>NW_006408700.1:4304387-4314955 GCF_000296735.1 Chrysochloris asiatica
CTGTATAGAGTTTCCGAGAAGCAGCTGGTGGATTTGAACTGTCGACATTGTGGTTCAAAGTCCATTGTTTTTAGGTGCCATCAAATCCATTCTGGCTCACAGCAACTGTATGCCCAATAGAACACAACACTGCCCGATCCTGTGCCATTCTCAAAAATCATTGTTACAATTGAGCCCTTTACTGCTGTCACTAGACCAGTCCATCTTGATAGAGGTCTCCCTCTTTCCCACTGACCCTCCACTTTGCCATGCATGATGTACTTCTCCAGGGACTGATACCTCCTGATAATATGTCTGATGAAATATGACAAAGTCTGGCCATCCTGGCCATCCTGGCTTCTAAGGATCATTCAGGCTGTACATCTTCCAACACAGATTTGTTTGTTCTTATGACAGCCCCTGGTACTTTAATAGTCTTTTCCAACACCATAACTCAAATGCATCAATACCTCTACTGTCTTCCAAATTCACTGTCCAACTTTCATATGCATATGAGGTTATTGAAAATATCATGCTTTGGTCATCGTGAAGCTTAGTCCTCAAACTGACATCTTTGCTTTTGAACGCTTTAAAGAGGTCTCGTGTAGCAGATTTGCGTAATGTAATATGTCATTTGATTTCTTGACTGCTGCTTTCATGAGTGTTTATAGTGGATCCAAGAAAAATGAAGTGTGTATATAAAAAATACCCAGGGACTCCAATTACTGTATGTAGTGGATGTGAAGTGGTATTTCACTGTATTATCGATTTGCATTTCTGGACTGCTAGGAGTCTGGTAGCGTATTGGTTACGAATCGGGCTGTGAACCACAAGGTCAGCAGTTCGAAACTACCAGCGGTTCCACAGGAGAAAGATTAGGCTTTCTGCTCCCGTAAAGATTTACAGACTTGGAAACCCTGTTCAGGGTCGCTATGGGTCGGAACCGACTCGACGGCACTTAATAACAACAACAACCACAAGGTCGGAGTCCTGGTGTGGTGCTGTGGGTTAATGCGCCAGACTGCAGAGCTGTTGGCAGTTGAAGCTCACCAGCTGCTCCACAGAAACCCTATACAGGGTCTCTATGTGTCGGAATTGACTCGACAGCACTTAACAACAGTAACAAACCACAAAGTCAGTGGCTCAAACTCATCAGAAACTCCTTGGAGACCGTGTGTAGGGTCTCTAGAGTTGAAGTCACCTGGGAGACCCACTCAATAACACTTAACAAAATGAGGGATGAGGCTGTGCATCTTTTCAGGTGCTTATTGGCTGTTTGTATGTATATATGTACGGATTCCTTCCTGGTGTGAAGTCCTGGGTTAATGCACTGGACTGTAAATTCTTTTTAACTGCCAAGACAGCAGTTCAAGCTCACCAGCCATTCCTCAGAAACCCTAAACAGGGTCGCTATGAGTTGGAAGTGAGCACTTAACAACAACAACAACATATCTTTGGATATTCAAGTCCTTTGCCCAATTTTAAATTGAGGTGTTTTGTTGATGAGCTGTGGCAATCCTTATAACCTGAGTCTTGAGTAGATAATATTATGTGAACAGCAATGTTGAATTTGGAAATTTTCATGATCCAAATCTTGCATAAGTGAAACCTCAATAAAAGTTCAGTTTTTGCTTTCTGTAAGTTGTCAGAAATACTCTGAAAACTGCCATCTATATTAATGAAATAAGAGAAAACCAAAGCAAACCCTTTGCTGTCTAGTTGGTTGAGACTCACAGTTAACCCCACAGGACAAAGCACAACTGCCCCGTACAGTTTTCTAAGACCTGCAAATCTTTGTGGGAGCAGACTGCCTTATTTTCTCCGGTAGAGCAGCTGGTGGGTTTGAACCCTCGACCTTGGGTTTACCAGCCCAATGCTTTACCCACTGTGCCATCAGGGCCCCTGAAGCCAGAAAGGGGAGGCATTATTAAACCAATAACACCTTGCAACTATCTAAGGAATTTCATACCTCATTGTACTTTCTGGTTGTCCACATTTAAAAGCCAGAAGAAGGAGTCATTTTGTTTCCTTGTGCTTTTAATAAAGTTGAACTGTTGGAGGCAGTCATGACATGTGGATCAAATGACAAAGTCTGGTCACTTTGAGAGTCATGCTCTCCACAGACCCTACAGAGCACTCTCTTTGCTTGACACAAATGCTCATAACTTTCACATCAAGATGTTGCCTGTGTGAAGCCTCCTGGTGTGTGTAAATCAGAGCTTGTGACTACGCCCAGGTTAGAGTAACAGCAGACTTAAAGAGTGTTTTTGTGCAGAGATCCTGCTGAGAACCCACCGCAAGAAGCTGCTAAAATATTGAGGTTAGTGTATGTTTTTATTATAAGGAAAAGACGACGTTTGTGAATTCAGTGTTTCACAGTTGAATTTTGAATGGCTGCATGTCCAAATTGGAGAAGAAGTGACTAGTAATCTAGAACGTATGTTTCTTAGAAAGTTCATACAGTTCTCAAAATTATAGGAAGGCCATACCTTCCTATACACTCATGAGTCCCTATTATTAGAGTCCCTTTTTTTTTTTCTTTTCTTGGCACAAGCTTAGTACATCAATTGACATTCCATTTTTTAGTTGTTAAGTGCCATCGAGTCGATGGCAGCTGGTGACCTTGAACCACCGACCTTGTAGCTCAAACGACTTTGCAGTCTGACGCAATAGCCCACTGCGCCACACCAGGACCTCTAAATGTAATAAGCAGACACATCGCACTGGAGAGAATCCGTGTTCTGTCCAAGATGAGTTTGTTTTAACGACAATCTCATTATAAACGAATGTAAAACACTATAGTGTCACCAGATGCCCAATAGTTTCATGTCAAGCACTGTCCACACACCTGCAACACAGACAGACACCCATCAAGATGACTACCCAGGTCCACAGTCTTATCTAAGGAATTCCAGGAATGCTAGTTAAATGCTTAGTGTGTATTATACCAACCAGTTGCTATCAACATGATTCTAACTCATAGCAACAGTAAATGTGTCAGAGTGGAACTGTGCATCTCAGGGTTCTCAGTGGTTGATTTTTGAGAGGTAGAGCGCAAGTCCTTTCTGCCTTTGGGGTGATTCACTCCTCCAACCTCTCTGTTAGCAACTGAGCAATAACCAAAGAATGCAATCAAAATCTTTTTCCCATTAAGGAAACATATGAAAATATAGACAAGAATTATGTAATTCAGCATAATGCCACTTACATTCCACCAACATTTCCTGGGAGTTTTGGTAGTATAGTGGTTACAAATCGGGTTGCGAACTGCAAGGTCAGCAGTTCGAAACTACCAGCTGTTCCGCGGGAGAAAGATGAGGCTTTCTGCTCCCGTCAAGATTTACAGCCTCGGAAACCCTGTATAGAGTCACTATGAGTCAGAACTGACTCCATGGCACATAACCAATCAACCAACCCCATATGCAAGGCTGTGTCAAAAAACTGCATGGAATTGTAAAAAGAAATTGTGTGGTTTTTTTGTTTTGTTTTGTTTTTTGTTTTTTAGGGTTTAGCAATTTTCTATGCAAAATTTGATAAAATTAATGTGAAGCTTTAAATCTCCTGTAAAGTTCCAATTGTAAAATCATGGGAAGGAGCCTTGGTAGCATAGTGGATTACAAATTGGTCTGCAAACCACAAGGTCAGCAGTTTGAATCTACCAGTCACTCTGTGGAAGAAAGATGAGGCATTCTGCTCCTGTGAAGATTTACAGCCTAAGAAATACTATACAGGGTCACTGTGAGTCAGAACCAACTCCACCACACACAACCACCACCACCACCACCACCAAAAAGGGCATATTTGCCAGAGCTTTATGCAGACTCCAGTCTTGGTGGATTTTTACTAGACTTTTGAGTGCGTAATCTCCAATTTGATATAATTCAGGCTGTCACATAAACCCTTCATAGCCTAAAGCTAGACTGAACTCTGACACTTACGTCTTGTTATAACTTGTAGTTGAGATGTTCAAGAAGTCTGTGTATGCCTTAAGATATTTTCAGATGTTAAAGATGGCTACATTTTTGCATGAACTCAACAAACAAAGCAAAACAAACAATTGTAGTGAAATAGATTCCAACAAGGGGTCATTTAATGTAGAATTTGATTTTAAATTTGAATTGAGAAAATTGTAGTTAATTTAATAAATGAGTGTCATTAACAGTGTTTGTTTTCCCCATAACATTCAACATGTGTCTCTTCTGCCAACAGTAACAGGTTTCTACTTTGTGCAAGCGTTTTAAGATAAGGGTTCTTTGATACATTACAGTTAAGCCCAAATCATCTTTAAGTGAAAGAAATAAACTTGTTGCTTTAGGCTTGATGCAAAGTGATACAAAAAGTATTTACTATTTGATTTTTTTAATTTATAGTTTGTACCATAGTAACTTCAGTTTGAACCAGTCCCCAAAAGCTAGCAGGATATTATATCGTGATGTTTATTTGTTGGTATGTGCTGTTGAGTCTGTCCCCACTCATAGCAATCCTGTGTAGGGTTTCTGAGACTGTAAATCTTTTATCATGACATATAAAGAAACCTCCCCAGCCCCCCCACCTCCCCCCACATAAAAACAAAACAAAAAAAACAACCCAGTGCCATCAAACCATTCTGACTCATAGCAATGCTATATAGGGTTTCTGAGGCTTACAGAAACAGCCGCTTCTTTCTACCTCAGAGTGACTTGGATTTGAACCGCTAACCTAAAAACCTTTCCTAAAGAACCTAACTCACAGCACCACTGAAGAGAAAAATCATTGCTGTTACCAAAAAAAAAAAAAGTAAAAGAAAACAATCATTTCATAAAGACAGCTAGTCAATGTATTGGAATAATATGGATGTTTTGATAGTGAGACTGTCTAGGGAAATTTTTGCTATTTTGGAAACTCTATGATCCTAGTGTTTATACTGATTTCTTACAGAATGCACAGTTCTTTGGCTGTTGGTGGTTATGTACTGTGGAGTTGGCTCCGATTCATAGTGACCCTGTATAAGGTTTCTGAGGCTGTAAATATTAATGGGAGCAGAAAGCCTCATCTTTCTCCCACGGAACCGCTGGTAGTTTTAAACTGCTGACCATGAGATTAACAGCTGAATCGTAACCACAATGCTACCAGAGCTCCTTGCACAATTCTTTATTATTACTTTAATAGTTTGAAGCACTTTAGTATTTAGTTCATTTGAATCATGTTTGGGTACTCAAGATTAAGTACTTAGGGACGAGTTTGGGCCCTGACTGGGGAAACCCGAGTGACATTTTAATAGTTTGACATTGTTCTGTTGTGAACATATGAATGTTTTTCATTAGGAGAATGACATGAGAATTATATTCTTGGGAAGTTTAATTTAACAATAGTGTATATAATTAATTTAGCAGTCAGAAAGCAGTTACTGAAGCCCAAATGGAAGGCAATTATGTAAAAAAGTAGATGAACTACCTAAATCACTAGGCTTGAGAACCAAGGCATGCTAACTATTAAGTCATAAAGCGCCGTCAGAAAGTGAGTTACGGGAAGAATTTCTACCACGTTACTGTGTGTGTTCATGTAGACCTTGAGTTGAACGCAGATGGTTTGAGATGGTCATTGGAGGAGACTTGGGCAACAGAGTAGAGTAGTTCCGGGCACTCTGAGGTGGAAATCCTGGTGTTACTGCTTTACTCTCTTTGTAAGTTGGGGTTTAGTGGAACAGTGAGTGGTTAAGCACTCAGCTGCTAACTAAAATGTTGGTGATTGGAACCCACCAGCTGCTCTGAGCAAGATGTGTCAGTCTGCTCCTGGACGATTTACAGCCGGGGAAACCCTTTGGGGCTGTTCTACTCTGTCCTTTAGGGTCACTGTGAGTCTAAAACGACTCGATGGCAACGGGAGTTTAAGTATCTGTGTGGCTGTTAGTGAGTTTCTGAATCCCTCCAAGCCTCAGTTTCCCATTCTGTAAATGGGAGGTAGCATAATACCTACCTCTTAAGGCTGCATTGAGGTGATTTAAAAAATCCATTCGCTCAATATTCACTAAGTGCGTGCTGCATATGTGCCAGGCTCTGGTCTGAGCCTTGAGGCTGCAGCTTTAAAGCAAATGGGTGGTGAGCCTGTCTGCATGGAACTGACATTCTGCTGAGTGCACAAGAAATTAATGCATTTCTTGGGAGGGAATTTGCACTGAACTGCTAACCACAAAGTTGGTGGTTCAAACCTACCAGCCACTCCTCAGAATCCCTATACAGGATCATTATGAGTCAGAACTGACTCGACAGCTCTTCACAACAACCACAATGTTTGTAAAGCACCACACATAATGCCTTGTTGTTGTTGTGTGCCATGGAGTGAGTTCTGACTCATAGTGACCCTATGTAGGGTTTCTCTGAGGCTTTTACATCTTTACAGGAGCAGAAAGCCTCATCTTTCTCCTGAGGAGCAACTGATGGGCTTGAACCGCTGACCTTGTGGTTCACAGTCCAGTGCTTATTGTATGGAGCCACTGTGCTCCCCTCATGGAATGCCTAGTGAGTCAATATCATCGACTTCACAGAGAGCAGGCCCCGTGTTTTCTCATTTTCACGATGATAAATGGGTTGGGCTTCCATTTGGCAAATGAATTTAGAAGTTGGAATTGAATGTTTCTAATTTGGGAGAGGAGGTTAATTAGTGCAGTTGGAGTGTACCTGTGGCTGCACCTTTTACATGCTGGCATTCAGTCTGAGAATCGTTTGCATCCTGAAGAAATGCTTATCGCCTATCATTACTGTTGTGAGTCGCCTTCCAATCAATTCTGTCTCCTAGCGACTCTGTATAGGGTTTCTGAGTGGTTGGTGGGTTTGAACCTATGACCTTATGGTTAGTAGTCCAGTGCTTATCTTAGAGCCCCACACTAGGACACCTTGTATCTCTTTGTTGTTGTTATTGTTGTTATGTGCCATGAAGTCGGTTCCAACTCATAGCAACCCTGTACAGGGTTTCCGAGGCTGTAAATCTTTACGGGCGCAGAAAGCCTCATCTTTCTCCTGCGGAAAAGCAGGTAGTTTCAAACTGTGAGGATAGCAGCCCGATTCGTAACCACTACGCTACTAGATTAAGCACTGTCAAGTTGGTTTCGGCCCAGAGCGACTGAACCACTGATGTCACAGTTCTAACTGACTTTGCAGTCTGGTGCATTAACCCACAGCTCCACATCAGGACTCCTGTTGTCTCTTAGGGAACTGATTATTAACTTTCATATCTTGTGCTTTTTCCTTCTTTTCTTAGGAAATGGTAAGCACAAGGGAAGAATTTTCCTTCCCTGATATTTAATTGTCTTTCTCTTATAATTCTGGGGGGGAGAAAACAGGATTTAGAAAGCAATATTTAAAGAAAAGTATTCATTTTATAGGAAATAACCTATAGGATAGGTTTTTTGTTTTTTAAATAAGAGTGATTTAAATAAAAGGCGTATATCACTGTTCAAGCTTGACCACGTCATGTGGTATGAACAGCACTGTTTTCTGATAGCATCGATATTAAGAAGAGAATGCATATGAGTCTGAAAGACGGCCAGCCTCTGTCCCTGCAAATTCCAAGAACACAAAGATTGATAGCTGTCATCTCAGAAAGGAGCCCTGGTAGCACAGTGAGTTAAGACTGTGACAAGGTCAGTGGTTCAAAGCCACCAGCCTCTCTGTGGGAGAAAGATGAGGCTATCTGCTCCCATGAAGATTTACAGCCTCGGTACCCCTCTGGAGAACTTTCTCCTCTCTTCTGTTGAGTTACTTACTGTGAGTTACAATGGACTTGATGGTGGCGGTGGGTCATCTCACAGCTAGCAGATCAAGAGAGCTCCATGGAACCATCCTGAAGGAAAAGCCCAGGTGGGAAGATGTCCACGCCCAGCGTCATTGGAGGAGTGCATCTCTTTTGGAGCACCACCCTCAGCACTGGACTGTGGACCACAAGGTCAGAGGTTCAAACTCACCAGGTGTTCCTCAGAAACCCTATACAGGTTTATTATTAGTCAGAACTGACACGATAGTACTTAGTAATGTAACAACAGCCACACTCAGTTCTCTTAGCCAGAAGCAACCCTCTCACACAACACACTCATGAGATTCCCTTTGGTAAAAAGGCATCTTTCTGAAAGAGGGAATTACAAACCTGCCCTCGTTCATTAAAAGTAAGCCTGTTGTTTTTCCTGAAGCCAGAAAAGCTGTATGTAATTACAGTCTGTGGAGGTGACAGCCACACCTGGCTGAACAACCCAGCAAGCCCTACTTCAGAGCCACCAGACTTTTGGGTCACAAAGTAGGGGCATCCCAGAAGCCTCCTTGGTGCCCACAAATGACCCACTGGCTGTGACTCTCCTTGCAGGCGTGGAAACACTATCTGGACAGACGAGGAGCAATTTATTCTTTCTTTGCCCCCTCGAATAACTTGTTTTCAAAAACATAGATGAAACTGAGCAAATATCTTTGAACTCACCCTGAAAACATGACATCAACGGTAACTACCAGCCACTCCTCAGAATCCCTATACAGGATCACTATGAGTCAGAACTGACTCGACGGCTCTTCACAACAACCACGATGTTTGTAAAGCACCACACATAATGCCTTGCTGTTGTTGTGTGCCATGGAGTGAGTTCTGACTCATGCTGCTGTTGTTGTAAGGTTTTGTAAGTGTTCTTTGTAGCCTATTCAATAATCCCCACCAGTTGTATGCTTTTTTTGAGGTATTATGAATAAAAGGCTAATGGGTTAATAACAATCCATACAGGGAAACACCATGTTTTTCTGAACTGGTAGATGGCTTCTAAAAATAGTTTTGCAATGTGGAGAGCCATGTGTGAGATTCCAGGACAACATGTGTGCCACACGTTGCAAAACCCTTCACAAGTGTTATTACCTAATTAAACGGCACACTATCTGACAGGTGGCAGGCCCGTCAGTGGCTTCCAGGGAGAAGCAGCTACTGCGCCAACAGACAGTCCAGCTTTGAACAGTGTCTTTGTGTCTTCGGGTTGTGTTACTTCTAGTAAGAATGCCCCTTCATTGGATTGCAATAGAAGCATTTCTATAACTCAAGGTTGTCTTCCCTAAGACTCAGGTAATTATTAAGTGAGATTCAGTACCACGTTTGGCGACTTCAGGCAATTGTCAGACAAGGCCAGTTATTGATCTCTGGGTCAGAAAGGTACAGATGAGACCAGCATTTGGATGAGGGCTCGTTCAGTGGAAGTCAGGGCCAGCAGCCAGTGATGGGTCCGAAACACAGAGTAGTGGTTATCACTGGTACTGGGAAACTTAGAGCTGGAGATGGAAGGACCTCAGTCACCAGGCTGACCATGGTTGGAATAGAACCCTAGTCTCAGGAGAAGAACCTGTAGTTATCTGAACAAGACCTTCTTCTTAGAAAGAAGTCTAAAAAGCAAAACACTTGGACACCATCTAGAGAGCAGAGCACAGGCTATGGAAGCTGAAGGAAGCCTGGTTTTTAGCCATAGAGTGGTTCAAACCCAGGAGCCACTCCTTAGAAACCATGTACAGGATCACTATGAATTGGAACCGACTTGACGGCATTTTAACACCAATTCCTTCAACAAGTGTTAAATAGCTCTTCTATACTAGGAACTTTACTAAGTCTTAGGCCCATAATGGTGGGCATAACCTATAGTTCCTGCCCAGAAACATAAAGGATCATTAACTGTTACCATGACAATTTCTAGTGTGCACCCTAGCATCAGACACAAGAGACTCTCCCCACCTTCTAGCTTGGTACTCCTGCTTCATTGCTTCTGCCTCAGTCTCCTCACTGGTAAAGTGGAAATAGTAAAAGTTCCTACCTGTAAGGTTTAAGAAAAGGTTAAATGAAGTCACACATGTAACGTGCTTAGAATGGTATCTGCTGTTGTTAGGCACCATCAGGTTAGTTCTGACTCATAGTGGCCCTGGGCACAACAGAACGACACACTGCCCAGTCCTGTGCCTTCCCCACAGTTGTTATTTATGTTTGTGAATCCATTGTTGCAGCTGCTGGGTCAGTTCATCTCATTAGGAATCTTCCGTTTTTTCACTGACCCTCTACGTTTTCCAAGGATTGGTATCTGGCACTAAGCAGACACATGGTAAATGTTGGCTGTGGTGGGGGTGAAGTGAAGAAGATGATGATGATGAATGAACCAGAGAAGGTGCTATTTAAGTAAGTACCTGCCCCTCAAGACAGGATTGGTCCTGGGAATGTGTATTCAATTTATGGGTAAAGATCCAGGGATTATCAGCAGATGGGGAAGTATGAGAACTAAGTTGGTGGGCACATTGGATTGTTGTTAGGTGCCGTTGAGTCGGTTGAGACTCATAGCAACCTGATGTACAACAGAACAAAAGTATGTGGGATGAAGTCTCACCATCCTGGCTTCTAAGGAACATTCTGGCTGTACTTCTTTCTCATTGGATAGACAGCCCCAAAAAAGTCTGTTATTACTCCTTCTGTAGTATAGTATACGAATTGGGCTGTGAACCTTAAGGTCAGCAGTTCAAAACTACCAGCTGCTTCATGGGAGAAAGATGAGGCTTTCTGCTCCCGTAAAGATTTACAGCCTCAGAAACCCTGTGCAGGGTCACTATGAGTCG
>NW_006408700.1:4315055-4318053 GCF_000296735.1 Chrysochloris asiatica
GCAGGGTCACTATGAGTCGGAATTGACTCCACGGTACTTAACAACAACAATAGTTACTTAATAAAGTCTTGCTGTCAAAACACACAAAACTAAGTCTGTTGTTGGTGAACATGCAGGATCGAGGAGAACTGCCCGCATAGGATTTCCAAGTCTGTAAGTCTTTATGGAAGCAGACAGCCAAGTTCTTCTCCCACAGAGCAGTTGGTGGGTTTGACTAAGTTTGGTTAGCAACTGAATGCTTAACTACCGCACCACTGGGATTCTCTTAAAGTCATGGTGTAGATGATTAAATTAGTCTTCCAGTTCGAGTTTTAAAATGTGTACCATTCAAATATAATCATTTAAGGGGGAATTTTCAAGAAAATAATTATTTGCCTCACTGGGTCCCCAAACCATGCAATTCAGTTTTTTACTCCCTGGTTGCCTACTCTAAATGAACAAGGACAAATGGCAGTTTATATAATCCTTCACAAAACCCAGACACCTGTGGTAGAAGACATGTATGGTTAATGTGATTTCTGTTCATCTTTTGAACAGCTTTCTGTTATTATTCTGCTTTATTGCCTCAATGTACTCTGTCTCATGTTTTGTGGATCAGATTATACATTTCCAGGGATTTAAAACAAAATAGAAATGTCAATTCAGTGGTTTCTTACTATGTTAAGGCACTCGCCTTTATCTGCTACTTTCATCACTTATAGTCTGCTATCTTTATTTGGAGTCCTGGTGTGGCTCTGCGGGTTAATGCACTGGACTGCAAAGTCAGCTTGACCCACAAGGCCAGTGTTCAAGCTCACCAGCCGCTCCTTGAAAACCCTATATAGGGTCACTATGGGTCGGAACCAACTTGGCAGCACTTAAGAATAATAACAACCTTTCATTTATTTATTCTTATATCAGGAGTCCTGGTGTGTTTCTGTAGGATAAGCACTGGATTACTAACCTCAAGGTCAGTGCTTCAAGCCTACCAGCCTCTTCTTGGAAACCCTATACAGGTCGCTATGAGTTAGAACCAACTTGATTGCACTTAACAAAAACAATTAATTCAATGAGTGTTAAATAGTTATTCTGTATCAGGAACTTTACTAACTCTTGGACACATAATGGTGAGCAATCTGTACCCAGAAACACAAATAAAGTCAAAGGAAACAGAAAATTGTCAATTACGGTATGTTGTGTTAATGTCAGCCAAGTCTTAGGAGGATCAGGGAAGGATCTAGGGATACGGTGACATCTTTGCTTTTTTCTAAAGTTTTGTCAAAAGTACTCATTAACTTTCAGACTCTAAATCATGACTTTTAAAGCTGTTAAAGTGAGACTTTGTCTCATGTACTTGAGTTTGTTATCAGGAGGGACCAGTCCCTGGAGAAGGACATCATGCTTGGTAAAGTAGAGGGTCAGTGAAAAAGAGGAAGACCTTCAATAAGATGGATTGACACAGTGGCGGCAACAATGGGCTCCAACATAGGAACAATGGTGAGGATGCAGCATTGGGCACCATTTTGTTCAGTTGTACTTAGGGTAGCAATGAATCATAACCAACTGATGACAACAGCTATTTTGGCCAACTAGTCTTTTTCCCAACATTGAATGGTCAATCCTATCCCTTGCCTATTCAGTCAATGTCCTGTGATATATTGGTCATCCCATCTTTATAACATTTTGAGTGAAATTTGGGGCTTTACCTGTTACCCTGTGAATGATTTATGGGAAAGAACTGAAGAATCCTCTCCATTTGCAAAGATCATCTTCTCTTGAGTGTTAAGTGTTCCAAAATACTCATACTTTGCAATGTTGTCTATAGCTTGTCATGATCCACACAATCGAAAGCCTTTGTGTAGTCAATAAAGCACAAGTAAACATCTTTCTGGTATTCTTTGCTTTCAGCCAAGATCCATCTGATGTCAGCAATGATATTCCTCATTCTACATCCTCTTCTGAGTCCTACTTGAGCCTCTGGAAGTTCTCTGTCAATATAGAGTTGCAGCCATTTCTGTATTGTATTATCTTTAGCAAAACTTTACTCACATGGGATATCAGTGTTGTTTGTTGTCCGATGATTTCCACATTTAGTTGGGTCACCTGTTTTTGGAATAGACATAAATATGGATCTCTGCCAGTCAGTAGGCCAGGTATTGTCGTCCAAATTTCTTGGCATAGATGAGTGAATGCCTTCAATACTGCGTCAGTTTGTTGAAAGATTTCAATTTGTATTCCATTAATTCCTGGTGACTTGTTCTTTGTTAATAACTTCAATGCACCTTAGACTTCTTTTAGGAGTATTGGCTTTTGATCTTATGTTCCCTCTTGAAATGGTTGAACATTGACCATTTCTTTTTGGTACAGTGACTCTGCATTCTTCCATCTTCTTCTTCTTCTCCTTTTTTTGTTATTGCTACAAAGTCATAAAAGCATTTATTAAACTAACAAATAAAAAACAACCCTACAGGAAAGAGGGGAGCCCTGGTGTGGTGCTGTGGGTTAACACGCTGGACTGCAAGGTTGATTTAAACCGTAAGGTTGACGGTTCAAGCTCATTAGCTGCTCCTCAGGAATCCTGTACTATGAGTCCTGCTATGCGTCAGGACTGACTTGACAGCACTTAATAACAACAACAGCAACATTGGATGGGGGAGGTTCTGGGAAGCAGCATTTGTTTAAACTAATCCTATCCCCACAAAATACATATTGAAATCTTAATCGCTGCTACCTGTGAATGTGACCTTGTTTGAAAACGTAGGTTATTTTTTGTTGCTGTTACCAATTAAGTTAATAGGGTCAAACTGAAGTAGGATGGGTCCTAGTCCTAATCCCTTCAGACAGTGAGGCCCAGCCACACACAGTGAGAAGACACCGTGTAGGGATAGGTCTCCTAGCCAAGGAGCACCAAGAGACACCCAGGCTTCCAGAAACTGGAAGTGACAAGGAAGAGTCTGCCCCTAAGCAGACACAGCATGTCCATGCATCCAGCCTTCAGCCTGCAGAACTGTGGGAGAAA
>NW_006408700.1:4319513-4323616 GCF_000296735.1 Chrysochloris asiatica
TTGCCTTTTTGGAATTTACAGTCTCGGCTTTTAGGGAAGGTTTTTACATTTGTCTATGGATATCCAGGGCTCATGTATGAGATTACTAACAAGCATTATTGAATAATCAGATGAGGGACAGTTTGCTATGTCTACTAGGTAGCTAGAGTCTGATCCTCAGAGCCTATGGTTTGGACGGTCAACAATGCTTGGGCCCACAGGGGCTTGGCCTCCTGACTGGGTCTGCACTGTCTGCATCTGAATCCTCCTTATTTATTGATTGTTTAAGGGACGCTGCCTGTCTTAGGTGGTCAATGCGTAACTTTGCCTTCTTGAGCTGACATTTGAAATTTTCTGTTCAGTTCTGGTAACCTCCTCACTTCTTCCATTTGCTTTAGCATCTCTTTGCTGGAGAGCAAGTTTCAGAGTCTTTTTTGACATCCATTTTGACCTTTTCCTTCTTTCTTGTCTTCTCAATGACCCTCTGCTTTCTTTCTGTATGATGTTCTTGATGTCATCCCACAGTTCTTCTGGTGTTCAGTCTTTAGTGTCTAAAGCATCAAATCTGTTCTACAGAGCTCTAAATTCAGGTGGGATATATTCAAAGTCATATTTGACTCTTGCAGACCTGTTTTCATTTTCTTCAGCTTTAGCCTGAATTTTCAGATAAGTAATTGATGGTTGCTGTCTGCCCTGGCCTTGTTTTGGCTGATGATATCTTGTCCACCATGTCTTTCCACAGATGTAGTCAATTTGATTTTTGTGTATTCCATCTGGTGAGGAACTATTCCATCTGGTGAGGTCCATGTTTTGTGTTGGTTAAAAAAAAAGTATTTGCAATGAAGAAGTCATTGGTCTTGCAGAATTCTATCATGCGATCTCCAGAATTGTTTCTGTCACCAAGGCCATATTTTCCAACCACTGATCCTTCTTCTTTGTTTCCAACTTTACATTCTAATTGCCAGTTATCGATACATCTTGATTGCATCTTTCATCAATTTCAGACTGAAGTTAGTAGAATTCTTTTATTTCATCCTCACAGGCTTTAGTGGTTGGTGCATAAATTTGAATAATAGTGGTATTAACTGGTCTTCTTTGCAGGTGTATGGATATTATCCCATCACAGACAGCATTGTACCTCATAACTGATCTTGATATGTTCTTTCTGATAATGAATGTGACACCATTCCTCTTCAATTTGTCATTCCTGGCATAGTATACCATGTGATTGTCAGCTTCCAAATGGCCAATACCAGTCCATTTCAAATCACTAATTTATGTGTTCCATTATTTTACAATTTCCATTTTTTCTAGAGTCATACTACATACATTCCACGATCCAGTTATTAATGGATGTTTACAACTGTTTCTCTACATTTTGAGTTGTGCCCCACCAGCAAATTAAGGCTTTGCTTCATCCGTGTCATCCTGGTTGACTCCACATTGAGGAGGCAGCTCTTCCCTAGTTGTATTTTGAGTGCCTTCCAATCAATATTCTGTGCTCTTCATCATGTTTCAATATTCAATAATCTGGTGCTGATAGTGTTCCACTCCTATTTTTAAGGTTTTCAGTGACTATTCAGAAGCAGTCCGTCTCTTCTTCTTCCTAGTCTGTCTTTGGAAGCTCAGCTGAAACCTCAGCTGAACAACAGAAGAACTGTTGGATGACATCATAGGTGACATTTACAATACCGGTGGCATAACTTCCAGAATCACAGCAACATGCAAGTTACCACAACTTGACAAACTGACATATACAAGTGGTAGAAACTCTCAACTTTCAAAATGCTTATGCGTAGCATTTTCAATTTATACTCTAATGGTAATAACTTCTCCTTAGCCATGACTTTGGATCCTGTGGTAAAGGTGAAGCATGCCGATCCTTGGATTCACCTTATGTTGAATTTTGTAGAGTGAAAGGAAAATTAAAGCAGTCATGCTTTGAATTGGCATACATTGTTTTAGGGCTTGATAGGGAAAATGTGGTTGTGCTATCACATCACTATCGGGTTGCATCTTTTTAACAGATCTGATTGTGTCACACAAGACACTTTTAAACAACAATCCTATCTTTGAGTTCATTTTGGCCTTTTGAGCTGTGCATGCAGTATTTAGGGACACATTCAGATCTCCTATCCTATTTTCCAGCCCTATCAGTCACTGTATTCAGACTCACTGTGTTTATCTTCATGGCTACAGATGTGAGCAAAGTATTACCCGTCTGTTTTCTGTCCTTGGAGACCAGGTTGGAATATACTCCTTGTTTGTACTCTTCTGATGTTTTTGTTTGTTTGCTTCTTCTGAGTGGAAAAACAACAACAACAATAAAAAATGTCTATTAGGGGGAAAATTGACTTAAGCCAAGGTTTGTGTACATGCAAATTCCTTGTGCCTATAATATGCATAAAAGGAGCTCTGGTAGCGTAGTGGTTACGAATCGGGCTGTGAACCTTAAGGTCAGCAGTTCGAAACTACCAGCTGCTCCGTGAGAGAAAGATGAGGCTTTCTGCTCCTGTAAAGATTTACAGCCTCGGAAACCCTGTACAGAGTCACTACGGGTTGGAACCAACTCCACGGCACTTAACAACAACAAAGAATATGCATAATCTTAGATGAAATAACAGTCTTCTATTTAACACTCGGGTGATACTTAGATGATTAAGGTTAGTTAAGAGTTAGTTATGTCTTCTAGTTCTTTCTTTCCATGCTACAAGAAGAGAGACTGTGACAGGGCACGTTTCAGGAAAAGGGAAACTGGACAAAATTCTGGGGAGAAAAACTCTAAATTATTGTTGTTTCAGAATCCTTATAGTAAAACTTAAAAATAAGATACTATGATGTGTGTGGGTGTGTGATGAATAAAATACCTTTAATGCATATGCCCTACAAAGATCTATATGTGAAAAAGAAATTGGTCACCATATGGAATTCTTAGAAGTGGACATCAATCCTTTGTGACATGGCTCTCCTGTGTCCCAGATCTGGTTTGGAATTTGGGTAGAATTTGTACCAAGTCAGATTCTGGATCTATATAGAAGGAGTAGTAACATTAGGAAAAAGTACACTTTAAACAGAAATATTTTGTTTTACTCTCTCTGTTGTGACAACAGGAGACACACATTTATATATAGGCACAGTGGAAAAATAAGAAGATACAAATAAAGCTTAAAAAAGAAATTAGGATTATCTTTAACTTCCTGTTCCCATCCTTACCCTTACTCCAATGAAAACCAGAGATAACCACTTGGTGTTTTTTATCTTCCAAGCTTTCACTTCACTCAGCAAATAGTAGGTACTAATGGGCTCTGGGAACACACCAGTGAACAAAACATACAAAATGTCTTGCCCCAGTGGAATTCACATTCTGTATATACTGTCTACATCCATATATCCAGCTACATATGCATTGGGGTCATGCAACATATTTATATATAGAGAGAGCACTCTCTCTATATAGCATGTTTGCTTATTTTCTTGAACTTTCTGTAAGAATCATTTTCTTCTCATTAAATAGCCTTCAATATTATCATATTAAATGGGTGGTGGTGTGCTATGAAGTTGGTCCTAACTCATAGTGACCCTGTATAGTGTTTCTGAGACTGTAAATCTTTATAGAAGCAGAAAGCCTCATCTTTCTCCTGTGGAACTACTGGTAGTTTCGAACTGCTGACCATGAGATTAGCAGACCGAATACATACCCTTTTGTCTTGTGAAGATAGATCATAGTTTTTGCTCAACTTGAGCTAGTTAGACTTTTTCCTGTTTTTGTTATTATAAAAACAACTTACTGTGAACACCCCCAAATGTGCATTTTCACCTTAGTAATCAATTCTTTCCTTCGGGTAGGTTGCTGCATAGTAGCTTACCAGCTCTAGAAGTATGAACATTTCTTAAGACTTCTAAAACACTCTTGTTCTGGTGTGGCACTATAGGATAAGTAAGTGCTCGACCACAAGGTTGGTCTGAACCGCCAGGTCGGTGGTTCAAACTCAACAGCCACTTCTTCTTCTTATTTTTTTTTTTAATTAAATGTTTTTATTTGGCATTGAGTGAAAGTTTACAGGGCACATCATCAGCTTCACATTCAACCATTCATATAGCTTGTTTCATTACATTGATTATTA
>NW_006408700.1:4324842-4388968 GCF_000296735.1 Chrysochloris asiatica
CTTCTTGAAAATCTTATACAGGGTCCATATGAGTCAGAATAGACTCGACATTTAACAACAGAAAACTCTTAAGTTATGATCTGGAAAAATTCTATTGTTTGTACTCCTACCAGCAACAATATCTGTATTTTTTTCTCTTATTTCATGCCAGTATTTAATAATGGTATTGTCATTGCTAGGTGACCATATGGACACCAGAACAAAACACTGCCCAGGCGTGCGCCGTCTTCATGGTTGTTGTTATGTGTGAGCCCATTGCTGCTGCCACTGTGCCAATCCATCTTGTTGGGGCTCTTCCTTTTTTCCTTAGCTGATCCATCCACTAAGCATGATGTCCTTCTCTGATAACATGTCTGAAGTATGAGAGATAAAGTATTTGATATTATCAGTGTACTCCCCCCATTTTTGCCAGGTTGATTAGTGACAAGAAATCTACTAAGTCTTTTAAAATTGTATGTGTGATTATTTGCAAGGACAAACATATTTTCATATCTTTATTTTTGGGACTCATCTCTTTGCCCGTTTTTCTATCTAAAGTAGTGCTTTTCTTATTTATTTTCAGCACTCTTTATATATGAGCCATTGAATTCATTATCACTTATGTGGCAAAAATTTCCCTAGATAGAAAATATGCATTTTTCTGACTTTTTCACCAAGTAGGTCTTGAGAAGTGGGAATGAGTAGGTAGGTCCTTTTGGTGCGGCTGAGAATTTGGATTATAAACCAGGTTTTCACTCCACAGCCAAGCAGCAAGGACCTCAGTTGCTGTGATAACAGTACCTGCAGGTCACAATGCCTGAAAAATAGTGTCACTTCTTTAGACAGGACTGCCATTTGTGTCACCTTTACCTGTTACAAAGTCATTATGCCAGCACAAGTGGATGAACTCTCTCAAGGCTAAATGCAACTCCATTTTGCCCTTCCTCCCAGGAAGGGAGTAATTATATTGTTGTTAGGTGCCATCGAGTCAGTTCCAACTCATAGTAACCCCATGAACAAGAGAACGAAAAACTGCCCAATCCCGTGCCATCCTCACAATTGCTGCTACGTTTGAGCTCATGTTTGCTGCCACTATGACAGTATTCCTCATTTTGGCTGACTCTCCACTTTACCAAGCACGATGTCCTTCTCTAGGGACTGGTGTCTTCTGATAACATGTCCGAAGTTTTACATCAAATGAACACTCTGGATGTACTCCTTTCAAGACTGACTTGTTTGTTCTTCTGGCCATCCAGTATTCTTCTCCAACACCATAATTCAAGTGCATCAATTCTTCTGTGTTCTTCCTTATTCATTACCCAACTTTCACATACATATGAAATTATTGCAAGTATCACGACTTGGGCATTTGGGGTATTAAATTGTATATTAAATTAGAGTGAATTTACTTAGTTTCCAGAAATTGAATGCTATTACTGTGTACTTTAGTATTCTACATTGTTGTTGTTGTTGTGTGCCGTTGAGTTGGTTCCGACCCATAGCGACACTGTACAGGGTTTCCGAGGCTGTAAATCTTTACAGGAGCAGAACGCCTCATCTTTCTCCTGTGGAGCAGCTGGTAGTTTCTAACTGCTGGCCTTAAGGTTCACAACCCGATTCGTAACCACTATGCTACCAGAGCTCCTTAGTATTCTACATTAGGGCCATACAAAAACGAAGTCAGGCCTTGTGGTTCTGGATGAATGGACACAATCCTAACGAACAGCTGCTGTTCTGAGTGGCAGAATAGGTTTATGTTTAAATTCAAATAAAGAGCTCAACCAGGTCCTAATTTTGAGCATCAAAGTAAGTTTGTTACAGTGACCAGCAAAGAAATAGATAAATCACAGTAATTTCAACATGGCACTTTTGCCATTCAATAAATGGGTCTTTTAAATTTCATTTGCTTTTGAACTAAGTTCAATAATTTATAGAGTACATCATTCCAAGACGTATGCTCAGAAGGGAGGAAAATTAACAGGACCAGAAGCACATCACGTTTGTGTATTTACACTGGTCTGCTTCTGTTTCCATCATAAACCTGATTTTGGATTTCTAACACAGCTAATAAAAAGTTTGCTGTGGGCCAAGGTTTGCCACCTGTCTCAATCTTAATGAGATTCCAATTTTTATTTTATTCTCACTTTTCCTTCTCAAATAATATGATACCTTAGAGGGTCAGTGGAAAAAAGGAGAAGGACCTCAATGAGATGAATGGACATGGTGGCAGCAACAGTGGGCTTGGACCTAACAATCGTGAGGATGGGGCAGGACCAGCCAAGGTTTTGTTCTGTTGGCTTAGGGTCACTGTAAGTCAGAACTGACGATGGTCTCTGGTATTGTGCTTTTTAAGGTTGACATCAGTCGGCAGCACTGTTAATTCAAATGTCCATTTCTTTTAAACACAGAATAGTACGGTTAATGATTTCAGAATATGTTGCGTTTCCATGAATACTGAAGCTTTTTAGAAAGCTCACAAAGTTTTGTTAATTTTTTAAGATGACATGAAAATATGATTCAAAAAGTGACAGAGAATAGCAATTAAATGTCATGACAGTGCCATTTGATTTTTACAGCAACAAAGATAATAAGAGCGATACATCCTCATGCAAGAATGTGAGCTAGTTTAATAGAGGATTCATTAAAATTTGGCATCCCTTGCTTGACCAGGCTGCATAATTTTATAAAACTCACATGTAGATATTCAGCCTGCACACTGCTCGGCTCCAATGGTATTTATGTAACAACATGGGAGCTTTGGGTACTTTGTGGCCCATTATCTGCTTCTCTAGCTAAAGGACTGTGAGCTCCTGAAGGTCAGCAGTGTGCTGTGTGCACCCAGGAGCCAGCACGCCAGTTACACACACAATCAAGACTGAGGACATATGGGCTGAGTAGACAGATGGCTGTTTGTTCAGTTCCACGTTGTCACCAACCTGAAAGGGATCGGTTCCTAAAAGCTTAAGAGTCACTGGGTTAGGACTTGGAGTTTCTTTTCTAAAATCATATCCTGTGAATGGTAAACTGTCCCACAAGAACTTGCTTCATTTCTGCCGATTGCATCACAAGCAGTAACATCACAGTGGTCTGTCCAAGGCCTCCCGCAGTGCAAGAACCCCCCTTCCCAGGCAGCAGAAGTCCTTCAACCACTGAGTAAATATTCCCCAGATGTGAATTTCACACGTCAGAAATCATTTATTCTGTTGTTGGATACCTGGCCTTACTTGTCTTCTTCTTTTTTTGTTAATCTGTTGGGCCCATCTTTTCCCTTGTAACTTTCAGATTTACTGCTGACCATTCCCTTTAGCTCTGAAAACCAATCCAGGGTTCATGTGTGGCTCAAGAGTAAAGTGAGCTCTTCAAACACCAGACCACAAAGTCCCAAACTAGAAGCTCTCAGCAACCGTATCTGGGGTGATAGTTGGTGTTTAAGTGCCTTTCAGTCAGTTCCAACACAGAGCGACCCTGTCTAGGGTTTCCGAGGAGCAGCTGGTGAGTTTGAACGGCTGACCTTGTACTTCAAGCCAACCTTGAGGTCTGGTGCTTATCCTACAGTGCCACACCATGACTCATTATCTGGTGTTGTTGTTAAGTGCCATTGAGTTGGTACCGACCCATAGCGACCCTGTAGAAGGTTTCTGAGGAGCAGCTGGTGGGATTGAACCTCTGACCTTGCAATTCAAACAGAACTTGAAGTCCAGTGCATTATTCTGCAGCACCACACCAGGAAGGACTCCTTATCTGAGGTGGCAGTTCTCAAAGCGTGGCATAAGGGTCACCTGGGAACCTGTTAGAAATACAAATTAGTCAGTGCCACCCAAACCAAATGAATCAGAGACTCTGTTTAGTAAGAGTAACTCTGCACTGTTGAGGACCACCACACAGAGGTTTTAGGGGCTGTGGCAGGGGAGTACTAGAGTCAGTTAGGCATTGCTGGTTCAGTGTAGCATCTCCACCATCCACGCCGAAACCAGGTTTGATCCCCAGGAATGGACCTCATGCCAGACTCTGCCTCCCTCTGTCAGCGGAGGCTGGTGTGCTGCTCTGATGCTGAACAAGGTTCAGGGAAAGCTTGCAGTGAAGATGGGCTAGGATGAAAGGCCTGAGGGGTTACTTCTAAGAGTCAGCCAATGAAAACTCCGATGTGCATGGCATCTCCATGGGTTTGGACCAACTCAGTGACAACTAACAACAACAACAGCAACCAAGTTAAGCAACTAGCTGCCTTCATTGTTAAGGGCCATCTAGTTGGTTCTGATGCACAGGGACCCTGTATAGGATTTCCAAGGAGTGGCTGGTGGATTTGAATTGCCAACCTTATGGTTAACAGCCCACTGTTCATCCTACAGCGCCGCACCAAGACTCCCAACACACTGTTATTACAGAGCATGGTCAAGGTGCCGTGGAGCTGTTGGGAGCATTTTCTTCAAGGCTCAATGTTCCAGCACAAATCTCAGGGTTCAGTAGGGAGATTTGGGGGTGGAAGAGCACAGGGACACTCTGGGACATCAGATTCAAGCTAGAGTCAGGGTGAACATCAGACAAGTCAGTCTGTATATTAGACATTGCCAGTATTTTGTAATGCTCTGGTAGCGTAGTGGTTAAGAATCAGGCTTAAAACCACAAGGTCAGCAGTTCGAAACTACCAGCTGCTCCGTGGGAGAAAGAAGAGGCTTTCTGCTCTCGTAAAGATTTACAGCCTTGGAAACCCTGTTCAGGGTCACTATGGGTTGGAACCGACTCAATGGCACTTAACAACAACATTAATAGGAGTCCTGGTTTGGTACTGTGGGCTAATGCATCAGACTGCAGAGTCGTTTGAACTGCAAGAATTGCGGTTCAAGCTCACCAGCTGCTCCTTGGAAACTCTACAGGGTTGCAATGGGTCAGAATCGACTCGATGGCATTTAACATCAATAACAATCAATAGGAAGGAGCGCTGGTGTGATACTGTGAGTTAATGCACTGGACTACAGGGTCTGTTTGAAATGCTAGGTTGGTGGTACAAGCTCCCCAGACACTCTTCAGAACCCTATACGGGGTCGCCATGAGTCAGATCTGATTCCACAGCACTTAACAACAACAGTAACAACCAATAGGAAGGCCGGGCACTGTAGGAAAAGCACTGGACTGCATGTAAATTTGAACCACAGGATTGCTGAGTTAGAACTGACTCGATGACACCACCACCAACAGAACAAGTTCCAATTTGATTTGAAATTTGTTATACTTCTTTATTTTTTGAAGTTTTTATTGTGGACTGAGTGACAGTTTACAGGGCAGATCATCAGTTTTACAGTTAACAAATCATATACCTTGTTTTATTACAATGATTATAATCCCCTCCATGGACCATCAGTTAACAGTATTTCTCTCTATTCATTTTAGCTCTCTTTTTTTACACACTCAGGCATATATAATTATTTACACCACCAAAGAGCACATTCTACAAGCCTGCCTCCTGGCCGCCAGCACTCAGTCCCTCTCTTCCCAGAGTCTAGAGTCCTCAGCTGCTCCCTCTCTCCATGTCCCCATCTCTGCCTCCATCTCTGGTGTTGCTGCTTCTCAGGATAAGGTCCCACATTCCTCTTGTGCTCTTCTCCTCAATAGGGTTTGTGTGTGTGTTTCAAATTTCTTTAAAAATGTTTTATTGTGAATTATATGATAGTTTACATGGGAGAACATTAGCTTTACATTCATCCTATCGTATACCATTTCACTGCCATGGTTACAATCCCCTCCATGCATCATCAACCAACCAAAGGGTATATACCCTGCAAGCCTAACCGTAACCCCAACCCCTAGATTTGTTATAAAAAAGTTTGTTATACTTTATAAGAAATTTCACTATGGCATTAATCAAACTGCTGCTAGAGTTTCTAAATATAAATTGTTAGCAATTTTTTTCCCACTTTAAATCCTCCATGCCCCAGTAGTGTGAAGTGTGCTGTCATGGTCTGTGTGGCACCATGGGAAAAAGCATGAGACACTCCAGATTGGGCCCCCCACTCCCTCCCCCAGGAGCCCTGTAGATGTTTGTATTTCTCTTCCCTCTCTGAGGAAGTAGCCTCTTTTTCTTCAATTAAGTCTGTAGATGAAATATCATTTCCATACAGCACTGCAGTGGAGTCTCCAGGTTTCCATGCTCCACCTCCAGAGCATGTGACCTGCAGAGTTGAACACACTTGTAGAGTAGGATTGTACCTGTAGTTTAGCTCTCACACAAACAGTTCCCAGCAGTGGCTGTGGGCATCACTAGAATGTCAGCTCCGTGAAGGCAGTGGCTGTCTTTCACTATATTTTGTCCCTGTTGACTCGAACAGTGCCTGGCATGTGGTACTTAATCCAAAAACACTTGTTAAATGAAGGGATGTGGAGATGAAAGAGGGAAGGAGAAGAAACAGAGAGAATGAGAAAGCAAAAGTAAATAGGGTCCTTTTGTCTCCCTGTCACTTTTGCTTCCTGTGAATTAAGTCCTAGAGGCAACTTAGCTGTGCTCAGAAGATGGGTTGGTGATTAGGGAGTGACGGCAATGGTGAGAGTGTTTGCATGTGCTCAATGGCTGCTAGCTTCCATATATATCAGGGGTGGGTAACATCCGGGCCACGGACCCTGCCAAAACAACTACAGTTCCAGCCATCACATTGTTATGTGTAGGCAAGTCAGTACCAACTTATAGTGAGCCTGTATAGAGTTTCCAAGGAGCTTCTGGTGAGCTTGAACTGCTCACCTAATGGTTCAAACCTTTAGTCCATTGCATTAACCCACAATGCCACACTCCTAGCCATCACATTGTTGTTGTTGTTAAGTACCATGGTCCGTTCCGACTCATAGTGACCCTGTACAGGGTTTCTGAAGCTGTACATCTTTATGGGAGCAGAAAGCCTCATCTTTCTCCCGCAGAGCAGATGTGGTTCGCAGCCCGATTTATAACCACTACGCTACCAGAGCTCCGTCACATTAGGTGTGTGTTAATTAAAAATTTGACCAAATATAGGAAGCTATTTTTTTTTTTTTTAAGTTTTTATTGTGAATTGAGTGATCGTTTACATGGGAGAACATCTGTTTTACACTTACCGTTTCATTGCAATGATTACAATCTCCTCTGTGAATCATCATTCAACAGTATTCCCTCTGTTTTATTTCAGATGTACACGAAAACCCTCAGGAATAGATAATCATTTAAACAACCAAAGGGTACATTCTTAGTTGGCTAATTTTGACTGATAATTTTGTGTGGCCGTTGGGTGATGTTATAGATTTGGGCCTAACAAAGTTTCCCCTTCCCTGATCTAGATGATCCCCATCACTGGAAAAGGCATCTCTTAGTGTCAGTAAGCAGAATCCTCCCAGGAAAGTAAAAAACTTTCTTTCTAGAGCTTCTTTGATTCTTGGTAATTAAAATGTCATCACTGACACTGCGTTTTTCTACATTGACCTTTAAGCAACATGACACTGTTGTGTTCATTTTCTTTGTAGTAACAGGTGTACTGTAACAAGCGCTTCTGTCTTTCTGCAATGACCTGCTTTCATGTCAACCCCTGTGATTTAGTAATCTCTCTATGGGGAATAGTGTCCACTCATTCTTGTTACTTCAGTAGCCTAACAGATCTAGTGCCTTGTTTTCAAGGCAGTTAAGAATTCAAAAGGCATTTTGTTGTTGTTAAGTGCCATGGAGTCGGTTCCAACTCATACTACCTTGTTTATCAGGAGTCCTGGTATGGCGCTGTGGGTTAATGCACCAGACTGCAAAGTTGTTTGAACTGCAAGGTCGGCAGTTTAAGCTCATGAGCTGCTCCTTGGAAACCCTATACAGGGTTGCTATGGGTCGGAATCAACTCAATAGCACTTAACAACAACTACCTTGTTTGATGCAATTGAAACTTTGCTAAAGATCATAAAAAAACTGGCTGCAACCATAAATTGACAGAGAACTTCCAGATGTTCAAGCTGGATTTAGAGGAGATTGTGGAAGAAGAGATATCATTGCTGACATCAGATGGATCTTGGCTGAAAGCAGAGAATACCAGAAAGAAGTTTCCTGTGCTTTATTGACTATGCAAAGGCTTTCAATTGTAGGAATCATGACAAGCTATGGACAGAATTGTGGAGAATGAGAATTCCGGAACACTTAATTGTGCTTCTGAAGAACCTGTACATATACCAAGAGGCAGTTGTTCAAACAACTGAACACCAAATGGTTTAAAATTAGGAAAGGTGTGTGCCAGGGCTGGATTCTTTCACCATACTTACGTAATCTGCATGCTGAGCAAATAATTCAAGAAGCTCTACTATAGGAAGAAAACTGTGGCTTCAGGATTGGAGGATGGCTCATTAACAACCTGTGATATACAGATGATACAACCTTGCTTGTGGAAAACAAAGAGGACTTAAAATGCTTTTTGATTACGATCAAAGACCACAACCTTCCATATGGGTTGCACCTCAAGAAAACAAAAATCCATACCATTGGACCATTAAACAGTTTCCATATAAGTGAAGAAAAATTGAAGTTGCCAAAGGCTTCACTTTGCTTGGCTCAACCATCAACACTCACAGGAAGAAGCAGTCAATAAATCAAATGACGTATTGTATTAGGCAAATCTGCTGTGAAAGCCCTTTTTCAAGTGTTGAAGAGCAAATAGTCAGTTAGAGGACTAAGGTGCACCTGACCCAAGCCCTGGTATTTTCAATAACCTCATAAGCATGTGTAAATTGGACAGTGAATAAGGAAGACCATAGAAGAATTGATGCATATGAGTTATGGTGTTGAAGGAGAATATTAAAAGTACCGTGGACTTTCAAAATAACAAACCAATCTGTGTTGGAAGAAGTACAGCCAGAAAGAGTGCTCCATGGAAGCCAGGATGGCCAACTTCGTCTTTCATACTTCAGACATATTATCATGAGAGACCAGTCCTTGGTAAAGTGGAAGGTCAGAGAAAAAAAGAAAGATCCCCAACGAGATGGATTGGCAAAGTGACAGTAACATGGCTCAAGTGTAGCAACAATAGTGAGGTTGGTGTAGGACCAGTGTTTTGTTCTGTTGTGTGTAGGGTCACTGTGAGTCAGAACTGACTCAATAGCACCTAACAACAACAATGGTACTAGGAGAACACATATGAATATAGCCCGAAGATTCAAGTGTTTACCACGGAACAGTAATGACCAGGTGCAAATTATCAATCTGGGTTTCTTCCTTCTCAGAGCTTCTAGAAATTCACGGATCTGTTAATTACTGAGAGGCTTTAAGAGTTCTGTTTGTGGAATAGCAGTCATCAATTGTGAAAAAATAATTTTCCTGGAAACCATGTTTCTTTGATGTGATGGGATCAGACCCCTTTTCCATTCAATTTCAATCACTGGAAAAAAATCTCATCTCTCAGACCACAAGTCCATGGGAATCATAAACATGAACAGCATTTCTGGTTCCCTAGTATCGATGAAACCTAGCAACATTTGCATTTTTAAAGTTCTTACTTAACAGTATATAATCCTGAAGTCCCAAAATTAACCTTAAATCAAAACATGCAGACACATCCCAATCAGTGAAACAAGCAGAAATGAGTACAAGAAAACATCAAGCTTACTAACAAAGTGATGCAACTCGAGTCAAGCCAACATCTACTCACTCACGTAGCACCTCTGCTCTGCCGTGCAGGACTTTAGAACATAGCATTCTTTTTTTTAATGTTTTTATTTTGGATTGAGCGAAAGTTTACAGAGCACATCATCAGCTTCACATTCAACTATTCATATAGCTTGTTTCATTACATTGATTATTATCCCCTCCATATATCATCAGTTAACAGTGTTTCTCTCTATCCTCTTTAGCTTTTTTTTAGAACGTAGCATTCTTGAAGGGTGGCATTTGTGTCTTCTCACTGCTGTCTCTCTAACATTTAAATGGCACCTGGCTCATGTTGTTGTTGTTATGTGCCGTCGAGTCAGTTCTGACTCATAGCAACCCTGTATAGGGTTTCCAAGGAGCGGCTGGTGAGCTTGAACCGCCGACCTGCAGTTCAAACCGACACTGTAGTACAGCGCATTAACCCACAGCGCCACATGCTAAAAAAAAAAATGGGTTGAATTATAGAAAATATGATGAGTCCCTGGTTGCGATAGTTGTATGCCGTCCAGTCGGTTCTGACTCATATTGACCCTGTATAGGGCTTCCAAGGCTGTAAATCTTTACTGGAGCAAAAATTCTGAGGAGTGGCTGGTGGATTAGAACCACGTACCTTGACGTTAGTAGCCCAACTCGTAGTCCACTACACCACCAGGGGTCCTTAAATCCATGTTATTGTTAAGTGTCGTCGAGTCGGTTCCAACCCTTAGTGATCTTTTATAGTGTTTCCAAGGAGTGGCTAGTGAGCTTGAACCTCCAACTTTGCAGTTCAAACAACTTTGCAATCCAGTGCATTAACCCCCAAACCCCCAATGCCATACCAGGACTACTTGTTAGGAGGCCATTTATAGTTTAGCTGAAGAAATAAGATACAAATGAGTGAGCAGACGAGTTGGTACACGTGGGTACATTTAACAAATAGATGATGCTGTTAGTTAAATGAGAATTTACTCAATGGTATTTAAGGCTCCGGTGGGCAGGGAAGGCTTCACAGGAGGTGAAGTTAGAGTTGGATCTGATGGATGAGTAGGATTTGGATGGACAGGAAGGAGAACATTCCAGGTAGCAGCAGCAAAAGGAAAGCGCCAGGGTCAACATGTGTTCAGGATACAGTGAACCCATCAACTGTCCACAAAGTGTGTGATCACAAAGTAGTAGACGTTTTTGCCGGTACTGGTTTCATAAAAGAGTTTTTGTCAGGAAAATGACACCTTTCTAGGTCTCATCTCATGCAGAAATGAGCAGACACATCACCTGAGAGAATCTTGGTTATTCAGGAAGTCTCATGACTCAATGCTGACGAGCTCAGTACTAACTGAAAGCCTGGAGATGCAAACCCACAAGCCACTCCAGTAGGTGAGAGACATGATCGTCTGCTTCCTTAAAGACCCCAGCCTTGGAAGCCCCATGGGGGAGGATTACTGTGAGGCAATAGATTGCATTTTCGGGGGTGAAGAGGGAGGGCAAGACTCAACAGAGCTAACCTGCTCCCAGGTGATGGTGATACTACTGATTCAGGATCACCTAGAGTAGGCAGGGCATCGAGTACTAGTTCAAGATTTGATTGACAGACCTGTTTTAGGTGCGCATGAGACTACTTCATTTAAGTTGCAGAGTCAAAACCAACGTTAAGGTAAGTAAATGGCCCATTTCTTCTTAGCCATTGGGAATAAACCACAAGAGGTCCGAGTAGTTTGCCTGATGTGGTCTCACTCTAGTGGGGAGCGGGACTGGAACACAGTTCTATTATTCCCAGCAGGAGCCTCGTCTCCACTTTATTAGTGGTGCCCCAAGACCTGAGAGGCGAAGTACCTCAAAGAAACTGCTGTCTGTGAGAAGGAAGGGATTTGGGGGATGCAGGAAAACTTGGGAAGGAAGCAGCAATCTCTCTGGTGGTGGTAGTGTGCCGTGGAGTCAGTTCTGACTCATAGCGACCCTGTGTCTCTCAGCTCTATAAATCTTTACAGGAGCAGAAAGCCTCAGCTTTTCTCCCACTGAGAGTCTGGTAGATTCGAACTACGACCTTTCGGTTAGTGGCTCGGCTAGTAATCCACTCTGTTACTGGAGCTCCGGTAGCTCCTGATTTCAAGGGGAATGAGAAGACTCCAGGACCACATTGAAGTCTGGTAAAATTAACAGTGAGGGCTCAGAAATTGACTAGAATAGAGAAATCCAATCATGGCTCTGTTTCCAGGCAAAGGTAAAAATTAAAAGTTTGAGATATGGTGATTTTCAGGCTACACCAGTATATAGCGCCATGATTGCTTTGCTTAATCCTTGTGTTGCTGGCAGGGTTTCTAGTGGGCCTCTGGGAAGGATGTTAGCCTGGTACAGGGGAAGAACACTCCTGTGTGTCCATTAAGTCATTGTTTTGCCAGCACACACTCTTCCTCCTGGGAGCAAGTAGAATGGGAGAGGTGGGAGTAGTCTAAAGGTGTAGTCTAAAAGCACTTAGACTCATTTCTTAGGTTTGTTTTTAATGAGGATATACATTTGAAGTTATCTTTAGCCATTTTGACGTTCCTGGTCCTGTGGCAGGAGTGAAGAAGCAATATTCATTATCATTCTCAATCAACTTGTCAGCATCCACTGCACAAAAAGGGAGATAATTGTACTAACACGTTAAATTTGTTAGTGTTAGTGCCATCACGTTGGTTCCAACCCATAGCAACCCTGTATAGGGTTTATAAGGAGCAGCTGCTGAGTTTGAACTGCCGACCTTGTGGTTTAAACTGGCTTTACAGGCCAGTGCATTAGCCCACAATGCCACACTAGGACTCCAACAGGCTAAATACCAGCCAGTAATTCATCAACTGTGTGGCGCTGTGGGCTGATGTGTCAGACTGCAGAATCATTTGAACTGCAAGGTCGGTAGTTCAAGCTCACCAGCTGCTCCTTGGAAACTCTATACAGAGTCGCTATGGGTCAGAATCAACTCGGCGGAACTTAACAACAGTAACAAATTCATCAACTGTGGAGTCCTGGTGTGGTGCTGTGGGCTAATGTGCGGGACTGCAAAGTCGGTTTGGGCTGGCAGTTCAAACTCACCAGATGGTCCTCAGGAACCTTATACAGGGTCACTATGGGTTGGAACCAGCTCCACGACACTTAACAACAAGGAGCCCTGGTAGCGTAGTGGGTTATGCAATGGGTCGCTAACCTTAAGGTCAGCAGCTGGAATCCTTCAGTTGCTCCATAGGGAAAGATGAGACCTTCTGCTCCTGGAAGGATACAGCCTCAGAAACTCTACAGGGTCGCTGTGAGTCGGAACTGACTCAACGGCACACAGCAGCAATTCATCAAATGAACGAAAGTGTGTTGGAAGAAGTACAGTCAGAATGCTCCTTAGACGTGAGAATAGCAAGTCTTCATCTCCCTTACTTTGGGCATGTTGTCACAAGGGACCAGACCCTGGAGAAGAACATCATGCTTGATAAAGCAGAGGGTCAGCCAAAACCCTCAATGAGATGGACTGGCACATTAGCTACAACAATGGTCTCAAATGTACAAAGACTGTGACAAGGTGCAGGATCGAGCAGTGTTTGATTCTGTTGTACACGAGGGTCTGTGAGTCAAAACACATAAGTGGGCGTCTAAACCACAGTGAAGCCCTTACGGACTCAAGACTTGAGCTCCTAAGACTTCTGCAAATAGAGTATTTTTGATTTTCAAGTAAGAGTAAAGAAGCAACGCCCCCACCCCCTGTCAACAGTTAAACAAGTGGACTGACTTCAAAGTTAGAAATTACCTGCTAGAGTTTGATAGCAGAGACTTATTTGCAAATGTCAAGATTAGGTTGTGTGCAATTAGCAGTGTCTTTACAAGTAGGGCTTGCTTAGAAGTTTCTGTCTTGTTTATTTGTCATTTTGCAAGGATCTCTCCTGAGAAAGAAAACACAGTTTACTTTGCCAGCTGACAGACTCCGTAGCTCAGCAGTCTTCTTATAAACCAGCAAATGTCAAGTTTGAAAATCCACCATGAGCAGCAACTTTCCCCAGCAATTTAGAGCCGGTTCCCTGTAGTTAATTGAACACATCAGTAATAAGCATGTGGCATTTTGCTTTGTAGCTGAATGTTGCTAAGCATCTCTCTCTTTTGCCACCCCTTCCTTTCTGCACTTAACATAAAGGAGGAGAACTTGGCTTTGACCTGTTCTGGTGGGTGCCTGATGCTTTTCCTTCCCAGTTTTGAAAGAGGAGAGGGGTTTTATTGCTCCTACTTTTCCAGCTGCAAAGCTCGTTTGGCTTCGAGCACTGACAGTGTCCAGGGAGGGAGACAAGTGGGTTTCCACAGGAAATGGAAACAAAGTTGGAGTGGGTGCTATTGGGGTGATACTGGTTTTCCAGATTCATCCTGTGGCCTAGGTGGGCTTTTGAATCTGTTACATTGCACAACAGGCTGGGGCTTTTAAAATGAATTCATTCCGGATCAGAGTTTTAGTTATATTTTACCCATCACCTAGAGTGTGACTATAGTTGTTGTCATAGTTAAGATGCCAGCTTGAGGACTAAGGTGCTCATGGACCAAGCCATGGTATCTTCAGTAGCCTCATATGCATGTGAAAGTTGGACAGTGAATAAGGAAGACCATAGAAGAACTGATGTATTTGAGTTATGGTGTTGGAGAAGAAAATTAAAAATGCCCGGGACTGCCAAAAGAATAAACAAATCTGCGTTAGAAGTACAGTCAGAATGCTCCTTGGAAGCCCAGATGGCCAGACTTTGTCTCTCATACGTAGGACATATTTTAAGGAGGAACCAGTCCCTGGAGAAGGATATCATGTTTGTAAAGTGAAGGGTCAGAGAAAAAGAGGAAGACCCCCAACAAGGTGGATTGACACAGTGACAGCGGCCCTGGGGGGCTCAAATGAAGCAATGATTGTGAGGTTGGTGCAGGAGCGGGCAGTGTTTTGTGCTGTTGTGCTATGAGTCAGTACCAACTCAATGGCACCTAACAACAACAACATAGTTGTTGTCACAGAATCCCTGGTAACATAGTGGGTATGCTTTGGGCTGCTGACTCCAAGGTCAGCGGTTTGAATCCACCAGCCACTCCACATGAGAAAGATGAGGCTTTCCGCTCTCATTTATAGCCTCGGAAATCCTATACAGGGTCGCTGTGAGTTGGAACCAACTCAACAGCAGCTGGTTGTTTTTGTTTTTTGTTTTTTTAAAAGAGTTGTCCATATTGTACACCCCACTGTCGTAGACTGAATGCCTACTCATAGCAATGTAATAGGGCAGAGGAGAACTGCTCCACGGGGTTTCCGAGGCTATAAATCTTATGTGAGTAGATCCTCTTCTCTTTTCCTGAGAAGCAGCTGGTGGATTTGAACCTAAGACCTTATGGTTAGCAGTCCAGTGCTTAAACCACTATGCCACCAGAATGCCTTAGATTGTACAAGCAGGTGAAAACCATTTCCTTTTAGTATAGTGACTCTGTGTATTTCTTTCAGCTTCTCTTGATGCTTTCTGCATCATTCAATAATTTGCCTAGAGAATCCTTCAATAATGAAAGTCGAGGCTTGAATTTTTTTCTTTGGTTCCCCCAGCTTGAGAAAGGCTGAACGTGTTCTTCCTTTTTGGTTTTCTGACTCCAGATCTTTGCACCAACTCATAGGCAACTTTATTTCAGCTATACTCCACCTCACTCCTTGGCTACACCCCATTTTACATTGAAAAAAATCACAGATCACATCCTGAACATATGTTTGTTTGTTTTTTTAACATAGAAACATTTATTTCAATAATGCATTTTGTTTCATATGTCACAATACTGTGACATCACCATTTAATCAACATAAAAGTTATTCATGAGACAGTTAGCAGCCACGGTTTTTCCTAATAAATCTTTGGAATTCTGTATGTATTTTATACTGATGTGTTTGTAATTTGCTGTCTAGTTGGCTCCGACTCATAGTGACCTTGTAGGACAGAATACGACGGCCCAGAGGTTTTCCTCTGAACTTTTTTGAAACCCTCTCACACTGTTATTAAAAAAGAGAAACCAAACACAGATGGGTCACAGAAAAGTCAATGTCCTAGAGAATTATTTCAACAACTTAGTCCCTTCCTATTAGATTGTGCTGTTTCTTTTTGCAGTAAAATTGTCAGCAGTGTCAAATAGTGACGTTGGGAAAACAATTCAATCTTAAAAGGCCAGAGCTCTCATTGGAAAAAATTCTGTCGTTCCCCCAGAAAAACCTGGTTATCTCCACTCTCTCCTCCCACTCCACCCTCGTGACTCTCAAATCCTCCCGTTTCTTCTTACACACATACATACATACTTGTCTTTGTGGGCTATGCCACGTTTGGAAACCTCATTAAAGCAGCATCTGTTCTGTCCTAGGAGAAACCCGATGCCTGTCCCACGTCACTTCAGCTGCGGTCCCAGATTGAAGTAAGCACAATGACTTTAATCATCTATATTTTTGCTTCTGTAAAAAAAATATGATATTCTGTACCAGTCAGATGAAGCTTGTTGCATTGCCTGTACTGACACTAAGAATCTGTTCTTACAGGAGTCTCTTGGTTTCTGCAGCGCCGTGTCAACACCAGAAGTGGAAAGAAAGTAAGTTCCCCTCCCTGTCTCTGCCCAACACCAGGACTCCCCAGAAGGTGATGGGAAAGCAAATGGGCGCTGGTGTGTGCATGTCCGATTGAGTTTGATGTCATTATCATCTGTGCTCGGTATACATGTATTATCGTTGTTAAGAAGTGCCATTGAGTCCGTTCTAACTCATAGCGACGCTGTATAGGGTTTCCAAGGAGCAGCTGGTGGGTTTGAGCTACCAATCTTGAAGTTAGAAGTCCTGTGCTTATCTTACAGTGCCACACTAGGCTCCATACATGTATTATTAGATGATGGTTCTATAATTTTCTTGGTGGTAACGTAAGATTCTGGGCAAAGTCCATTGATGATACACTGCCCTCGAGAGTGAATTTCCAATAAATATCTGGTAATGAGTGCAGAGAAAGGGAAATGGACTTTCTTCTTTTGGATTCATTTTTTGATATGGGAGAAAAGTCTGTATGAAGCAAGGCACAACAATAAAATACACACCAGAGGCAAACAGCAGTTTGGTAGGTGACCTTAAACAACAATGAATACATGTAGATGGAAGGCAACAAATGATCATTGTCTTTTCTTGGTAGAGGTAATACTTTTGGTTCCTTGTCCTCACTTTGTAATTTCTACTCTCATGGAAGGTAATTCTATGTTATAGCTCCTATTTCAAGTATTTCCTTTAGGCAACTTTGAAAAAACAACAACAACAATTGCAAACATAAGTTTTGCTGGTCCTGCCCCTTCCTCCCAGGCCCCCCCACCCCAATAAGCTTTGGGTTTTCTGCTGTTTCCTATTACCATTTCCCTTGAGGGTTCTGTTTGTGATCTTTGGAGGTAAAGGAGCTGTAAGAAAGTCCCAGTCTCTAAACAATTCCTTCCCTTGGTCCAGAGCCACTCACGCAGATTCTTGCCAAGAGAAGCATAGATGTTGTTTAGGAATAAAGTATTTCTGGAATGAAAACCACACATTGGGAGAGTGTGTGTGTGCTTTACAGCATAGCTCTGCCTAATCCGTCCATGTGTGTGTGCTGCTGGTAGAGGGACGGATGCCTGCTGGGCCAACAAGCTGCACTTCTAAAGGTCGGCTTGGTTGAGGGTGGAGAAATGGCGAGAGGTGATGAGCCAAAGAAAACCAAGGACATTGCGCACTCAAGGTGAGGAAACATGAGCCAATCCCATGAGCTCCCCTTCATTTCAGTTGCATTGTTTCCCCTCAGGAGCTTGGGAATATGGAACCTGAAATGGATAAGAGGTTTGAGTTGACATTGAGTTTTGAAATTAAAGGGGACTATGGTGGAGTCCCTGAGTGGTGTAAACGGTTAATGCCCTCAGCTGTTAAATGAGAGGTTATAGGCTCCAGTCCACCCAGAAGGACCTCAGAAGCAAAGACTGTGATATACTTCCAAAAAGTCCATCCTTGAAAATCCCATGACTATAGTTCTACTGGGACATACATGGGGTCGCCATTAATTGGAATTGACCCTAATAATTGGATTTTTGGTGGAGTGTGGTCAGAAGCATTGAGTGAATGGGCTGTGGGTGTTCCTGACCTACTTTACTGCTTATTTGTACATTGTGCTCTACAGTACCTCTGAGTCCCTTGTTGTTGTTGTTGTTGTTAGGTGCCATCGAGTCAGTACCAACTCATAGTGACTTTCTGTACAGCAGAACGAAACACTACCCGGTCCTGCACCAACCTCACAATCATTGATTTGCTTGAGCCCACTGCTGCCGCCACTGTGCCCGTTGGGGGTCTTCCTCTTTTTTCCTGCAAAGTAAGACAGATGAAGTCTGGCCATTTTGGCGTCCAAGGAGCATTCTGGCTGTACTTCTTCCAAGACAAATCTACTTGTTCTTTTGGCAATCCCTGGTACCTTCAATATTCTCCTCCAACACTAGAACTCAAATGAGTCCTTTAGGAAATAAGAAATGTTTGCCCTTCTTCCTCAGAGGAAGTGACTCACCATATTTGTAGTAACCTTAGTTGTTACCCTCCCTTGTGGGATGTCATTCTTTCCCTGCTTATATCCTCTACTCAGTGAGACGTGGCATGGTGCTTGTGGGCACAATGGTGACCCACAGCCTCTTCTGAGGCTCCCAACAAATGGATGACAGACACACATGAGCTTTTGACAACCCCCTTCTTCCCATCTGTAATCCTGCCCTCTCACTTTGTTCTTTTAAACAGTTTGTTTATACTTAAGTGTTTCCAAGCAATTTGAAACCTTTAATCCATTCCGTTCATTTCCCTGTTAATAGTGTTTGAAAATTGTGGTACTGTATTTTTGAATTTTTTTACTTTCAAAACGGTTTTGAAAAAACTTAAACCTATAGGAAAGTTGTAGGCATGGTGCGATGAACTCTCCCATATACCCTTCACTTTGGTTGTTGTTCAGTGCCGTTGAGTTGGTTCTGACTCATAGTGAGCCTGTACAGGGTTTCTGAGGAACAGCTGGTGATTTGAACTGCCGACTTGTGGATAGCAGATCAGTTCTTATCCTGCAGTTCCACACAAGGACTCCCACCGTTTACTGACAGTTGTTTGTTCTTGCTGCACACATACATAAACATGCATCAAATATTACTAAGTATTGTTATTGTTGACTCACCTGAGAGTAAGTTACAGACATGACGTTTACCCCTAAATGGAGAAGGATATCATGTTTGGTAAGGTGGAGGGTCAGAGAAAAAGAGGAAGACCCCCAGCGAGATGGACTGGCCAAGTGGCAGCATCGATGGACTTAAGCGTGGCAACGATAGTGAGGTTGGCCCAGGATTGGGCAGTGTTTTGTTCTGCTGTGCATACAGTCAATGTGGGTCGGTACCGACTCAGTGGCACCTAACATGAACATCAACAACACCCCTAAATACTTGAGCACATGTGTCCTAAAGGACAAGGACGTTATCCTACAGAACTCCCATTCCAGCGAGTGGATTCCACCTCCTTGAGCTCCTATAGGACCGAGTAGATCTGCTCCATAGGGTTTCCAAGGCTCTTAGCTTACACTGGGTATGGTGTGGTGCTGTAGGATAAGCAGTGGACTGCTAAAACACAAGGTTGGTGATCCAAACTCGCCAACCATTTATTGGAAAGCCTATACAGGGTTGCTGTGAGTGGGAACCAACTCAACAGCACTTACCAAGCACACTATTGTATTGTGATTCTGTAAGAAAGGACCCTGGTAGTGTAGTGGGTTCGTTTCCTGGGTTGACACAGGAGCTGCAACAGTGGGCTCAAACATGGCACCAATTGTGAGGATGGCACAGGACTGGGCAGTAGTTCCTTCTCTTGTGCCCTAAGGTCACTGTGAGTCAGACCCGATGCCATGACACCGAACAACAACAGTCTTTACTACAGAAGCAGACTACCACATCGTGGATTCAAACTACCGGCCTTTCAGTTAACAGCTGAGCACTTAAACCTCTGCTTCACTAGAGCTGTTGCTTAAAGAACCATGATGTATAGCAAGTGCAGGAAGTTTAGCAATAGCTTTTCCCAAGCTTCTCTAATTGTCCCAATAATACATCTTTAGCAGTTTTTCTGTTGTTGTTGTTCAACCCCTCACCACACTTACAAGCCATGTCTCCTGTCACATTGCAGTAGATATGAAAGTATGGTTTTTAAGCCTTTCTTTCTCTTAGTCTATTGACTTTTTAACTTGTAATGATTTTAGGGTCGGCTCAGTGTTCCCTGATTTGGGCATGCTTGATGCTGTGTTCCCTTCAGTGGTCCCATCCAAGGCACTTGATGTCACCTTGTCCCTTTACTGGAGATGCTCATTTTGATTACTGGGTGGACGTGGGGCCTGCCAGGTGTCTTCTGAGAACTGACAGTCTTCCATATGGATTTTCTGTGGGGGAAGTAATCTAGGACTGTGTCAATGTCCTGTCCCTCAAACTTTTACCTAATGGTTTTTGCATTCTTTAATTAGTCTTGTCTAAATCCATTTTTATTATGACAGCTGCAAGATGATGCATAGTCTTTTTTTAAAGTTAATTTTTTATTGTGAATCAAGTGAAGGTTTACTTAGCAGATCACCAGTTGTACATTCAATAAATCATACATGTTGTGTCATCTCACTGATTGCAATCCCCTCCATGGAACAACAGTTATCCCACTTCCTCCTTGTGGTTCATATTTCCAGTCCACCCTCTGTCTTAGCCCTTCTCAACTCTGTCCTTAGGCAACTGCTGCCCTTTTGATCTTGAAAATGGTTGACTCTTCCACAATGAACAGATATTACTAGTGTTGTTGCCCCCTCTATGTGCCTATCTACTGCTTGACTGAAAATTGGGCCACGAGGGTGAGTTCCTTTCCAGACCTGAAGGAGTTGGTCCAGGGTGAGAGTCTCAGGTTCCTCTAGTTTCTTACTGACCAGTAAGCTCTGTCATTTTTTATGATTCTGAGTTTTGTTCCACATTTTCTACCACTCTCTCTGGGACTTTCTAATGTAATCCCTTTCAGAGTGGTTGGTAGTGGTAGTTGGGCACCATCTAGTTCTTCAGGTCTCAGCATCATGGAGACTGATGGTTACATGTTCCATTGGACTAATTGATTCCAAGCCTTTTCAAGTTTTACCACTCTTCTTTCTTCCACATATGAAGAGATTAATAGTTACACCTTAGATGACCACTCATGAGCTCCCAAGATCCCAGTCTCTACTCACCAAAGTAGAATGTAGAACATCGTCTTTGTGTTCTATGTTATGCCAATTGACCCTGGTGTCCCTGACACTATGACCTTGAGCTCCCAGGCCCAGCAACTCATTGCCTTAAAGTGTTTGATATAATATCTTTAAAGTTCTTAAAAATGATGCATACTCTTAAATCAAGATACTGATAGTAATCTTGAATACATCTTCAGACATTTGTGTTGCTTTTTTTCAAAGATGAGGTATCATTCTCGAAAGTCTAGGTCAGATTTTAGTTTTACAATAATATTTAGGGAGAACAATTTGTATTCTGTGCATTTGAAAACACACCCACTTCCAAACAACGTCCTGATATTCTTTGGATCAGAATGCCTGCTGGTAGCTGTTCAGTTGGATGTAAAAGTTCTGGAGGGTAATCTGGCACCCAGTTGATTGTGTTTGGTTGGTGTCTGCCCTCGCAAATTTAGTCTTGTGTCAGAAGTATTGTTTTATGGGCACACGTTTTCGTTTTCTCAACTTGAAAGGCAAAAGACTCCAGTAAAGAAAAGTGGATTAAGTCTGTAGCACCCACACATAGAAGCACAAGTGTCGATGGCATAGAAAGCAGCCGAGCTGAGATCCACAGATGTCCCCCCCGTTGCCTCCGGGACCTCTGCACACATGACCCTCTTCCTTCTCTCCTAGTAAAAGCCTAGTCTATGGAAGATGTACAGCAATTCCCACAGCACTCTCAACTCAGCTGGGTTCAAAAATTCATTGCAGTGGCCACACAGATCTTAGACACCATCCTCACAGTTATGGGGTTTATTAAGAAAGTTAACAGCTTAAAATTCTAGGGTAGCAATGTTCAGAGCACAGTTTTGCCCATTAGGACAACCTCTTCTCAGCCATACCCACAGGTAAGCCTGTCTTTGCCTGGGCAACAAAGCTCTACTAGGGCCACTGATAAATGCTCAGAGGCACCTCATTCTACTACAAGCCTTAGCCCAATGACCCTCGGCTTAGTTTTGCGGGTCAGAAACCTAGCTTTCTCAATTAATTGCCTATAGGCACCCCAGTGTGCAAGCAAGTTTCCTGCCCAAAGTCACTTAGCTGCATTTGCTCCATGTGCTGGGAAGGCCACAGCTCCTCTGCGGCTGCTCCTCTGACACTCTTCTGCTAGTCCTCTAGTGTGACAGCTTTCTGTCCCTGGGTTGAGGGACTTCAGTGTACAGTGATTTCAGGGTCCAAAGTACATGCTCCACTCTTAGCTCTTCTGTAAAGCTAGTGAGACCCCTCCTTCTTCTAAAGTGGCTCATTTTAAACGCTCATTAGAGCTCTAAATTTTTACAATTAATTCTGTTCACCACTCACAAATGGATCGTATTATGTATGCTACCAGTATCTTCTCCCATCTTCTTGGCTGAGTTCCCTTTTTTTTTTTTTTTTACATTTTCTTGTGAATTTCTTCATAGTTTTAATGTTTATAGTCTTCATGGATTTTCCTTTTCTTGCTTTGATGTGAAGGTGTATTAAGTTTCTGTGAGGTTATCCTGTAATTTATTAATTTCTTCCCCCAATTACGACAGTATATTTTATCTTGAAATCTACTTGACTTCCTTGCCATTTGGTATTCTATTACTATACTTTCCCCTCGTTTTGTTCTGTGGTTGTCTTCATTAGAGATTGATAGCTCTCATTCCCTATCTTCAGTCTTGTAGTTTTGTTTTACTCTGGGTACTTCTATATCTTGATTGAATTATCGGTGGTGCTGCCAAGTGTGTCCATCTACAGTTATTGTCTGGTGTTGGTACTCAATCCAAATGACTCCCTGTAGTATTTTCTGTTAGGTTGACTTGGTTTTTTACAAAGTCCTTTAATTTCTGTTCATTTGGAAATGTTCTATTTCTCTGTTGCATTTGAGGGACGGTTTTGCTGGGTATATGATTCTTGAGTGACGGTTGGTTGTTTTCTTTAGAAGTTTTGTGTATGTTTCCCCATTGCCTTCTCGCCTGCCTGGTTTCTGCTGAGAAGTCCAAACTTACTCTTATCGGTTTTCCTTTGTACGTAACATTTCATTTTTCCCGAGCTGCTTTCAGGTTCTTTTCCTTATCTTCGATTTTTGAGAGCTTGATTATGATATGTCTTGGTGATTTTATTTTGGGATCTATCCTGCTTGGGGTTCGTTCAGCTTCTTGAATACTTAACAAGCTCATCTTTCATGATGTTAAGGAAATTTTCTTGCAGCCATTCTTCAACTATTTTTTCTGTGATTTTGTCTCTTCCTGTTCCAGAATTCCGATCACCTGTAGGTTATTCCTTGTGTTGTGCTACATGAATCTTAAGCTTTCTTCAGATTTTTTCATTCTTTTATCTGATTGTTCTTTTATCTTACTAGTATTGAGAGATTTATCTCCAAGCTTACTAATTATGGCTTCCATTGATTCAGTTCTACTCCTTTGCCCTTTCAGTGTATTGTCCATTTCTGATGATAGTATTGATCTTTTGAATTTCTGTTTGTAGGGTTTTGTATTGGTGTGGCACTGCAGGATAATTTGCTAGACTGCAAGGTCAGTTTGAACTGCAAGATAGGGGGTTCAAACCCATCAGCCACTCTTCAGAAGCCCTATAAAGGGTTACTGTGTGTTGGATCCAACTCAATAGCACATAGCCACCACCACAATACTGTATTTATTGTGTTTGATTGTTTCTGTAGCTTTTTTCTGATTTCTTCATTGTTTTCCTCTACCTTTCTGTGAAATGTTTGTATGTACCTCAATACCATTCTCCTGAATTACTTTTCAGGTAGTTCTGGTGCCTCCTCTTCCTCAAAAGCATTTTCTAGCTCTGGCTCTTGGTTGTTTGTTTGAACTACACTATCTTGTTTTTTCATGTGAACAGAAATTTTCTGCTGCTTTCTAAGCATTGTGGTGCTGTTGTATTTGTATTAAGTTGATAAAAATATGTTGGTGTATTTGTAGGCACTCACCAGTTGCCTCCTGGTAGGTGTGATCTGGTAGGAGATGAGCTTCTCTGTTCATTGTTCATGCAGTTCAATTCAGAGTGGATTTAGCTGATGTTGGTGTATAACAGCTGATATTGGCTCTTGCCCAGTTGGTGGGTTTGTATAGGGTGTGGCTGTGGCTTGACTATATGGCTGCAGTTGCTATCTCTTGTCATGTGATGCAAGAAGAAGGAAAACAAATAAACAAACAAAAACAGCCCACACAGCAAAAAAATCAAAGTCAGTGGCTTTCTGTCAACCAGTAAGCAGTGTGCTGTGCAGTCTTCTGGCCTCTTGTCTTCACAAACATCTCAGAAAGTTCAAAATGGCCACACTACATCCAGTGGACCTACGAAGATCATTACCTCCTTTCCTTCCCTTTTTCTCTACCCCACACATCCATTCAATCTCCTCTCCTAGTGAGAGCCAGTCCAGGGCTGGCCTGGGTTGACTTGAAGATTTAGATCAGAGCCTGACTTAGTGGGTTTATTGTATATAGCTCCTCCCTGTGACTCATGACCCCTGAGTGGCTCTGACCACCTAGAAAGCAAGCGATTTCCTGTGGTTTGTATACTGGCCAGAATAAAGTAAAAAATTACACCTTTGGATCTACTAGTCACAGATAGGTTTCTACAATGTGAGTATGTTTTCTCGTCTCTAAAGCAGTTCATGAACTTTCAAGATGGCAGCCACAGGTTCTGTTGGCTTTCTCTGCTTATTCTGTTGGCTGCCTCCTTTCTTGTCGTGTCTACTTAACTTTTTCTCCCAGTAAGCACTTGATTCACTTTTCTCTACCTTCCTCTGGAGCTGAGTTTCAGGACCATCCACTGTATCTGTGTTGTCCAGGTTTCTGATGAATCCATACTGCAGAGAGTCTAATCCACCGTCTTTTACAATTTATCCATTGCTTTCTCCCATCTTCTCTAATCCAGACCTAGCATCGTAAAAATGCTGTTTGATGGGAGTTACAAAGACTATGGGGATAAGAGCCATGAGAAGTAATTCACTATCCTGCAGAAGATGTCTGTATCACGCTGCAAATGGATGGGTTCTAAAAAGACAGATGACTTCTCCCAGTGATATTTATTTAACATTTAATAAGATTTAAACCCTTAAATCACAGGAATGTAGCTCTAACTATAAGAGGCAAGGAGATGGGTTTCTTTGGAGGGAGAGTCAGGCAGTAAGAATTCTCTCACGTCTGACATCACACTCCCTTGTAACTATGATGGTCAAGTGATCCAATTCTGGGTTACCCTTAAACTGACTTTGCGGTCTGATGCATTATCCTGCAGCTCAACACTAGGGCATCATATGTTGTTGTTAAATGCCATCGAGTCAGTTCCACTCATAGCGACCCTGTATAGGGTTTCCAAGGCTGTAAATCTTTATGGGAGCAGAAAGCCTCATCTTTCTCCCACAGAACAGCTGGTAGTTTCGAACTGCTGACCTTAAGGTTAGCAACCCAACTCGCAACCACTACAGTTAAAACTACAGCTGCTCCCTGGAAACCATGTACAGGGTCTCTCTGAATTGGAACCAAGTCAGCGTCACTTAACATAAAGGTAATCTGAAAATTAGCTAGATGTTCATAGAATAAACCTGTATCAGGATTTATTAGATTTTTGACGTTTGATGTCAGCAACTGTATGTGAAGCTGTTTATTTCTCGGTGTAGACAGTGAATCAGTCTGAGAAGAAATATGATCAGAATATTCTTTAAAATGAAGATTGATAAGACTTTGTCTTGCTTCCTTTGAAAATATCATCAGCAAAGACCTGTGTCTCTAGAAACGGACATCATGGTTGGGGAATTAAAGGGTCAGTGAAAACCAGGGAGACTGCTGGTGGACACCATTTACAAATGCAGAAACGGAGGCACAGAGCGGTTAATACATTGCCTAGACTCACATGGGAGTGCTGGTGTGGCTCTGTAGGATAAGTACTCAACTGAAAGGTGAGTTTGATCCACAAGGTTGGTGGTTCAAACTCACCAGTCGCTCCATGGAAACACTATACAGGACCACTCTGAGTCTGAACCACCTCCAGGATACTTAACAACAGCAAGGACAACAAGGATTACAGTGCTAATAAGGGCAGAACCTAGATTTGATTCCAGTTTGAGAACTCCTGCTCCTAAACATGAAGCTATAATTCCAAAGGATCATGTCAACCAGGACTTAGAATTCTGTGTATGTACATAGAGAAATTAGACGCAAACTCAGTTCATTAGCATTGAATAAATGGCTGCAGTTAAAACCCACAATCCCATGGTTCTCTGGGGAAATGAACAAGCTTTACGCTTCTCCAAATGTAAACCTGGTTTTGGTAATTTATGAATGGAGGCAGCGAGGTCCAGAATAAATCCCCAAACGTCACTGTAGTCACTATTTATAAGCTCTTGTGTACTAAGTCTTTCCCCAGACTTGAGAAGTCACTGATTTACTTTCACTCTCTTTCATTATTTTCAGCTACACTTGAACTAGGATACAGTGAAAAAGTCCAAAAATGTATGCGGTGATGGGGGAGGACAATCAATAAAAGGATGGGAAGTCAGCAGAGCAGTGTTCTTGTGCTTGAATCAAATGGCAAGAACACAGTTCATATGTGCTTTATGCATGTCTGTCACATGTGAATTATCCCAGTAAGCTGATGACTCTTTTGACCATGTCAAGTTGCAAACTTCTCTAAAGTCCTTCGAGGGACTCCTGTGCCCAGTTTCTGTGTCTCCCAGCCTGTGTGGGGTCCTCTTGTTCCCGTATGCTCAGAGTCTGCCCTCTGCTTACCTGTCTGCTTCATTCCATACCACCTGCTCCTCAGGCACGATGCTCTGGCCAGCCATGCCCTGTCCTGGCTAGCTGGGCCTCTGAAATGGTTGTTCCTTTTGGTAGGGTGCCCTGCCCCTAACCCCCATACCCAGACAAGCTCCATTCAGCATGAAAACTCAGTTTTCATTTGGCTTCTCCCACGAGCCTTCTCTAACCCACTGTAGTTGGCTCTGCAGTCCCTGGGCTCCCCTGGAATACAGTGATGCCTGCAGTACTTGGATGAATGTAGATATGTAAGGAATAGATACATCTGTGAGCATGAATGAGTGGGTGAGAGAGATGTGTATGTGTGTGTGAGTGTGAATGTGTAGTCAGTCACCCCTCGTCTGAGCTCTCTGAACCCCGTATCTTTTGTGTCTCTATCCCAGCACCTGGCACAGGGTCAGGCACATAGTTCCATGTCGCTAATATAGACTACATGTCATTGCAAACAAACATGTTTGTTTTTCTACCCTAAAAAAATCTTGCTTGTCTCCCTGTGATGACCCCATCATAGTAGCCTGTGGAGCACATTCCTGTAGAGGTCAGTCACTCACTGATCAGCCACACAGAGCCGCTGCCCACTCACAGCTCCCTGAGTGCACTTGGCACTCTGGACTTTTCCGTTGGTCCTTGGTGTCTGTACCTCTGATGCTGCCAGCGCCTCCACCTCACTTTCTGCCCACTCGTTGTGGCTCTTGTTTCTGTCCACCCCTTTCTGTGGGCATTCCCTGGGGCTATTTATCCAGCTGCCATACTCTGACTTACTGAGTCCCGTGGCCTTGAACTTGTCTCTAGACGCCCACCTAAATTCCCGTCTCTGTTGTTGTTGGCAGTTGCAGCCACTCGTAGGCACCTTGTGATTGTTGGTGTTTTTGAGTCTGTCTATCTTACTGATACGGAGTTCTGGTAGCATAGTGGTTACAAATTGGGCTGCTAATCTCACAGTCAGCAGTTTGAAACTACCAGAAAATTGAGGCTTTCTGCTCCTGTAAAGATTTACAGCCTCAGAAACCCTGTACAGGGACTCTATGAGTCGGAACCGACTCCATGGCACACAACAACAACAACAATGTCTTACTGATGGGTTTCCAGTTTACACTGACCATCCAGTTTATCAAACACCCTCTCTTTTCTTACATGCCTTTCCTGATGACGTGTCCAAAATAGAGGGGGTCCAGATCTCACTATTCTTGCTTCTAAGGAGCATTCTGGTTGAACTTATCCTAAGACTGGTTTATTCATTCTTTTGACAGTTCGTGATATAGTCATTATTCTTGGCCAAACACCAGTGTGAACTCATTCTTTCTTCACTTTGAACACATCCATTTTTCTGTTTTCCTTGTTTTCACTGTCCAGTGTTCATGTGCTTACCTCTGACTTATTTTCCCAACCTGGTGACCTGCCTGTTGTAACCTCTTACGGGATGTCTGACCCCACTATTCCCGTCACCCCAAATTGCATACCCTTAGCACTGACTTCATTACCCCACTTCATCCGTCCTCCTCTCTCACCGACAACCTACTCTTTGTCCATCCTTCCCAGTTCTAGCCTCAAGACCACTTGGTTTTTACCCTTTACCCAAGCTGCTGGTTTTCTTCGTCAATTTCTTCTTCAACTCCAAATCATTAACTGCCAAGTCATGTTGCTTCTCCTTTCCTAGTGTTCTCCTTCCTTCCTCTCATTGCCTTCTCGCTGCTCCAGATGAGACCACTTGGTGCTCTCTCAAGGGTAAAGAGCTTTAAAGAAATATTGCCCAGTTGTCCTTCCTAAAATGCAAACAGGCAGCATCACAATGAGAAGATGCTCAAACATCTTGTTGTGGTTGTTGTTGTGAAGTGCCATCGAGTCTGTTCTGACCTATAGTGACCCTGTGTAGAGTTTCCAGGTAATGACTGGTGGATTTGAACTGCTTACCTTGTGGTTCAAAGTCTAGTCTGATCGACCCTACAGCACCTACACACCAGGAATCTAAAACCCTTTGTGGTTGTTGCTAGTACCATTGAGTTGGTTCTGACTCATAGCAACTCTGTGTAGGGTTTCTGAAGAGAGGCTGGTGAGTTTGAACTGCCAACCTTGCTGTTCAAACCTACCTTGTGTTCAAGTGCTCATTCTACAGTGCCACACTGGGACTCCTAAACCCCTTGTTGTTGTTGTTGTTGCTAAGTGCTGTTGAGTGAGTTCTGACTCATAGCGATCCTGTATAGGGTTTCCAAGATGTGGCTGGTGAGCTTGAACCACCGACTTTGTGGTTCAAGCAAACCTTGTAGTCAAGTGTATACCCCACAGCACTACACCAGGAATCTAAAACTGTTTGTTGTTGTTGTTGTTAAGTGCCATTGAGTCGGTTCTGACTCATATCCATCCTGCATAGAGTTTCCTAGGAGAAGCTGGTGAGTTGGAATTGCCAACTTTGCGGTTCAAGCCGACCTTGTAGTCAAGTGTTTAGCCCACAGCACCATAGCAGGACTCTTGGCCCAGAGTAGGTGTTTAGTTATCTCTGTTCTCATTGTCTATTCTGTCTGGCTCCAAGTTCAAGCTCTTGGCCATGGCTTAGGCCGTTTTGTGTACGTTTCTAATCCCTCCTGAGACAACATGATTGTAGAGTGTGGTCTTGTTCTTGGTGTCCAGAACAGTGGTTTACACAGAGCAAGCCCTCATGCAATATTTGCATTGGATTCATGGACTGTTCTGAAACTGGGTCGCCCCTAGCACTACAATGACAAGACGTTCTTTGGGCTCACCTACCACTCAGCATGTACAATGTCCCCCAAATTGGTAGCAGTATATTAAGAGTTAAGTAGTGCTGTCTGCCCAAGAGAACCCTAGACAGCTAACCTTTCCAAGGTCAGCTTCTTGGAAGAAAGGGTCACTACCAGTCAGAACTGATTCTGTGGTACTCAACAACAGTAACATCTGCCCAAGAATGTTGACATTGAAAAAGACACCTGCTTCATTTTTTCAATTAGAAAATTGAGGCCAGCTTAAGTTCAGCGCTTGCCCAGAATTGTACAGTAACTTGAGATCAAAACCAGGGCAGATTCCAGGTATTTTGGTTTTGAAACCTATTTGTTACCATCCCGTTACCATATAGGAGTCTCGGTGTGGTGCCGTGGGATAGGCACTGGACTGCTAACCACAAGGTCAGTGGTTCAAATGCATCAGCCACTTCTCAGAAACCCTACACAGGGTTACTATGGGTTAGAACTGTGGTACTTAACAACCACATCATCACCGTAGCTTCTTCCATCCATTACTGGGAGGAAACTGCTTGTCATAACATCCCTGCTTCAGTAAGGGGGGTTTGCACACCAAATAGTACCCATGGATACAGTTTTCAGAGAGCGTTTATTGGACTAAACAGTAGCTGCCACAAATCCCCAAATTCCCTTATAAACATTGTCCTCGCCCTGCTCGATTCCCAGCTGCAGTTTAATTCCGGTCACCCCAGAGCTTCCTCCTCTGTAGTAAGCAACACGTGGTATCTCCAGATGTTGGTGTTGAGTGTTGTCCAGTCGGTACCGACTCATAGTGACCCTGTATAGAGGTTTCCCAGGAGTGACTGGTGGGTTTGAAGCGCCAACCATGCGGTTCTGACCTACCTGATAGTCCAGTGCTTATCCTATAGCACCACACCAGGACGTTTAATATTCAGGAACACACACAAAATAATATAAATAACCTTGAAAACTTTTTATATCTGAACTTTATTATTTTTGTAAAAAACAAACAAACAAACAAACAAACAAACAAACGTGTATACATAAAGCAAAAGTAACTTTCGGAAAGAAAATGTGTTTGTCTAGAAGAGCTAAATTAAACCTAGTCACTTAGTGCCCTACCCCTTGGAAATTATAATTCAATTTGAGTGTTGTTTGCCCAAAGTAGGGCCATGTCCTCAGTCAAGAAGCAGATCCCAGTGGAGGAGAGGGGCTGGGGCTCCTCCCTGTGTGGAAGCACCTTGAGGACAGAGTCTGTAGTCTGGGGCCTTTGCTGACCACCTCTCCCAGGAATGGGGTGCTCTGTGCTCATGCCTGGAATTGAAATCCCCGTGGTATGTGGTTACAGGGCTGCCTTCGGAGGTCGACCAGATGCAGACAGAACAGCTGATGAGACTGTGAGTTTGCCAGGAAATAACAGGTCAAATCTTGTCCCCTGGAGCTGAGACGGATGCATCCTGTTTCCACATCCTGTTTGTGGCTGAGCTGTGGTGTGGTGTGGGAACACCCGTTTTTTTTCTCATGGGGAACGTGTGTGCATACCTGGGATCTGAGGCATGGGTCTGTGTATTGGAGTGAGGCAGCTCAGTTAGCAAGGTGGTCCTGGCCTGTCAGATGGGTGTGCCCAATGTGTACCTGCTGCCTGTTTCAGCCACTTGGCCACTGTCCTTTGGTCCTTTGAGTTCACCAGAGTTCAAAATCGAGGCAGAACAGCAAGTTTAGGTTTCAGAAAACAAATGGGTTGGAACAAGAGCCAGGTCTTAGATTGGTGGTGGTGGTAGTTGTCATTGTTGTCAAGTTGACGCCAACTCATGGGCACCCCACGCACAATGGAATGAAAACCTGCCAGTCCTGCGCCATCCCCGTGATCCACCCAGGTTGCCGATTGGACCGTTGCGATCCATATGGTTTCCTTTTTTTTTAATTGGTTCTTTTTTTTTTTTTTAATGTTTTGTTGTGAATTATGTGATAGTTTACATGGGAGAACATTAATTTTACATTCATTCTATTGTATATTGTCTCTCATTGCCATGGTTACAATCCCCTCCATGCAATCCTTCCCCCGTACCCCCCAGGTCTTCAGCACACATTCCCTCTCCCTCTCTGGATCTAAAGTCTCCAGCTGCTCCATCGCTCCACGTCATCATCTCTGGCTCCATTTCAGGCATCACTGCTTCTCTGGGTAGGGTTCCGCTCTCTGCTCTTCTCCCTTGATGGTCCTAGGGACCTCTGCTCCTAGACTGAAAAGTTAATCACTCCCCTACTTGCTATAAAACGTCTACCTTTACATTTCCAACCCTCACAATCAGTCCTGATAACAATTATTCAATATTGTATCACAATATTGTATTTCATTGCATCAACCCCGCCTAGACAGATTGAATACTACTCACTGGAGATTCTACCTTCCTCCATGCCCTCTGGATCTAGGTTCCCTCTTGAAAGCTTGTAAGCCAGCCACTTCTTGCCTTTGTGGTTTCCTTTTGGGAAGCAGATCACTAGGCCTTTCTTCCTAGTTCATCTTAGTCTGGAAGCTCTGTTAAGGTATTGATATATATCTTCTGTAGTCTTTTGCTTTAATCAGTTTAGCAATACCTTCTGGAGAGACTGTGGGACATGAGATTGACATCACTGGAGACAGGAATTCTGGGAGTCCTCCCACCCCCCCAACTTCCCATTCATGGTATTTCATCTCCCAGGTTCCTTTTCATGTTCTGACCCCATCTGAAACACGCCTGGAGTGATCAATTTGGCTTGGACATTCTGTTCCTGCTGCCTGTGTTGTAGGAGGTGTAGACTTTGGTGTAGACAAATGAGCATGAATCTGCACTCTGCTCATTATGGAATTAGGAGCAATTTATGTAAATTCCCAAAGCTTCAGGTGTAGCCCCTCGGTGGCATAAATGGTCAATTCCCTTGGCTGTTCACCGGAAGGAGTCCCGGTGTGGTGCTGTAGGGTAAGCGCCGGACTGCTAACCGTAAGGTTGGCAGTTCATACCTACCAGCTGTTCCTGGGAAACCCTGTACAGGATTGCTGTGAGTAGGAACCGACTTGACAACTCTTAACAATAGCAGCGTACCAGAAGGTTGGAGGTTCAAGTCCACCCAGAGAACCCTCCGAGGAAAGGTCTGATGATCTGCTACCCCCCAAAACAGCCATTTAAAACCCTAAGGAGCACAGTTGTCCTCTGACACGGAGTCACCCTGAGTTGGAATAGACTCGAGAACAGTTGGTTTTTGCTTTGTTTTTAAAGCCTTAGGTTCTGAATCAATAGAATGTTCCTGATCAACCTCTTGCAGAGGTTTGTTCAGTGAAATACCTGGTGTCTAAAAAGTGCTCCGTTTCTCCTGTTTTCGCCCTGCCTCTGTGCTGCAGTACCTTGGCAAGGCCAAGGGTGTCTTTGGTTTCCATCCTCACTGGCATTAGATGGTGTTGGACGTGCAGCCTTTACAGTCATGCCTGTTACCGTCCACCATCCTCACATGAGTATTTGCCTTCTGGATGGCCCCCAAGAGGACCCTAGTGACCAACAGCCATTTCAGCAGAGCTTGCCTGGTGGCACTGTGCTGACCGACGCACATGCTCGTACAAGTATATCTGTCCACACACGTGTGTCCCCCTCGCACGACATATTTGAGGGGCTCAGCATTCTACAGTGCAGGGGCCTGAGCAGCTGCCCCAGACCCTTCCCCCTCAGCTGTTCCCAGCTTCACTGTGTCTGGGAGGAAGCCTCCAGCTGACACTGACTTAGTTCTTCATCCAGTCATTAAGAAGTGTCTCCCTGGGCCAGGCACTGGGATACGTGGTCATCAAGGCACCAAACCCAGCCCCACCTTCTTGTCTAAAAGTCTAGTCCAAATACAACCTTACAGTCAGAATGTGGTTGTTGGTAAGTGCTGTCCGGTGGATTCCGACCCATAGCAACTCTGTATAGAGTTTCCAAGGAGCGGGCTGGTGAGTTTGAACCGCCGACCTTGCAGTTCAAACCGACCTTATGGTTGAGTTCTTATCCTCCAGTGCTGCACCAGGACTTCACACATAACACTCATAACAATTTTTTCTCTTGTTGTGATCTGCTATTGAGTTAGCCTGACTCAATGTATCCCCATGCACAATGGAGCCATAGGGGGTTCATTGGCTGGTTTCCAGCAGGTCACCAGGCCTTTCTTCCTAGTCTGTCTTAGTCTAGAAGTTGCACAGTAACCTGCTCAGCATCACGGCAACATGCAGGCCTCGCTGACCAACGTGTGCTAGCTGCGCCCAAGGTGCCCTGGCTGACACTCGAGCAGATGTGAGTTCTACCACTGAACTGTTGCTGTTTGATCGTCTTCATTGCAGTGCATTCTAGTTTAAAAGTTTCAGTTCTTAATGCTACTTATTTATTTTTGGAGGTGTTAGAATGGGAGGATAAAAGGAAGGACTGGAGAAGGAGTGAGGAACAAGAAAAGATAGGATGGGGATGTTTCCCAGACTCTTCTGTGTTCAACAAGAGGTTCATGCCTATCCATGCAGCACTAGAATCATCTAGAAGCTTGTCAGAGCCACGGATCCCTGGGATCCAGGAAACTTGAACATGTTTCCCAGGTGATTCCAGTACAACCAGCTAGCTTTTATGAACCATAGCCCAAAACAGTCTTGTTTTTTTCCCCCCAACTTTTTATTGTGAACTGAGTGAAGGTTTACAGAACACCATCAGTTTTACAGTTGAGAAATCATACACTTTGTTTCATCTCAATGATGACAATCCCCGCAATGAAACATTATGTATCTCATTTCCTCCCTTTTGTGTTTTTGGTTTTCCGTTCCTCATTTCCCCACCCTCCTGAATTTTGTCCAGTCAGTAAATGCTGCCCTTGAGATCTTGAATGGTTTAACCATTCTGTGGTGTGCATACCTCACTAGTGTTTCTGTCCCACCTGTAGAGCGATCCACTGTTTGACGAAAAAATAGACCCACTGGAATGAGTTTAGCTTCAGACCTGAAGGGTGGCCAAGGGTCCCACCAGTTTCTGTCTGACCAGTAAGCCTGGTCTTATTGAATTTTGTTCCACAAATTCTCCCACTCTACCTAGAGTGCAGGGGCGGGGTGGGCTGTTGTAACTGCTTCATGGGCACAAACACAGAGGGACATGGATGTGACAATGAAGATGTATGAGAATTGGAAAATGTGTTCTGAGAACCCAGGAAAGCCCATTGTCCCATTTTCACAGTATTTATAACATAAACATTTTTCCATCAGCTGGACCCGGAGGGATTAAAGGGGGAAAAGCGGCTCTGACAGTCTCCCATTGAAAGGGCCCCGGGTTTGGGGCGGGCAGGGACACCCTCAGCAGCATTACTGTGGAGGGGACAGTAACCATGCCTCCAGCAAGTGGCCAGGAGGTGAGGAAGGGCACTTCCTGCTGACACCCAGGGCCAAGCCCTCCAAGCCCCCAGTGCTCCACACCGAGTCTTCTGCCCCCGGAGCAGCTGTCACTGAAAGGTTGGCCGATTTGGGCCCCTGTCCCCAGCTGGGGTCCTCTGAGCCCAGACCGCACAAACAGCCCGTGTAGCCAGTGAGGCTTGGGGGACAGTGAATGAGAACTGCTGTTTGTTTCCACTGAGAAAGTTCTGACCCGATTACTGAGCCATCACTATGGAAACCAAGCAAGGAGATAATTGAATGGAACCTCTTCCCTCTCATCTCCCCGCTCCCTTTCCCCACCCTCAGCCTGAAACCCGTCAGGCTGCTGGGCATCCCTGTAGGTTCATGCACAGTTGATAAGAATACTAACCGATCTGGTGACTACGGGGAGAAATATCCCACACTCACCCTGTACCAGTTAAAGTGGCCATCCGTGCTCACACCAAGTATTGAGTGGGAGTCTGTATCCTGAAAACTGTGCTTCTCTGTTCATTCAGGGAGCCGTAATCTCAAGCACATTTCCTTACATAAAGGCCTCTGTAGACCACATATTTATTACACATACAATGCAGTTTTTAAAGGGGAAAGTGTCATTTTGCTGCAGGTACAGAATAAGTGTATATTGCACTTTGACTCCCCATCTTAATCCCCAGGGGAACTGGGGGCCACACAGCTGATGGTGGGGGAGGTCATTTGATGGACAAGGTAGCACTGGTGATGCACCTTGTTAAAGTGCTAAAGAGCAAAGATGTCAGCTTGAGGACTAAGGTGCGCCTGACCCAAGCCATGGTATTTTCAATATTATGCATGTGAAAGCTGCACAGTAAATAAGGAAGACTGTAGAAGAATTGATGCATTTGAGTTATGGTGTTGGGGGAGAATATTGAAAGTGCCGTGGGCTGTCCCAAGTGGAAACAAATCTGTTTTGGAAGAAGTACAGCCAGAGGATCCTTCAAAAAGAGGATGGCTAGACCTCTGTCTCTCATGCTTTAGATATGTTGTCAGGAGAGACCAGTCCTTGGAGAAGGGCATCATGCTTGGTAAAGTGGAGGGTCAGTGAAAAAGTATAAGACTCCAATGAGATGGATTGGCACAGTAGCATCAACTGTGGGCTCAAACGTAACAATTGTGAGGCTGGTGCCAGACCGGGCAGAGTGTCATTCTGTTGTACACACATAGAACAAGTAGCAGACAGTAACACAATGCAACAAATTGAAACAAAACAAAAGAGAGAACCAGAAACAAACTGGCACTGTAGCCCAAGCACTGGACTACTAACTGCTGCCATAAAGACTTGTAGTTTTAGAAACCCTAGGAAGAATCGCTATGAGTCTAAATCACCTTGATGGCAGTAGGTTGGGTTTGGGTTTAAGCTCATACAAAACAGTTTACGTTTTTGATTTGTTGTTTTCGTTTTTATAAAAACCAGCTTCTGTGGTGAAAATGATGTGCTGAGAGCCTGTGTTGTTCAGGTCTGATTAGTTAGCAAGTAGAGGCGAGTGAATATTGAAACAGAGGCTACTGACATTGCCTACCAAGGCTGCACCTGCTGGACTGCCCAGTTATGTTGCACAGTCCCGGAAGGTCAGGACCATGTGTGTACGTTTCCCTCCTCAAGTCGCACAGGGCCACCATCATCTAGACCAAGCATACAATGAAGCATTGCCTTTAAGAAATAAAAATGAGGCAGATTAATGACTGATTCCTTTTCATACCATTTTGCATAAAAAATGATGGTGTGGCACTCAGAATAAGCACTGGACTGCAAGGTTGGTTTGAACAGCGAGACCAGTGGTTCTTACCCACCAGCTGCCCCTTGGCAACCCCATACGAGTTCTCTATGAGTCAAACTGACTCGATGGCACTTAGCAACAACAACAACAACAATAACAACGTACCCTCTGCTATGTCATGAGGGTGTTTGTTCTAAGGTGAGTTTCGAAATCTGAAGGAATTGGGAAGGCATTTATGAGTCCTTAGCACTAAGATGTCAGCTTTTACTGTCAGAACTGTTAACAGCATCAACGCAGACATCCCTAAAGCAATCTGAGGTCAGCATCTTGGGATTGTCATGGGTGGGAATTGACTCGAGAGTAGTTGGTTTGGTTTGAAGGCTTCTTCTTATTGTTAACTGCCCTCAAGTCAATTCTGACTCATAGCTACTTTATATAGGGTTTCTGAAGAGCATCTGGTGAACTTGAACCACCGATCTTGTGGTTCAAATGGACTTTGCAGTTCAGCACATTAACCCACAGCACCTCACCAAGAGTCCAGTTTGAAGGTTTAGAAGGTACAAATTGTTAATATTCAGTGGCTAACTGAAAGGTTAGTGATTTGAACCCTGCCACGAAAGAAAGACCAGGTAATCACCTTTCCATAAATATACAGCAGCGAAAGCCTGATGGAGCAGTTCTACTTTGTAACATGAAATCACCATGAGTTGTCGTTGGTTCAGTGACCTTGGGTTTTGGTTTTGTGGTTCGATAGCTCAGACACTTGAGGCCACAGATGAATAGGAACCTCAACGAGAAACCAAAAGCCAAATCCACTGTCATCTAGTCAATTCTAACTCAAAGTGACCATGCACTTAGCAGTCCAGTGCTTATCCTGCAGGGTTACCACGGTTCCTTAGACCCAATGAGAGACTGCTGGAAAACTTGGAGGAAGACTGCATCCTATTGGATATTTAGTTCTTCCTAGTCTAAGTTCACAAGGAGCCCTAGAAGCATAGTGGTTGCACGTTGGACTGGTAACTGCTAGGTCAGCAGTTCGAATCTAGTAGCTACTCCAGAGGAGAAAGATGAGGCTCTCAGCTCCTGTAAAGATTCAGGGTCCTTATGAATGGGAGCTGATTCAACGGAACACTACCATCATTCCAGGTCCACACTGGGTGATTTTTTGCTCTATTCTCCTGCACTTGTATGATCCTGGCCTTAATGAGGTCAGACGCAGAATGCAACAAGTTTATGGGCCGTACTGTTGTTCAGTTCTTCCACCTCTGCCAATGCCTTGCATCATTAACTTGCGGGACAAGTTACCCGTTGGTGAATGAAAGGAGCGAAGCCTCTTCCAAGGCAGTTTTGTGAAGGATCTCCAGCTTCCACAGTGTTGGAGCCGTGCACTGGACTTAGAGAGTTAGAGAACCAACCCTTATATGTGGAGGAACTGAAGAACATTTGGCAGTTGTTGTGATAGGTGTTGTTTTCCAGATTTAGTATGCTTGGGAGTATTCTAAGTGTTGTATAAGTAACAGCTCACAGAAACTTCTGGGAAACTCTTTATGGGTGTATGGGACTGGATGTTGTTGTGAAGTGCCTTTGAGTTGGTTTCCAGTCACAGCAACCCTGTATAGGTCTCCATGGAGTAGCTGGTGAGTTTGAACCACTGGCTTTGCAGTTGGCAGTCCAGTGCTTAATTCTCCAGTGCCACACCAGGACTCCGATATATATGCTGTTAAGTGCTGTCAAGTCGGTTCCTACTCACAGTGACCCTGTCGAGGCAGCTCTGACCCATAACAATCTGAGGAGCAGCTCGTGAGCTTGAACCACTGACAATGCAGTTCAGTCAACTGCATCCAGCACGTTAATGCAGTGTGCCACACCTGGATTCCCTAAATAGATATAGACAGACAGATGTGCTGAGATGGAGGCGCTGGTATGGCGCTGTAGGATAAACTCTGGACAGCCACTCCTTGGAAACCATACCCAGGGTTGTTATGAGTCAGAACCAACTCGACGGCACCTAACAACAACAACTTAGTCCTCATGTGTTGACTATTTTGTTATTCAACATTTCACATGGATAGCAAGTTTGAAAAAATGTCCAGGCACACGGTGCCTCCAATGGTCCAAGCCTCACACAGGGCTGCAATTGGGCCCAGGGCCTTATCTGCAGGTCACACTGCGCAATATCCTGACATGACAACCAGGCCACAGAGGCACAAAGGGCGACTTGCCTTGGGATACCTTCTCCTTTTCCTACATCTGAGGAGAATGCTTCTGGCATTGGGGATGACCTTGGCAGGCCTAGAAGGAGGCAGGAAAGGACACAGACCAGCAAAAGTCCAGATTCAAAATGCTGTGGGATACAAATGAATGGAAAACTGGATTTCCTGACACTCAAGGTTAAAGAACCTTAAAATCTCATGAATGCAGGCTTACCTATAACACGTAACATATGTTCCTTTCTTAGAAATTAGATTACAGTTTTTCCTTCTTCTTGTTTCTAGGTTTGGTTATAATGAACATTTTGTACAACTCATCCAAGCAAAAGCATAAAGTCTATTTTAAGAATGTCTTTTCCCTTGGGCATCCATTGTGCTTTTAACATGGGCCAGTCTCAGTGGGGAGTGGGAAGACAGAGCTATGTTTACCTGGATGCGCCATTCACTAAAGAGAAGTAAATAGACATAAGGAGAAAAATGAGTTTGAACTGAATTATCTGGCCTCCTTTCCTTCACCGTCACCCATCTGTCAGTTTGTCCTGCTGCGGTGACTGCCTGGTGCCATGATGCTGGAAGTCATACCACTGGCCTGGCAGTTCACATACCAGCGGGGGACAGCCAGGGTACGGTGGACAGATTTCAATGGAGAGTCCAGACTAAGACAACGTCGGAAGAAAGGCCTGGTAATCTGCCTCTGAAAATCAGGCAATGAAAACCGAGCACATCCAAACAGAATATGAGGGGGCTTCATAAAGTTTGCGGGAAAATGGAATGAGAAGATAACGGGATTTTTTGAAGCTCCCTCATATTGTCTGATGTAGAAATGGAAGATGAGGCCACACAATAACCACAACATTGTTGTTGTTGTCAAGTGCCATTGAGTTGGTTCCAACTCAGAGCGATCCTGTATAGTGTTTCTTTTTTTTTTTTTTAAATGTTTTATTGTGAATTATGTGATAGTTTATGTAGGAGAATGTAAGCTTTACATTCATCCTATTGTATATCATTTCATTGCCATGGTTACAATCCCCTCCATGCATCATCAGCCAACCATAGGGTATACCCTTCAAGCCTCCCCCCTGGTCATCAGCACACTCTTCTTCTCTGGGTCTAGAGTCCCCAGCCACTCCAGCTCTCCATGTCATCATCTCTGCCTCTATCTTTGGCATCACTTCTTCTCTGGGTAGGATCCCACTCTCTGCTCTTCTCCCTTGATGGTCCTAGAGACCCCTGCTCCTAGACTGCAAAGTCACTTACTCCCCTCCTTTTGCTACAAAATGCCTACCTTTACATTCCAACACTCACAGTCAGTCCTGATAACAATTTTTCACCATTGTATCAGAAGAGACCTATCCGCATTTCATTTCATCAGCCCCACCTAGACAGATTGGATACTACTCAGTGGAGATTCTACCTTCCTTCATGCCCTCTGGATCGAGGCTCCCTCTTGAAAGCTTGTAAGCCAGTCACTTCTTGCCTTTGTAGCCCCCCATTTTGGATAGCCAATGTCCAAGTTGTCCATCCCTGTCTACTCTGTGTATGGAGGGGGTGGGAATGATCCTCACTGTAAAGATTTGTTCCCTCTTTTGAGCTACTGAATGCATAGGTGTAGGTCAAGTTTATCAAATTGTATCAGATTACTCTGTTTTTCTTCTTCTTTCTTCTTCTGGTTGAGCTCTGATCATCCAGTCATTGAAGCCAGGTCAAGTGGGTTATTATCTGCAAGTGGGTTATTATCTGTGTGGGTGTTCTTATGCATATGCCATCTCTTCTTATCAGCTGGATGCTTCACTCTCCACTCTAGTCCTCTGTGGCTATGTCACTGACTCTGGGCCCAAGAGTCCCTGGGTCTTGCCACACTGCTGGCCAACAAGGTCTCCACCTGGGTTCACAAGAGTCTATTGAATGTTATAGGGCTTAGCTCATAGCTTCATTACTGTTTTTCCCTCACTTCCCCTTATCAGTGACAAACGTGTTCACCAATCAGAGCGTGTATTCCCATTGAGTCCTAGTCTTGGAAGGGGTTTGTCCTGAGGGGACCTGACCACTTGTATAGGATTTCTGATGAGCAGCTGGTGAACCTGAACTACCAACCTTGAAGTTCAGTCCAGTGTATTAGCCCACAGTACCACACCAGGACTCCAGAGGGCATCTAAACTGCCGAAACCCAGGATCAAACCAGGGGCCTTTAGATCTTCAGCCTAATGCTCTCCCAACTGAGCTGTTGCAGCACTTTGCTTGAAATACTTAGTTATAATAAATGCACAAGAAGCCCAGGTAGCATGTGGTGGGGTTATGTATTAGGCTACTAACCAAGGCCAGCAGTTCAAATCCACCTGTGGCTCCACAGGACAAAGATGAGGCTTTCTGCACCTGTAAAGATTAAAGCCTCAGAAACCTTATACAGGATCTCTGTGAGTCAGAACCGCCTTAAATCCAGATGCCATGTTCACACTTTGTGTTAAAAATATCTGCTTAAGGCAGATATTCCTTACGGCTTAGGCTGAAGTTTTGTTTGGCTTTAAGAAGTCTTCAGGGGACATTTTTGACTTAAGGTTTAAAGAGTATCTCAGGGCAAATGTTTCAGTGGCTCCAGAAAAGTTCAATTCCATGAGAACCTGGAATTCTGTTTGGCATTGTCTTACTTTTGTTCAAGACTCCTCTGTAGAATCTTTGACCGTAATGTTCAGTCATGGTATCCAGACACCATCCCAAGTTCTCCTGGTCACAGCCAAAGAGGCAGTTGTTTCCTGGAGGTTCCTAGTCACAGTTCCGTGACTAGTTATTAGGTTCCGACCCAGTGGCCCTGTGCACAACACAATGGAACACTGCTCAGTCCTGTGCTAGCATCACAGTGGCTGCTTTGTGTAAACTCATTGTTGTTACCACTCTGTTAATCCATCACATTGAGGGGCTGCCTCTTTTTTGCTGATCCTCAACTTTACCAAGCATCATGTCCTTCCTGACGAGGTGTCCAAAGTACAAGAGACAAAGTCTCACCATCCTCACTTCCAAGAAGAGTCTTCCAAACAGAACAGGTTCGTTTTTCTGACAGTGCATGATATATTCAGTGCTCTTCACCAACACCATAATGTAAATGGATGGATTCTTCTCTGCTCTTCCTTATTCATTGTCCAGATTTTCCATGCATAGAGGTGATTGAAAATACCATGGCTTGGATCAGGTGCTCCCCAGTCCTCAAATTATCATCTTTGCTCTTTAATATTTAAAAAGGACTGATGAAGCAGATTTGCCTAATGTAGTACATCATTTGATGTCCTGACACCTGCTGCCATGAGTGTTAATTATAGAACCAAAATGGAGTCTTTGATAACTTCAGTCTTATCTCCATTTATCATGCTGTTATTTACTTGTCCAGCTGTGAGGATTTTCATTTCCTTTACATTAAGGTGCACATCTCCATCAGTTTAAATACTCCAAATCCTTTTAGCTGCCAGCAAGTAAGATTGTGTCATCTGTATATTGCAGGTTGTTATAGTACGTCTTCCTCCAATCCTGATGCCACGTTCTTCTTCATAGAATCCAGCTTCTCAGATTTGCTCAGCATACAGATTGAGTACGTTTGGTGAAAGAATACAGCCCTGGAACACATCTTTCCTGATTTTAAACCATTCAGTGTCTCCATGTGCTGTTTGAATGATGGCCTCTTAATCTATGGACAGTTTCCACAGGAGCTGAGATATATTCTCGTCCTATCCCTGATCTTCCTTCCTGTGTTGCGCAAGGCAAAGAGACCACGTGTTGTATTTTCAGTGGCTGCTTGCAAACTTTTAAGATTCCAGATTGGTCTCATAGCTTTAAATATGCAGGTGACTTCCAGATTTTTATCTCTAGGCCCCCTAAGTGTCGTGGAGTTGGTTCTAACTCATAGTGACTGTGGATAAGGTTTCTGAGGAGCGGCTGGTGACCTAGACCAACCAACCTGTGGTCCAGTGCATTATCCTGTAGCACCACACCAGACTTACTCATACATTCAGCTGTTTCTTTAATATCTCCACATGGGTGTGTAATAGTAGCCTGAATTTTCACATGCCCCAAAGAGATCTCTTGATTTCCTCCCTTTCTTGTCTGTACCCAGGCCTCCTCGTGAGGTCTCTGCTCACAGGTCTCCTTTTCAAAGAGGTCTTTTCTCATCATCCATCTGAACCTTGTCCTACTTCTTGCTTAACTCACCATTCCTATACAACATCTCTCTCACTCACAGCTCCAGGAGAGCTGGGCTCTTCTCTGCTTTGTTTTTATGTTTTCAATCTCAGAATACCTGACGATACTGGGAGCTGAATGTTTATTAAAAGAGAGGATGAGTAAGTGATTGAGTGAATGAATGAGCAGCCAGTTTAATGAAGAAGTTATTACAAAAGACCGATGGAGGAGACATTGGTTGAGTTCCTGGACTGTTGATCCTTTGTATTGTTTCTCTGATCTAATTCATCATTTTCTTAAGTGACTTTTACTTGCAGGGAATGCTAAAGGATTTTAAGGATCTTGAGGGAAAAATATTTCCACGCCATCAGTTTTGGGTCTAATACTAAGTAGTTATTGATCAAAAAATATTTGCTAAGATTGAGTTCAGACTTTAAAAGCAATACATGATGATCACTAAATGCATAACTAGATTTTCCAAAGCATATCAGAATGGTAAGTATGGAAACCCTCACTGACAGTGACCCACGGACAGGCCTGCTCCCAGCTCCTGCCAACCTCTGGCCTGCGTGTTGGTTGGAAGAGGGATGTTCCACCAGGAGGTCTTTGGAGCTGACTTGTGAGCATTAATTTCTTCCACCAGGAGATCAGTAAATGGCCCCGTTCACCTGCTGCCATCCATATTTAGAATTTGGTTACATCATTGGTTTTTGTTTGCTCCTGCTGGATGAACTTTCTAATCAGTCTCAAGGAGAAAAGGGATGACATTTCACATGGCTGCTCCGCTCACTTCTGCTTGCTGGGGCAATTCACCGCATCCAAATTAAACTTCATACTGTGTCGTTTTCCCCCTTTGAAAATTGGTGAGTGGGGGAGCCTCACACCTATGAAACATTGGCTTGTTATTCTTTGGCCGCTACCTGGATTGTGAACTGGTGAGATTTTTAAAAAACACTACAAATTGACCTCATCCCAGTAAGCCGAATCGAGAAACTACAGTGCCCTCTGCTGGCTTCCTTGGAAACTGCAAGTGATTTATAGGAAGAGGAGGACAGAGCCAAAGGCCAAACTCAAAGATAAATAATTCAAAATGTGTGAGAATTTGAAGAAAGACAAAAATATCAAAAACATTATAAGTCAGCATTTTAAGGAGGAAACTATAATCAAATTCTGTGATGGCTGTGAGAGTCGTAAGACTTGCCTTTTCAGCAACGTTAACTTCTGATTGTTTTTATAGAGTTAGCCATTCTCATAGGACAGGTGTACTAAAAAATGGATTTGAAGAACCGAGATGAGCTTTTGGCATTTTCAAGACTAGAACAGAGATAATCGTTGTACTCATTTTATCCAGGCTAAGGAAGGTGAAATGAATGCTGAAAAGAAAACTGAGGTGGGGGTAGCAAATATATGGGACTGGCCTCTTGTCTGCTCGAGTCAGCCTCAGAACTGTGGGCCACTTCCTTAACTTACGGAGGCCATAGTTTCCTTACCATTGGCATTGAGTTTCTATGGCGTCATTCCTTACAAGTCAGTGTTTCTTCTTCGAAATCAGTAAAGGCCTAAAGAAATGTTACATTTCTTTTGACCACTTTCCCATGAAAAGGTTTCTCTTAGAAAAAAATGAAAGTTCACGTTTGTATTTTTAGTTGATTCTGTAGTTAGGGAGTCCTGATAGTGTAGCGGTTACGAATTGGGCTGCTAACCTCACTACCAGCAGTTCTGTGGGAGAGAGATGCAGCTTTCTGCTCCCAAAAAGATTTACAGCCTCTTTGGAAACCCCAGACAGGGTCAGTATGAGTCGGAACCGACTTGTCTTTTCAGCAACGTTATTGATGGTTTTTATAAAGTTAGCCATTCTCATAGGACAGAAGTACTTAAAAATAGATTAGAAGAACAGAAATGAGCCACCACTGGGTAAAGAGCTTGGTGGTGGTGGTGGTGGTGATGTGCCGTGGAGTCGGTTCCAACTCATAGCGACTCTGTACAGGGTTTCCAAGGCTGTAAATCTTTACGGGAGCAGAAAGCCTTAGGGTAGTTGATATTAGATGGTCCTTATCAATTAGCTGAAGATGTTCCTTGTCCTTAGAGCGAGTAGAAAAGCAAATATGGGTTTTCCTTTGCATGAGGTGCTGCTCATCTACACTCATGCTGCTGAAGTAAAGTAGATTCGTACCTGTGATCATGATTTTGAGTACAAAATACTACAGAGTGGAAAAAAAAAAAAAGAACCAGAAAATAAAGAATCCAAACCTTAGCTTGAACATTGTTTCTCTTTGAAGATTTTCTTGCCTTCAATCTCCACCCATCTGTTGCCTGTTTGCATTGCCAGCTCTTCTGACTTACTCATAAGTAAGAACTGAGGTTCTAAGCACATTACCCACATTCCTTTCTTCCTCTCTGCATGTACTTTGTTCATGTTTGCCCCCCTCCCCCAAAATGGGGGTTTTGTTTCTTCATATTCAGTCATGTACCCCATTTGTAATAACATTCTATACATTTTTTTTCTGAAAGAATTAGAATTTGAAATGGTTATTTCCTGATACCAAACAGGACCTGCTCCTGGAGAAGAACAAATGGTTTGGTAGAGTACATCCTTAGCAAGATGGATGGCACAGATTTTGCCACAATGTGCTCAAACCTGAAGCCCAGCCGTGAGCAGGGCACAGGGCCGAGCAGTGTGTCATAGTGTGTACTTCAACATATACATAGCATTGCTGTGAGTCAGAACCAACTTGATGACACCTAACAACAAAAAACACTTCCTAGAATCCATTCAAGTACAAACAGGCCTTCGACTAGGTTTCGACTCATAGCAACTAGGGTCTCTGAGGAGCAGCTGGTGGGTTTGAATTGCGGACCGTGTAGTTGAAGCCAACCTTGTAGTCTAGTGCTTTATCCTCCAGCGCCCATACCAGGACCCTCATACTTGTTTAGCCATGTTCTTTTGTGTACGGACAGGAGGTAAACGGTAGAAGGTAATTGTGGGTACAATTGGATGATACAATAGATTCTCCTGACATTTTCAGAGCTCAGCATAGTTTTAAGGGAAATAACTGGACTTCCAGTCTAGCTCTTGTTCCCTGTTTCTGTTCTTAGTTTTTCAGCTTCCCTAGTTGACAATACAGTTGTGTCAGATTGTCGTGTTAGTCTACTAGAAATCGGTTCCCTCCTCAAGTACTGGAAGCATGATGTAATTGTGGGGACCCGGGTCATCTATCTGACTGGCTCCCGTGGCCAGGCAGCATTAAGGTATGTGGACTACAGGGCAAGTGAACTCTGGATCACCGTCTCTTTGGTCACCTAATCCTGTTCTTAAATGGCGTCGAGTCAGTTCCAACTCATAGTGACCCTGTATAGGGCTTCCAAGGAGCAAGAGGCAAGTTTGAACCACTGACCTTGTGGTTCAAACCAACCCTGTAGGCCAGCACATTATCCTGCAGAACCTTTTTGCCTGCATGGAAAATCACTACTAGGTGGTTTGGATGTTCTGCTTATAGAAGTCTTCTGCCAGATACCTGTTTTTCCTCCTTTTTGGTGCTTGATCAAACAGTAAAGATTTAGATGTTTATTTTTTTTATGATGCCTGTCTCTTCTTCTGATGTGGGCTCTTTCTTCCTCATTTTGATCACCAGCAAACCCAGGGATACTAAACTTGCTCTCTGGGCTTTGACCCTATTTAATGGACGATTTTAAAAATGATACCTGTGATGTAGCTTCCAGAATCACACCAACACGCAAGCCACCACAGTATGACAAACTGACAGATGAGTAGTAAAATGTAAAGAAAACAAAAATCCTCACCACTGGAGTAATTAATGACAGTAATATAAATGGAGAAAAGATTGAAGTTGTCATATACTTCGTTCTTTTTGGATCAACCATCAACACTCATGGAAGCAGCAGTCAAGAAACCAAACGACGTATTGCATTAGACAAATCTGCTGCACAAAACCTCTTTCAAGTGCTGAGGAGCAAAGATATCAGTTTGAGGAGTAAGGTGCACCTAACCCAAGCTATGCTACTTTCAGTAACCTTGTATGCATGTGAAAGCTGGACAGTGAATAAGGAAGGCTGTAGAAGAATTGATGCTTTTGAGTTATGGTGTTGGAGGAGAATATTGAAAGTGCCATGGGCTGCCAAAAGAACCAACAGATCCATGTTGGAAGAAGTGCAGCCAGAGTGCTCCTTGGAGGCCAGGATGGCCAAACTTCATCTCTTATACTTCGGACATATTGTCGGGAGGGACCAGTCCCTGGAGAAGGATATGTTTGGTAAGGTGGAGGGTCAGAGAAAAAGAGGAAGACCCCCAGTGAGATGGATTGGCACAGTGGCAGCAGCAATGGGCTCAAGTGTAGCAGCAATGATTGTGAGGTTGGCCCAGGACCAGGCAGTGTTTCGTTCTGTTGGGCATAGGATTGCTATGAGTCACTACCAATAACAACAACAACAATGAAAGATTTTGATCCAAGCTTTCCTCTTCTCCTCTCAGACAACCAATATTCCCTTTCCTTGGTTTCCCAAGGAAATCACAATACGTCGTTTGATTTCTTGACTGCTGCTTCCATAAGTGTTGGTGGTTGAAATGAGCAAAATGAAGGCTTTGACAACTTCAATCTTTGCTCCTATGTATCTTCTGGAGAAACGATTAATTAATTAGTTTGGGTCTGCATACTCCAGGTTGTTTGAATTGATTAGTCTCAGGATCACAAACTGGCAGCCAAGGGGGGAGAGGTGTGGGCCAAGCCTGGTGCCCAGGCATATATCATTCACTTGGCGGCATTTTTAAAACCCTGGGCTATTTGCCGTGACTGAAGAACATGGAGTACTAATAGAAAAATGCAGAGCCGTGATTTCTCTCTGGATAGTGGAAGACCTAGAGCACATATATTCCACTTGCCATACGGCAGCATCCAGAGCCGTGTCTCGGCTGTGTCTGGGGTATTAACATCTCCTCTTGGCTGCAGTTTCCCCTCTCCTCTTATCTCTCTACAACCAACTACTTTACTCACCTGCCGTTCTCACTGGCCTTTGTGGTTGGGGTTCTGGGCCTCTATTTTCACTATTCTTTACCTTTCCTTTCCCACTTAACACAAGAGACTTGTCAATATGGCAGCCACTTAGCTTGCTGCTAAGTGTTCACAGAAATGGAAGTACGTCAGCGGTCACCGAAAGAAGTCCATTCTTGTCATTTAATATAGGCATTTCTCTGGAGTGGGTCTTTAATAAATGGTGACACGTGGCACACAAGCCTGTGTCTTCGAAGGTGGCAGGTGGCTGTGAAAGGCCAGTGGTAAATATCCTGTAAACATTTCCCTGGCCCTGCTAAGAAATAATTGATGTTGGGTCAAACAGCTAGGAGTTTTCTCTCCTCTCGTGAAGCCAGTTCTCCCTAATAATTTGCTTTTTTCTTTTCTTTTCTAGGAATCCTCTTCATAAATCAAACTCAGAAGACAGCTCTGTAGGTCAGTACCACTTTCCTTGGCTTAACTACTTAAATAATTATTTTCTTTTTCATACTATGTAGAAAATAAATACAAGGGTGCTTCAAAAAGTTCTTGGAAAAAATGGAATTCTCTTTCAACTCCATTTTCCCACAGTCTTTTTGATGTACCCTTGTATGTGAAAATACAGAATTCATAAAGAATTCCTTTTAATGCATTTTAATGTACAACTTCACTTTCTCACTCTCTTTTGGGGCGAGGGGCGAGGTGGTGGTGGAGGAGAGGATATGTTTTTGGTTTTGTTCTGTTTTTTAAAGCATAGTTATGATTTTTTTTTTTTAAGTAGATGTGTCGTAAACATGTCCCCACTAGATTAAATGTTCTTTACAGTCTAACTTTTAAGTCTATATATATTCACCATATTGAATGTGCTATCATTTAATTAACCAGTCTCTTCTTTGTTGGGTATTTAAGTTGTTTTTAATGTTTTCACTATTGAACACGAATGATACTGCTGTAAAAATCTTTTGCTTATTGCTTATCGAGTTCTTTTGATAAATCCACAGATTTGAAATCCTGGTTTCAAAGATTATACTCAATGAAAGGATTATATAAGGGACTATAGTGATGCTGCTATGGAGTTGCTGGTTGGTGTCCTGGTGTGACGCTGTGGGTTAATGCACTGGACTGCAATTGGCGGTTCAAGCTCACCAGTCGCTCCTCGGAAACTATATAGGGTCATAGTGGGTCGGAACTGACTTGATGGCACTTAACAACAACAACCACTAGTGAGCTGGTTGTCAAGCACTTGACTGCGCACTGAAAGCCTCTCTGTGGGAGCAAGATGTGACCGTCTGCTTCTGTGAAGAGCAGCTTTGGAAACCCTGTCGGGCAGCTTTGCTCCATCTTACAGGGTCACTGTCAGTCAGATTGACTCACAGCAACACCTTTTTTTTGTTGGCACTGTAGTATAGACAATAGACTGTTAACTGCAAGCTCGACAGTTCAAACCTATCAGCTGCTCCGTGGGAGAACGAGGCTTTCTGCTCTCAAAGATTTACAGCCTCAGCAACCCTACAGAGAGTCACAGGGGAGCAGACTCGACTCCAGCTACCAAAAGCAACATTTATTTTTTACATTTTTTAATTGGCTATTGATAGCATTTCTTTTAAATTTTTATTGTTGTAGAGAACAGACGCAGCAGAACCCCTTCAGCCAGTTCTGCAGTCTCCACATGTGCACGTCATTGACAGTGATAATCTTTTTTGAGTTGTGTACCCCTTCTCACCCTCCTTTTCTGAGCTGTTCCTACACTATTAACATCCACTCATTGTCCCCTTGCAGTGAGTGTAATCTATAAATCGCTGTCGTCCCATATAGATAGTTCTGAAAAGAGCAGAATGCTCAAAGTAGCCATTTTTTTTTTTTTTTTACTAGTTAAATTGTTTGGTTTTAAGAAGTCTTACAGACAATTGTAAGGAGCTCTGGTAGCGTAGTGGTTACGAATTGGGCTGCAAACCGCAAGGTCAGCAGTTTGAAACTACCAGCTGTTCTGCGGGAGAAAGATGAGGCTTTCTGATCCTGTAAAGATTTACACCCTCGGAAACCCTATTCAGGGTCGCTATGAGTCGGAACCGACTCAACGACACTTAACAACAACAACAGATAAAGGTTTGGTTTTAAGAAGGCTTATAGGAATATTTTTTGGTTTAAGGCTTAAAACTTACCTCAGGACAATAATTTTAGGGGCTCAGTCTACCTCCAAGGCTCGAGAGAGCCTAGAGTTCATTGGAATTTGAAATTCTGTTCTACGTTCCCCCTCTCCCCCTTTTAATCAGGATTCTTTTACAGAGTCTTTGATCAAGATGTTCAGTAGAGGTATCCTGGTCCCATCCAGTTCTTCTGGCTTCATGCCAAAGCAAGCTGTTGGTGATGGAGGCCGTTAGCCACGCCTCCCATATCCTCCTCCTTTTTGTGACTCACGTTCTTCCTCTGTTGCTCCAGGTAAATAGAGAGCAATTGATGTGCCTTAGATGTTCGCCTGAAAACTTTTACAATCCCAGGCACCATGCAGTGAACCAGGAGGCAGAGCAGCAGTACTCAACATCCCACTTAACTGGGATGTCCCAGGAACCAAATCCCACGAGGTGTCTGGTTATACACAGCAGCCTCTTTTGTTGTTGTTGTAAATATATCGATCACACACCTTCTGTCAGTTCAGCTTTTTACAGGTGTCCAGCTTATTGACAGCTGTTATAACAATCACCTCTGTATTTTTTTTTTTTTTTACTTCACTGTTGTTGTTTGTTGTTATTGTCATCGAGTTGATTCCGACTCATAGCGACCCGATATAGGGTTTCCAAGGAGTGACTGGTGGGTTTGAACTGCTGACCCTGTGGTTCACAGTCCAGTGCTGACCCTACGGTGCCACACAGCTTTTCTATTGGGGTCAGAGGGTAAATGGGAAACTTGGCAAGGTCAGGAACACAAACCTTCAAAGCAGGCTGCCTGGACCTGAATCGGGACTCTATCAACTTAACAGTTATAACATTGGGCAAGTCATTTATCACTCCAAGCTTATGTTTTCTCATCTACTAAATTGAATCTATTGTATCTCCTATGTACATTGTACTAACTGAGATATGCCATCGGATGGCAAAATGCCAAGATATTATAGTAGATGCTGAGTAAATGTTAGCCTTTATCATTTCTTTTTAAGCTATAGCTGCATTTCAGAAACATTCAGATCGGGTGGGGTAAGGGCAATAGTTGACACTCAGAGAAATGCCTGACAGTCCCAAATTGCTCCAGAGCAAGGCGGAGCTCATTATAATCCTGCTGCTGGTTCAGTGTTAGTGTTTAAGGCAGCCGGCGCCATCAGCCTGGCCTTGGGGTCTCCAAGGTTTCCCAGCTCCTGTTTCATCCCCACAGCTCTGGGGCTGTGAGGTCTTATGTGAAGGCAGCCAGGGAGCACCCTGGGACGGGTTTCCACTGTCTGCTTCATACTGTCATGCTCGGCCCCACCAGTCTAGACTGTGGAAACCAATATGCGTCTCTCCACGTGGAGCCGTTGCCAGTGGTTTTGGAGCAACCAGATGGTACATGGTGATTCAGCGTGCGGCCCTGGTCGCTCTATTTCTCTTTAAAGAGTTGTTGTTGTTATGTCAGTAGGGTCAGACTCATAGCGACCCTGTCCAGGTTTCTAAGGAGCAGCTGGTGGGTTTGAACCTCCGACCTTGTGGCCCAGTGCTTCTCCGACAGTGCCACACCAAAACACCTTTTAAAGAGTGGAGGACTGCATTGTCCTTTCATAGTGCTTGTGGCTGTTAAGTGCCATTGAGTCGGTTCTGACCCATAGTGACCCTGTATAGGGTTTCTAAGGAGCAGCTGGTGAGTTTGAACCACCCACTTGGCAGTTCAAACGACTTTGCAGTCTGACGCATTAGCCCAAGCGCCACCCCAGGACCCATAGTGGTTAGTGCCCCCTTTTCCTTTGCTTTTTAAAAGGTACTACATACAAGGGGGCATCAGCAAGCTTGTGGAAGATTCCATTTTCTTTTATATACATTTTTCCATGAACTTGTTGAAGCCTCTTCTTAATTATTGATTACTGAACAACTGTATATTAACAATGTCTGGCTATAGCAATGAAGGCAGGCAGGGTGGAGGTGAGGCTGGGAGGGGAGCTCTTTGTTCAGGATGTCACAGCAGGCTGGCAGTCTGTCTCTCCTGTCATTGTGCCCTGGGCAGGCTATAGGTAGGTCACCCCATAGCCTAAATGCCAGAGAGGTGGAAGTCAAACTCTACTCTGCCATACCTAAATCTATGCCATATTCACCCCAGGTAAGCAGGAGGGATTAGCCCAGGTGAACCTCACAAACCTGTGGAACCAGCTGTGCTGGCCTGTTGACCAGTGGGCACGCAGCATGCCAACCCTACCATGTTCTACTTTAAATCTGGAGGGACAGAACCAAGCCAAGGATAGAGCCGCGACTGCAATCACATCAAAACAGGAAAAACCAAACAAAGTTAACTTCTTACAGGATCCAATTTGGGGTATAGTTGAAATGATTGTGGCTAAGACCAAAGGGGGGAAAATATGCCACAAAACAAAGCAGAATTAGGCCTGCTAGATACACAGACATCAAAGCGAATGCACAAATGGAGCTTTTCCTGCCATTTTGATGTGTTTTTACATCTCATCTTATCCCCACTGTGTCATTTCTTGCTAGTAGGAAGTTTGCCTTTCTTTCTAAACAACTTTGTAGGCATTGCTCAGCCTTTCACAAACCAGAAGAGAAAAACTGTCTTCTTTGTGTGTGAAATCAAAGTATTCCCTACAAGTTTGAATGAGAAGGAAAAGGCAACTTTTGTTATTAATGAATTTATTGCTTGTGCCTTTTCTTTTTTCTTTTAAAGGAAAAGGAGATTGGAAGAAGAAAAATAAGTATTTCTGGCAGAACTTCCGAAAGAATCAGAAAGGAATAATGAGACAGACTTCAAAAGGTACAGTAACACAGTTGGCAGACAGGACATTATAGCTCTAAAATGTTAAGTCTGTGTCTCTCATCTGAATGGATGCTGTAAGTTAAAATAACCCATTACATGTGCCTGTAAAATTTTGGACTGTCCTGAGATTCTTGCCATTGCTTTTAAGACTGCATCCCAGTGCTGAGTTTCCCTTTTCAATCAAAGAAAACAAAATACAAGGAGTTAGCCATCTCTCCTTTTTGTCAAACTGACAGCTAAGACCAGTTCCATTTTCTCAGTCACACCAACCTCAGGAAAGTCGGCCCTTAACCTACCAAGAGCTTGCTGAAAAAAGTCCAGCAAGTCTAGTTATGTTGTTCATTTGGGACCCTCTCCCTGTCCCACCACCACCCCTGGGGGCCACTGGAATCCCCTGAACTTTTAAAGCCCCTTCATAGCTGCGGCAGTCAGGGGGTCGTTGCCCCTGGAGACTCCAGCGGTCTTGCTATTGTGGGAGATGGCCAAGGATGCTTTGTACAAGCGGTTCTGCCCTCCCCTTGGCACTTGGTCTTTTGTTGTTGTTTATACAGTAAGTAAATATGCCATTCGTTTAAGCCCAGTTCTAGAATTTATGTTTCCCCAGTATTCAGAGCAGAAAGCCACGTCCAAGATTCTAGGCCAGCTGAATGAGGTTATCGTTAGAGGAAAATTGCAAGTCTCTCTCTCTCTCTCCACCCGCACGGCTTGTTTTCCTTTACAAAACCTTAGTGTCCTTTCCTGATCGGAAGCTTCTCCAGTTAGTTATCCAGGTGAGACTGAGAAGAGGAGACACGGACAGCAGATAGAGAGACCAGTAGTACAGCTGGGTGCCTTGGCAGCACTCAACAGTGGTTATTTTTTTAAGTTGTCCTGATTTAAGGGAGTTTTTCTTCTTCATTGTTCCCAGTTTTTCCTTTTGGTGCACGCCCAGGATCATTTGTGATTCAAAATAAACCCTGGATTCTAACAAAGTCTTATTTAGAAAGAGAGGGAGAGAAGGGAGAGTGGGAGGAAGTGAGGGGAAAAAGGGGGGGGGGCAGAAAGAGGAAGACAACAATTCAGCAGCTCACATGGATTTTCTAAAACTCAACCAATTCTCTCTCACCCCCCAACACTGGGGGAGACACAAGAAAGCACATCGAGCCAGCCAGCACACAAATGTTCTTCCTGAGAAGTAGATGAGTGGCAAGGCAACTCAAATGCTATTTTGAGACTGACTGATTACAAAATGGTTATGAGGAAAGGAGACTCAGGGTAACATGGATTCCGAGGTAGGCCTAGAGAGAAAAGGGCTTTGCCCAGCCTGTAGGCCACCTCTCTGCACTCCCCTGCATACCAAGGGCAGGCTAGGCTGCAGGCAGCATCCTAATGACACCAGAAGGTAGTGAAGTGTGTGTGAGGAGGACAGGCTGAGGCGAGGGATGAGGGCCTTGGATACGGGCTTATTCCCAGTCTATGAATCCCCACTCACTTTACTCATGTATGCTTCCCCACGCACTCACCAAGGACACAAGTGGCCAGCACAGCTCAAATATATTAGAGGTGACAGCAATCTGTTTGCTTTGCAGGAAAACACTTTAGAAGGAACCTCACAGGAGAATTCTCGCTTCCTTATAGTTCTGGCTGCCTTCAGTTTCGAGTTGGAAACACATACATATCTCTTATATTCTGAAGATGTATTTCTGCCATGAAAACATACATATGACCTGCCTTTCTGTGAACTCAAAATGCTCAACTTGTGTAATTTTCTTCATTTTTTTTGAGCTCATCCTCTGTGGAACAACAGCCTCATAGCTTAGTAGGAGTGTAGGGTTTGACAAGACTTCAGGTTTGGTTTTGCACTTGATTGTGGCCTTCCGTTCCTCGGCCACAACAGGGAATTCCATCCCATTCCTCTGCACAAGTATTTTCTTCCCTTCCATACGACACATGGAAGGATGTGGAGACTCCTCAGCCCAAGGAGCCTTAAAACAGTTGTCAGATTTACTTGAGTGTTTACATAAGCCCTGTGCCCCACCTCTAACTAGGAAATCCTCATCAACATTCTTCCAAAATGCCTCCCCCTAGATCCGACATCACAAATGCTCTGATGAGTTGGAAGGATCTGTGTCTATGAAGCATTTGTATTTAGGTTCTTCAAGCTTGTTTCCAAAATTAAATGAGCTCATTTCATTTCCTGTGGTCACTGAGTGGCACAGAGGGTTAAGTGTTGGGTTACATTACTTAGCACATCCACTCAGAGGTGTCTTAGAAGAAGTCCTGCCAATTTGCTTCAGAAAGGTCACAACCATGAAAATTCTGTAGAGTGCAGCTCTACTCAGAAACACATGGGCGTCACCATGAGGAGGAATCAGCTCAACAGCAATTGGTCTTGGCTTCCTAATGAGCAGCGTTGCCAGTAGCAGACCACATCGGCCCTACGTACCACCCTCTTCAGCCCTAGGGTACAGGCCTTCAAGCTGGGTTTTCTGCTTCATCCCACTCTTCTTTATAGCCTTTGTCTTCCATCCCCAGGAGAAGATGTTGGGTACATCGCCAGTGAAATAACAATGAGTGACGAGGAGCGGATCCAGCTCATGATGATGGTCAAAGAGAAAATGATCACCATCGAGGAGGCACTTGCCAGGGTAAGCTGGCAAATATTTGGTTGACATTTGGGGCTGCTTGACCGCTTTACGTTTAAAAACGTTTCGGGACTGAATCCATATAAACCGTCAGCTAGGAGCCCTGGTGGTACAGAGGTTCAGCGCTAAGTTACGATCTGAAAGGGCTCCGGTTTGAATACACCACAAAAACAGCTGCTCCTCAGGAGAAAACTGTGCTAGTCTGTTTCCATGAAGCGAACCCTATAGCGCTGTTACACTCTGTCCCACGGGACTTTTCTGAGTCGGAATCGACCGAGGGCAACATGTATCAGTAAGATCAACTGAGTTTTGACAAGGGTGGTGTTGGGAAAATGGAATTTCTACATGCAGAAAAATAAACATGGCTTGGATCATCAAAGGGTCTAGCATTATATGATTTAAAGTAGTGTTTTAATGATACTTTGGTGACCGTCACATACTCCTCAGGTTTGATCCTTACTCCACTTGTAAGGTGAAATTTCTGTGTTCAGTGAAGGCATAAGAGAAAGTTAAAATCGCAGATTTTTTCATTTGTGGGCCACATTAATAAGGGAAGAGTCTCTGTGATTGTCATTGCCAGATTCACAAGCCTCTTGTAGTTATTGCTAAAAATGTGATCAATGACATAAAATAGTCAATGAAAATCAAAGATCATTTCAATATATTAACAAGCTGCTCCATGGAAATCCTACACGGGGTCACTACAAGTCAGAACCACTCCATGGCACTTAACAAGAAGAACTTAACATAAATTATAAAAACATCTGTTTAGTAAGATGCATCACAAACTATTTGAATAATCCAAAGGTTAAATGTTTGATATAGCTTAAGATGTTGCATAATTTTATTCTTCAATAGAAATGAATTATTTGTGTCATTTTACTCATTTGTTTTTTATTTTGTTTTTGTGCTCTGAGTTAAATTAAGTACTAAAAGAAGCCGGCTTAGCCTTTAAGACACTGGGGCATATTTATGGAAGGGAGGCCATCATTTATTAGGGGATTTCCTGGACTGTTGCTGACTGTATTTTCAACGAAAAATCTGTGTACAGTTGCTCCGGCACTGTGTAACCACTTCTAAGGCAAGTCTAAAAACGAATGCAAACTTCCACAGTACTATGGAGCCACAGACTGAGTCACGATGAGCAGAATCTTGAAGGCCTAAATCCTTGCAACTGAAACAGTGATACACAAACTCAATTTACCTTGGTGTACCTTACTCTAAACCTCACTCATTTTAAAACAGAAAAGTGATTTGCTGCTGAGTCAGTGTTGCTCTGAAAAATAAGCAAAGCACTTGGTATTTGCCGTTGTTGTTCTGTTGGCGTGGAGACCACTTCCCCATGCCGGGTGAATTACATCAGTCATCTGCCTCCCTCCAAGCACAGCCAGAGATGGGGAGTTTTGTGCAAGCGATTTCTGGAAGGAGGGCTCTCCAGAGAAGCTTCCAAGGGAGGGAGGGCAGAAGAAGGAAGTGGAGGAAGGTGCTGGACAGACACGTGGGATCAGAGAAGTCTGGTCCCTTAGGGCATGGGGTGCCCTGGAGATTGGATTGCACTGCTGGGTTTGTCCTGTGAGTGTAGAGGAGACTCAGAGCTAATTGTGGAGGAGAGCAAATTCCTCATCTCTCCTGGGAGGCAGCTCCCCAGAGCAGTATGTAGTATATGGCACCTAAAGAGGAGGCCATAAGTGAGTGGCATTGTAAATGGAGTCTGAGCAGCTGGTACCACACAGTACAGAGTATGCCCTGGGAACCTATGTGTATTATTGAATCATTTCCTTGTAGCAGCTATTGGATGTCAATCACAGAGATCAGACACACTCAGAGGCTTGCAGAAAGCATCCAGAGGATTGGATGTCAATCACAGAGATCAGACACATTCAGAGGCTTTCAGAGAGCATCCATCGGAAGGCAACCAAGTGACTGAGGGCATTTTTAATAGGCCCCAGGAGGAGACGTTGGAAAGGATTTATTTCAGAGAAGCAGCAGAAATGAACTTGATCACTGTCTTCAAATATCTGAAGAGTTATTAAATAGGATGTACTGAAGAATGTTTTGTCTTATTCTATACTGAGCACAGAATAAATGGAAATAAAGTTGCAGCTGGAGGAGGTTTAGATTAGGTGTGCTATATATGTTCTTTACAATAAGCCATGGAAGAAATTGGAACATTCTAGAATCTCTCTTCCTAATAGTCTTTAAGGTAGGATAAGCCTGTATCTGCTAAGTTGGCCATCCCTCTAAGAAACACATTATGGATGTCACCTAGGATTTAACTATGAGACCATGGCAAACAGGATGTGGGGGGAATCATTCCTCTTGAGATAACCAAACTCAAATTCTCATATACACACACATAGACTTTCAAATGTCATTATTTAAAAACTTCTGAAATTAATCTAACCCTCTACAAGCTTGCTTTAAAGTTGATAAATGCTCAAATGGAAGTAATAAATTGTCAATTCTTCATGAAATAATAATGAAAGCAAGATTTCTCTGGAGCAGCAAAGTGGAATATAAAAATTAATTATATACCTAATAACCAAGTTGCTATTTTCTTGTGTAAAATACACTTTTAGAAAATCTTGTTAGATGCCATCCAGTAGCTTCTGACTCAGCAACCTTATGTAGAACAAAGGCAAGCTGTCTGGTCCTCCACCATAGTATGTTTATAATTTAAAAAACACATAGCATTTTGAAATTAGGATAGTTAGCTGGCAAAATTTCTATACAATACAGAATTTGAGTCTGTAGTAGACAATGGAGACAGAGAGTTGAAGAAAAGCATTGTTTATGATTGTATCTAGTTTAATTAAAAAGGAAGCATATTTCATGAATTTTAGAAATTGGGGCTTAAGGGATCAGAGACCTGGACAAGTAATGAGCCCTACTCAACTGACATGATTCCAGTCATACAGGGAGAATGTAGTCTTTCCCAAGTCGCAAAAGGAAAAAGCAACCTATTATATAACATAAATATACTATAAAGATTAGGGCAATATTACCACTCTGTGACGTAGAGAGTTGCATGTTGCACAGTTCAAATCCACCAGCTGCTGTGAGGAAGGAAGATGAGACTTCTGCTCTCTTAAAATGTACAGTCTCGGAATCCCTACACAGGTTTACTATGAGTCGGAAACCACTCAAACGGCACACATCAGAGAGGCGTCCTGGTATGGTGCTATAGGGTAAGCATGCAAGATTAGAAGTTCAAACCCATCATTTGCTCCTTTGAAACCCTATACACGGTGGCTATAAGTTGGAATTGACCGGAAAGCACTTAGGAACAACAGTGTATTAAAATAAATCTGTCTTGGAAGAAGTACAACTAAAATGCCTCTTAGAGGGGAGCATGGTGAGACTTCATCTCATGTACTTTGTACATGTTGTCAGGAGGGACCAGCCCTTGGAGAAGAACAACTTGTTTGGTAAAACGGGAGGTGAGTGAAAAAGAACAAGACCCTCAACAAGAAGGACCAACACAGTGACTCCAGCAATTGAATGGGCTCACACACAGCACAATTGTTAGCCTGCCCTAGGACTGGGCAGTGTTTCATTCTGTTGTATAGAAGGTCGCTATAAGTTGGAACTGACTGAAGGTACTTAAAGACGACAACAATTTATTATTAAGATTAAAATGTTTTCCATCTTCTTAATACCTGAAGTTCCAACTCCTGGAGCTTGTGCTAATGTTGAACTCTCATGTATCTGAAGCTACAAGGTGTTACTAATAATGCTATAGTAATGAGTACACTAAGAACTTTGTACATGTTGTTGTTAAGTGCTGTTGAATCGGTTTCGACTGATAGCGACCCGATGTACAACAGAATGAAACACCACCTCCCAGTCACAATTGCAGCTACGCTTGAGACTATTATTGGTGCAACTGTAACACTCCATCTTATTGGGGGTCTCCCTCTTTTTTGCTGTCCCTCCACTTAGCCAGGCATGATGTCCTTCTCCAGGGACTGATCCCTCCTGATAATATGTCCAAAGTATGAAAGACGAAGTCTGACCATCTTGGCTTCTAAGGAGCATCTGGTTGTACTTTTTCCACACACAGATTTGTTGGTTCTTCTAGACGTTCATGGTAGCTTTACTATTCTTGTCCAACCCCATAACTCAAATGCATCAACTCTTCTGCAGTCTTCCTTATTCATTGTCCAACTTTCAAATGCAATATGAAGCTATTGGAAATGCCATGGCTTGGAACAGGCAAACTTTAGTCCTCAAATTGACATCTTTGCTCTTGGGCACTTATGTCCCCTTACTTAATTCTGATAGCAATTTAGTGTGCTGAGTTCATGTGGTGTTTTTTTGCTGGTTCTTGTCAGCTTCTTCTTAGTTTTAATATTTCCTTGTTCTACTTGGATCTCCGTTTTCATGGTATGTTGTGACGTATTAACTTTCTTTGAGGTTACCCTATAGTCTACTAACTTCTCCCTCCATTTAAGACAGTCTGTTGTTTTCTGCAATCTATCTTACTTCCTCACCACCTGGATCTCTGTTCCTATATTTTTCCTTTCTTTGTTTTGATCTTTGACCTCCTTAGCCTTCTGAATTTGTTGTTGTAGTTTTGTTCTGTTCTGGACTCTGCTATCTGTTGATTGAGTTCCAAGTGGTGTTGCCATGTCTGTCAATCTCGGGTTGTTGTCTGTTCTTGTTGGTTTTTAGTCCATAGAACTCTCTATAGGATGTTTTGAAATGTTGAGTTGGCTTTAACAGTCTCTTAGCTCTGGTGGCATAGTGGTTACAAATCTGACTGTGAACCTCAAGGTCAGCAGTTCGAAACTACCAACTGTTCCACGGGAGAAAGATGAGGCTTTCTGCTCCCATAAAGATTTCCAGCCTCAGAAACCCTGTACAGGGTCACTATGAGTCGGAACCGATGCCATGGCACATAACAACAACAGCTTCTGTTTATCCTGCAATGTTTTGATTGCACCATCGTATTTGATTGACAGTTTTGCTGGGTAGACAATTCTTGGTTGTCAGTTTGTCTCCCCATTGCCATCTTGCCTGCATGGTTTCTGCTGAGAGATCAGAGCTTAATATGGTTTGCTTGCCTTTGTAAGTAACACTTCTCTTTTCCCTGACTGCGTTTAGGATTCTCTCTTTGTCTTTGCTTTTGGAGAGCTTGATTATGCTGTCTGGGTGATTCTCTTTTGGGGTCTATCCTTCCTGGGGTTCGTACAGCTTCTTGAATGTTTATTTTCTCATCCTTCAAGATATTAGGTGAATTTTCTTCCAGAAGCTACTCAACTATCTCCTCTGTGATTCTTTCTGTTTTGGAATGCCAATAATTCTTGTTCTTCCTCTTCATGTTATCCAAGATGACTCTTACACTCTCTTCAGATTTTTTTTTTTATCCTTTTTTTCTGTTTGCCCTTCTATCTTAGCAGTATTGAGAGGTTTTTCTTCCAGCTCGCTGGTTCTGGCTTCCATCTCTTCAGTTCTACTACTTTGCCCTTTCAGTGTATTGTCCATTTCTGATTTTTTATTGTTAATCATCTGGACCTGTTTTTTGCAGATTTTGAATTGTTTCCAATGCTATATCTATCTTGTATTACTGCTCCTGTAGCAGTTTCCTTCTTTATTTCCCTCCACCCTTCTGTGAAACATTTGGATTTGTCTCCATATCATTCTTCTGAATTCCTTCTCAGACAGATCCAAAGCCTGCTCTTCTTCTAATGAGAAGTCTATGTCAACCTCCAGCTCATTTGTCTCAGTTACTCTTTTCTGTTTCTGGACAAGTGCTGAGATTGTTTGTTGTTTTTTCTTGGACATTTTCAATAGTTAGATGTGTTTTCAATGATTAAATGGATATATATTGCTGTGTTGTTAAACTTGCTGTCTCCTGGTGGATGTGATCTGGAGATAGGCTTCCCTTTTCACATCTCTTATTATGTCTTGGCAAGTGTTGGCTATCTGTGTAATGCCTAGCAGCTGGTATTGGCTCCTGTCTAGATGGTGTGATATTATGGGGTATGCTTATAGCTTGGATATATGGCCACGATTGCTGTCTCTTCTTGGGTAACGTAGGGAGAGAAAACTCCCACCCCCAGGAAAAAAATAAGACCGTAAGGACCAAAAACAGAAGCAAAATAAAATAAAATCATAGACAAAAAATAACATGCAAAACCAAAACCGTAGCAGACTGTCCAGTAGCTTTTGCTATGCAAGTCAGTGTGCATACACAGTAGAAACCTCCAGCAGTGGATGGAGGCGTCCACTCGCTCAAACCCTCCTCTTGTCACCACCGTGGAAGTGTGCAGATAGATATTGAGAAATGAATGGAAGAAAGATTGTCCACTATTTTTATCTCTGAAGGTCAATTAGGTATCTGCGTATGCACAGCGTAATTCTCAAAATGACTTCATCCTTGTATGTAGTAGTTAGTGTTGGCCCTTGTCTTTTATGTTAGGGTTTTACAAGGTGCAAATACAGTTTGGCTGTATGGTCAGACCTGCTGTCTCTTGTTAGGTTAGGCAGGAATAAAGGGTCCGGCCCAGGTTGGAGAGTCAAATTTAGTGCGAAATCTCAGAGTCAGGCATCATAAGAAGCAGCCAAAGGATTAGCTTGTAGGAGTGCTGTGGCTTTCAGGGATTTCTTCTATGCACCATGGGAAAATTTTACCCTGTGGGCGCAATGCTGGACCCTTCTGGGGGTGTGCTCCCACCCACCTGAAGTAGCCCAGGTTGGGCAGAGAGGGTGCAACAGGGGAGAGAAGGAAAGAAAAGTGAAAAAAGCCATCACACCTCTTTTTCCATATGTCACTCTAAGCGTGGCCTTGGCGCTGTACCAGCCTGGCTGTGGTCCCACCCTCTGGTGTCTGCCCAGGCTAAGGGGCCCGCAGGCAGCGTCCTGAACAATTCAGAAACCACCTTATATTCCTGGTGCAGTCAAATTTCTCCATAGGTGGGTGTCCAAAACTGAGCGCCCCCCTTCCCCTCCCCAATCCTTTATATTAGATCTAAAGGTCTGGAACTGTTACAGCAAAGTGCCTTCTCTGTTTTTTTGTGTGTGGCTCTGCCAAGGAGCCTCCTCTGCCTGTCTCTACTAATCTAGTGTGATAGATTTTATTATCACCTCCATTTTCCAGGCATAGAAACAAAGGCACAGAGGGGTTAAGTCATTTGCTCAAGGGTCCTGTGTTGGACTCTGGCTTCTGCACCTAACCTTTTAGGTGTCTGCCACCTTCTGGCCACATCTCATCATGTATATATGTATAGAAAAGAATTCCATGGGTAGAAACAACAGGAAAACCACTTTTTCCTTGGGGGATAATTGTGTGATGGTTTTGTCACAGCCCACATAGCCCTAGTGGGCAAGGGCTGTTCTGATTCTACCACGAGAGCTTTCAGTTTATATCATCTCTGGTTTTTTCAGTTACTTGGGTTCATGGGCCATGGTTTATTCAATGCTCTATCTAAATTCATCTGTAAAAGGCTGCTTTGTAATCAGATTTTAATTTAGTGACATCTGGTAGCATAGTGATTACGAATCGGGCTGCTAACCTCAAGGTCGGCAGTTTGAAACTACCAGCTGTTCTGCAGGAGAAAGACGAGGCTTTCTGCTCCCATAAAGATTTATAGCCACGGAAACCCTGTACAGGGTCACTATGAGACTGAACCAACTCCATGGTACTTAACAACAACAACAACAACAACTGCTGTTATGAAGTAATAGAGTCAAATTTCTGTGCGTTAATGAACTTCTCACCTATGACATTCTGAACCATCCTGCATCTGATCTGCCAGGTGTAATTTGCTAATGTCTCTATAATGTTTTATTTGCTTTTCTATATTTTTCAAAAACTAGAAACATAGGTTCTAAATGCAAACTTTAAACGTTTCTGACGATCTTGTAGATATCTTATCTTCCTTCTCCCCTTCAGTGTTCCCAGTGAGCCTCATCACATTTATTAGGCGAGAACCTTGGACTGGTAACTTGAAGCAGTCTTGAACAAGAACAGCAAGTGATTTAAAAACTTACATTCCAAGTTTCCATATTGGTTTTACTAAAATTTCTGTATCCTGCCACTTTGGATCTTCCTGAAAGATGGAGTGTGTGTTTGTGACTTATACACGTGGTGTGGTAACTCATAGTCTAAACTATAGACATTTTCTGTTTTCACACTTATAACTGAACTCAGAAAGATAGTTTTAGATGCTCAAGGTCAGATAATAACAGAAGGGGAAGACATCTTATAATATAGAATACAAAGAAAGCCTCGTGTCTGTTGGTTTGATTTAGATGAAAACCCACAGGGCAGGGAACGTATCTCCCTCTCAGTTCTGGAACCCTGTCTTTGGCTGACACTTAGCAACCCACAGTGGGTTGAAGAAGGTGCCCAAAGCTATGTGTCCACATTAAGTAGACAGTTCTTGGCCACTTTTCCCATATAAAGTACCCTCTCATTGCAGCTCAAGGAGTACGAGGCCCAGCACCGACATTCAGTTGCATTGGATCCTGCCGACTGGCCAGATGGTTCATACCCCTCATTTGATGGCTCATCAAACTGCAATGTAAGTTGGCCGTCTCTTTGAATGTCTTACCTCCTCTACTAGTGAGGGATAACCTGCATGGTCTCAGTCTTTAGGAGTCTTTTCACTTAATCCTGTGCTTATTTCATTGGGTAACCTGTGATAAAACCCCTTTTGTAGTCATCCCAGCAGCCCATTTATGCTTTCCGGAAACCCTAAT
>NW_006408700.1:4389853-4391782 GCF_000296735.1 Chrysochloris asiatica
TATGTATATATGTATGCCTGTATGTATGTGTGTATGTATGTGGGCACACACATACATTATATTCCTGGTGTAGCACTGTAGGATAAGCACTTGATCTCAAGGTCGGTTTGAACATGGCGGTTCAAGCTCACCAGCCATTCCTCAGAAACAACCTCATATATATATGTTACGTGCCGTCAACTCAGTTCTGACTCATAGCGTCCCTATATAGAGTTTCTGAGGAGCAGCTAGTGAGCTTGAACTACCAACTTTGCAGTTCAAGTGCATAATCCTGCAGCACTACTAGAACTCCATATAAATATATAAATACCAAAAAAGTTCATGGAATTAAATAATGGCAATTTTCTACAAAGCTTTTTGAGATACATACGTATGTACACACACACACATGATGTTTCAGCTTGCATCTGTGTGCGGCTCATTGACGTAAATATGCCCATCATGTACAATCATCAGCACTTTCCATTTCCTAATTGTTTTCATCACCTTTTACGTCACCCTTAACAGAAGCTTCTATTTGCTTTTGCTCAACTAGCTTTGTAGACCATTCAAATCAATTGTATATATGAGGGGGCTTCAAAAAGTTGGTGGGAAAATTCCAGTATCTTTTCATTTTTCCAAGAACTTTTTGAAGCCCTCTTGTATTTTGCTTTCCTTAAAGACAGCTCCCTGAGCCAGAGAGGAATACTGGATTATGTTTGTGTCTTCAAACGGGAGTCCAGCTCACGTAGCATGTTTGAGAAATGCTGAATGAGCAAAGTTTATCTTTCCTGGCTTCTTCAAGAGTATGCGATATGACCTATTTTCACATACCCAGTCTTTCCCTTCATTTACATCCTAGCAACAAGAGTACTTCATCAGAAGTAAATTAACCCACCTACTGCCTTCTTGTTCTTGTTTTCCCAAGAGAAGCACCACATTTCCATTGCAACTAAAGAATTATTAACTTGAAAGCCCTGCCGGGTTTGCCTTTGTGTAAAGGAGACTGAGGCATTGCCATTTATAATAATCAATGTGTCGTCTGCTAGCCAGCAGTGTGCCCTGGGACTATGAGGTAATCAAAAGAACCATGTCTGTGGATTTCAATGTGCCTTTTTAATTCTCTTATCCCCAAGAGTAAAAGACCAACATAATGTAAATGTAAATTCTGAGCCCAAAGAGTCAAGAAGAATGAGTACAGTAACTCTGGACTAATGTGATTCAAACCCAACTTGGAGGGGAGAAACAAAGACTTAATTGTCCACAGTGGGCTCTTTAGTATAAGAGTGATGCTACTGTACTGATTAATCGCATCAGAGTCAAGAGAGAGGTTGTGAGACTTTATACATTCAGAGAAACAGGACTAATGCTTCCAGGAGAAAGACTTGTCTCATTTAGGAACAAGTTAGGACAAATTGAGTACAGTTGACATCTTGAACAAACCACCATGAAAACATTCTTAAGGATTGGTTTGTTGAATCTCTTTTGGAGGATCAGTCAGAACTATCACTGCATATAAATTGTCAGAATGAAATGGATACTTCTTAAGTATTGGACATTATATTCCTTTTTTATAATTATTGTCTTATGGTGGTAAATATCTATCTTTCTACCACCATAAAAAGGAGCACTGGTAGTATAGTGGACTATGAAGTGGGCTGATAACCTCAAGGTCAGCAGTTTGAATCCACCAGTCACTCTGTGAATGATGAGGCTTTTTGTTCCCCTAAAGATTTACAGCCTTGGAAACCCTCCACAGGGTTGCTATGAGTCAGAACTGACTCAATGGCACACAGCCACCACCACCACCACCACCACCAAACAGTAACAATTGTTCATTAAACTATATATGTTTTTGTTGTTACGGAATCAGTTTTACAGTGTTCCCAAGGAACAGCTGGTGGATTTGAACACCAACCTGTGGTTAGCTATCCAGTGCTTATCCTACAG
>NW_006408700.1:4392033-4479605 GCF_000296735.1 Chrysochloris asiatica
CCAGCCGCTCCTCGGAAACTCTACACAGGGTCACTATGAGTTGGAACTGACTCGACAACAATTAACAACAACATCAATATCATATTGTGCAGACATCACTTCAGTCTGTTTTCAAATTATTCTGTTAACAGGAATTCAATGTCCCTTAAATAAAGGCTCTCTTGTTCATCCTCCCTCGTACCCTTGTTAACCAGGTAAACTTTGGTCTTTATACATTTCTCTCTGTGTAATATAAGTGGGATTGTACAGCATTGGTCCTTTTGTGACTGACTTATTTTGCTCACCATGATGATTTCAAGGTTCATCCATGTGGTGTCATGCACAAGGACATCATTTCTCCTCATGGCTTAGTAATACCCCCTTGTATGTGTTTACCACTTACTGTTTATCCCTTCATCTGTGGATGGACACTTGGATTGTTTCCACTTTCCTGGCAGTTGTAAGCAGTGGGTCTCAGTGTACGAGCATTTTCCTCTTTTTAGCATTTCGTAGTCATTTCGTAGACTTTCTGGAGCACTTGCTCTGGAGTCCTAGATGTTCAGATAGCAAAGAGGACTGAGGCAGCATTACCGTTTCATGAAAACGGTCGTCAGGTCTGACTCATAATGATCCTGTAGGACAGAGGCTAACTGGCTCACAGGGTTTCCAAGACTAAGTTTTGTAGAAGTGGACACCCTATCATTCTCCTATGGAGCAGCTGGTAAGTTCCAACCACTGATCCATATCAGTTGTTGTTAAGTGCTGCTGAGTGTGTTCTGACTCACAGTGACTCTGTGTAGGGTTTCTAAGGAGCAGCTGGTAGGTTTGAACTACCTACCTTCTGGTAGGCAGTCAACTGCTTATCCTACAGCAACACACCATGACTCCAATCCCTTCAGTTTCCAGTGAATGTTAACCACTGTGGCACCTAGACTCCTTAACTCTTACTTCGACGCAGAAGTTAAAGCTGGTGGAATTTCACACACATTCAAACACACACAGCCTTAACAACCACGGACAGATATTTACATCAGCACCTTCTTAGAATCCATCCTGTCCTCGTTGGATGAAGGGCCAGGGACAGACAGGGTCACTGCACTTATAGCACAGCTTGCCAGCGGCGCCAGAGTGCCTTCTGTCTTTACTGAGTGCTGTAGGTGAAGGCAGGCTGTACAGCTATGGAGACTGTTGTTGGAAGCATTATTATTTTCTCCTTGTGTTTGATTAGTGGACTTTCTGCCAATGCCCACACCACACCCAGTCATGGTATTGTATCTGACAACCACCACCATCGTCACTGATATTTGCTTGAACTTGATTGTAGTCCTAATGCACTTGAAACTTGACCCTGACTTTACCCCCACTTGTGTTTTTATGGTGTTGCTAGTTGGTGCAAACAGTTAACATGATTGGCTGCTAATCTAGAGGAGGTAGATTTGAGTCCATGCAGAAGCACCTTGGAAGAAAGATCTGGTGATCTCCTTCCCAAAAATCAGCCAGCAAAAACCTTGTGGATCACAGTCCTACTCTGATAGAAATGAGATCACCAGGAGTTGGAATCCGTGCTACAACTGATGTTTGTGTTTGTATGGAGAATCAGCAAGAAACCCTACCCCAAATAATTCTTATTATTCTAAATTTGCTTTCAAAGTAGAGCAATTAATTTCAGGCAATTCCTAATGTACTCTGCTTCAGCTGCCAAGGGTTAGGCTCTTTGATGATCTTTTGTGTGAGGGCCGGAGTTTGTCAGTCTTCTATGTATTTCTTTCTCTGCTGGCATGTCAGTAGCCCACTGGCTCTACTAGGGAATGCTCAGGCCATGAAATCCCAGGGGTCATAAGGCCTTTGTCACCAGACCTCAATGCCCTTATTGATGCTGGCCCTGCTTTAGGGCTTCATTTGCATTGATTTCAGAGACTTCCCCGCTCCCAGAACAGCCATGAGATAATTGTGTGTTACCTAACAAGAAATCCATACTGACATTACTACTTTCCAAGAGTGTAAAGTCCTAAAGATAGTTACCAGGGGAAGTGAAAAATAGCTTTCTCTTTTGCTAGGGGAGGAGCTGCTCTCTGCTATCTGGTTTACATTAAGAATAAACTTAATGTTGTGAGTGGTGGAGTTTTAAAAAGGATTTTTGGTTGAGGACATCACTTGATTCCTTGGTAAATATCTGAACATTTATGTAAACGCTGTTCATTTTATGTTTATTTGGGTGATGTTTTTCACCCCCATTTGCCTCCTACAGGGAGGGTGTCCAAAGTGTTTTTGTTGTGAAGTTTGCAACTTAAAATGTTTAAAAGAATTCATTGTGTTTACTCTTTTTTTGTTGTTTTTTTTTTTTAATGTCTTTAATTAAGTCAGAACATTTAGTAAATCTTAGTTGTTATATTTTTACAAGACTGGTAAGTAAGAGTTGACGGTTTATACCTGCTTTTTGAATAGTAATGAAAATTAATGTTAGGACTTTATATTGAAAGAGTCTTCCAAAAATGTCAAATTGCTGCTTAATTTATGTAAAAAGTATATTATTTATAAAGAAAAATCAAAGGAGTAGCAACAACAACACACCAGAGAGAGTCCATCACAAACATCTGTTGGAGTGTACCACTCAGTTGCTACATTTCATGACTAGCGTGTTCTCAAAAAACTTGGAACCGCATTTCAATATCTGGAGCGCCTTATTAGCTGAAGCAACTGTGGAGAAGCATTTTTGCCAAGTGAGTTATTTTGTAAAACAGGTCATCGTATCACACTTGGGAAATTTGGGACTTGCGAAATATTTGTCCAAAGAATGTTCTAATGTGGTACCTGTGGTGTTAAAATCAGACCGTATATCCGTGTGTGCATCTTTTCCAAGCCTTTCGTTCCAACTATAAATATACCTTTGTCACTGACCCTGTTTGAGGTACAGGGGAGCCATGCAGTTGAACCACGCATAGAACTTTGGGTACTGGAGATGTGATGTGGTTTTTACAAAATCCTATTTTTGTGTTTCCTGGATGGCAGACTTTAAAGGCCCCAACCAAAATATCCTTGAATTACCAGAGGCCTTGGGTGGCATGGTGTATAAGTCTGGAAGATCTTTTTTGAGGCTTTTTTTAAAATTGGAAGCTGTAAACCTCTCTTTTGTCAGCAGATAGGTTTTACTTAGGTTTTCCACCTGCCTCAGTAACTTGTCTTCAAGCCAGGATACATTTGAGTCTGATGCTTTGGAAGGCGAGGCTGCCACATTTTTAGTCTAAAGTAGACCTTTACGAAAGATAATTAGCAATTCTGGTGTCTGCCCAAAGCCAAATGGCATCCCATAAAGTGGTTTGTCAGTGGTTCTTGTGGCAAATGGCTTACTTACTATTATGGTAAAAGAAAAGGTTAAAGAGTTAATTACTTTATGCCAAGTGTGGCAGCTGGGCCCAGAGGTGCTCATAGGGCACCCTGAGCAGCTTGTTGTACTATGGCTCATGTGGGTGACAGTGTAGCAGTGTGCTTGTGTGTAGCCAAGTGGTGGCTGTCCATCCACAGTGTGATATATAGGGTCTCTTTTCTAGATAAGACCAGAGCTGTTAGAAAACAAGCTTAATATAATTCTTCATGATGAGGAGGTTTCAAAAAGTTCATGGGAAAATTGAATGACGAGATAATGGAATATTTCCATGAACTTTTTGAACCGCCTCATTTATCTATATAAATATATATAGATATATTTATATATCTATGTACAAAAAGCAATTCTTTTTGACTTACCTTCCAGTGCATACATGCATGGGTTTATTTCAACCAAAACATGTTTAAACATATCTTCTGTGATCCACAAATGGGTGCAGATGCAGATGAGTTTCCCAAGTGACGCACTTTTCTTAATCTTATTAGGATACCTTCTTAAAATAATAAATGAATGAATGAATGATACTTTTTTGTACTATGGAAAAACATGATTTTGAAGTCAGGGCTAATATCATTGAAACTTTGCAACAAGTTTTCAAGAATGCTGCCTCCACATAAAACAAGAGTTTTTCAATGGATAAAAACATTGTTTTAAGGTAGGTGGGGAAGACTTCAAAGATGTGTCCAAGGCAGAGAGGTAAGCTTAGAAGGTTATTGTGACTGTTTGGGGGAATTTTATAAAGGGGTCGTCTTGATAAATTTTGTTGAAGGACATACACAGGGATTATTATGAAGAAGTTATTTAAAAATTAAAAACTGATGTGAAAAATATTTGAAAAGGCCAGGAAAGTTATGATGAGGGATTCCCCGCCCCCATCATGTGTAGTGTACCTGCTCATTCTTTAAGGGTTGGAAGTACTCTCCTACAAGAATTTCATTGATCACCCTTACCCCATCCACCCTACAGACTTGCTCTTCAGACTTCTGTGTGTTCCTAAAGCTCATAGAACAGTTAAGAGGAACCTGATCTGAGTCCCTTGAAGATGCCAAAACTGCCTTTTTGACGTGGTGTAAACCGACGAAGGCAAGATTCTCAGGGGAAGAGTTAGAGAGCTGAAAACACTATCTTCAGAAGTGTGTGGACCCACTGTTGTTAAGTGCCGTCAAGCGACCCTGTATAGGGTTTTCGATGAGCGGCTGGTGAGTTTGAACCCCTGATCTTAGGGTTCAAACTGACCTTAACCTACAGGACCACACCAGACCTAGATGGAGGATATGACGAGAAAATAATAGATTCACGTTTTGATATTTTTGTTTAATAAATGTTCCTAGGATTTTGTAGCAATACCTTTTGACTTACCCTTATGCATTTTGTTTGTTATATTACCTTTTGCTTTTTAGAGCAGTTTTAGGTTAAAGAAAAATTTTGCTGAAAGTTCAGTGACCTCTGCCAAGCATGGGCTTTCTAGGGGACTTGGTAAACTCACAGACTCTAATGAGATTATCAGGTTCCGATTCCAGCTCTTCTTTCTGTTATTTCTGCATCTGTATGCAAGTTACCTAATCTCTTTACACCTCAATTTCCCCAGCAGGAAAAAGGAGATAATAATATTTGTCCCAAAAGCGTGTGGGAGGACTTACATGGCATTAAGCAAATGGTCACATCGAAGTCATAAAATGTGTTCTTAAAACACTTGTCTTCTGTAAAAATACATTCCATTCATGTGGGAGCAGTGTTAGTATTTCTGTATCATAGCATATGAGCTAGAGGTGTTAGACTGAGCTTGATGGAAATAGGACGTGTTTACTTGGGTTTGCTTTTGCCAATCACATAGTTTACTTTCTGTTTCAGAAGGTGTTACTATATAAGCCAGTTTAGTTGTGAACCTGGCATGCGTTCTGTAAGCAGTTGGTGTTAGGAATCATGTTTGCAAAGAATAAGTGATTAATAGTATGGAAATTACCCCGGATCCTCCAGTGTTAATGGGTGGTCTCACTGAGTGTGTTGTTCGTGGGTGTCCATACCTCACACAGAGGAGGACTCTCTTGTGTCAGGCCTAGAAATAGGTGGACACTTGGCTGTGTATGGCTGGAAAACTCTGTCTTCACTGGTTTGTACAGTCTCAACACAGCAAAGACCATTTGAGCAAAAGATGGTTTACAGCAAAATATCAGGTACGGCATAATCTAAAGGTACTTTTTTTGTTTTTTTAATTAAAAAGTTAAAACAACTTTTAGATAGCATGTAATCTGATATTCCTTTTATTACATTGAGCCATGTGAAATCAGACATTTTCAGTAGCTTTTGACCTAAGTGGCAAATTCATCTGTTCAACTTAGTACTTGACTAGCAAACAGGGCCCCCACCACATTTCCTCATGAGCTGAGTATGTCTAAGAACAGACACTTGTAATCTCATCTGGTTTAGGGATTGGCATTTAGATTGGCAATACCAGTTTCTCAGTTTGCCCTCTTGGCCCAGAGTGGTTCGGATTTCCGTCACTTATTGAATGCTATTTATCTTATAAATGCTGATTTCCTAATGGGTAGATGGGAGCGAGAGCTGAGTTCCTGACTGACATCTTGGTTAACGAGATAGGCTACTAACCCAGAATTGGCGATTCAATACTACCCAGAGATGCCTTGGAAAAAAGGGCTGGCAATGTACTTTATATAAAATCTATGGAACAGACAAATATTGCATGAAACCACTAGTATAAAGTCAAGAAAAGGTTTTCACACTAAAAGAAACTTTCTTTGATGGTTACCAGGGTGGGAGGGAAGGAGGAGTTAATTCACTGGCTAGAAGACAGACACAGGTTAGCTTGGGTGAAGGGGAAGGTAGTATACAATGTGAGAGAGGTTGGCAAAAGACTCATGGTGGGAGAGTGGATGTGTGCTGGCGGCAGGGGGTGGGGGTGGGGCAGACTTGCAGGGTGTGCCCTCTGGCTGTTTGAATGATTGTATATTCCTGAGTGTTTTGGTGCACATCCCAAAACAAACAAACACCAGAGGGAATCGAAGCAAATACTGCTGAATGTTGAAGCATGCAAGGGATGGTAGTCATTGCATTGAAACGAATACGCTAGGATGAGTGTAAAAATTGATGTTCCCCACGTAAACTATCACTCAATTCACAATAAAAACTGGATACTCAAACCCATGGCTGAATATCAGCCCCACAATAGATAGGTCTGTAAGGGACACAGTAATCAGCCATTGGAGATCCAAAGGGCAGCATTTACCCACGGACCAAGTTCAGAAGTGTTTGGAAAGGAGGAGGAACAGCAGATACAGGAAACACAGGGAGAAAGTGGGGGTGGGGGAAGATGTCCCACTGAGAGGACTGCAGTCATTGAGATGAAACGAACTATATGACTGCTTGAATGTAAGACCAGTGATCTACTCTGTAAAACTTGACTCAAGGCACAATAAAAAGTTAGCAAAAAATAAGGAAGATAAACCCATTTTAGAAAAAGAACCTATAGAACACAACTATACTGTGGAGTGCATGGGGTCTCTAGGATTCAGAATAAACTCGATGGCAGCTGAATTAGGATCCATGGATCAGATCCATGAGCCACCTCCAACCTAAAGCTAGTTTATTGAAGTCAGAGGCTGCCCATCATGTGTTTAAAGCCCTAATTTATTTTACATTAGATAAACCAATTACCACTGAGCCAATTCTGATTTAGGGTGACCATAGACTTTTCACTGCCACTCGTCTCTCAGTTTGTCCTACTTGGGTGGCTTGCGTGTTGCTGTGATTCTGGAAGCTATGTCATGGGTCTTTTCAATACCAGCAGACTTTTTAGTCTTTCATAAATAGATGACCACCAAATCATTATCTCAAGGTAACTCTGAGTGAATTCAGACCACCATAGCCAAGTACCAATCATTTATACCACCCAGTATCTCCTAAGTCACCATTTGGATGTTGTGTGCCTTCAAGTTTTTTCCGACTCATAGTAACCCTATATAGGGTTTCCGAGAGCAGCTGATGGATTTGAACTGTCTACCTTGCCATTACCAGTACAGTGCTTATCTTAAAGCATCACACCAGGGCTCATAACTCACCATGTTGTTGTTAAGTGCCTCGAGTCGGTTCCAACTCATAGTGACCCTGTATAGAGTTTCTGAGGAGTGGCTAGTAAGTTGGAACCACAGACCTTGCAATTCAAACTGACCATGCGGTCCAGCACCATTATCCTGCAGTGCCACACCAGGACTCCATAAGTCACCATAGCTACCATTGTATGAAAACTTTCAGAATTACAGTCCTCATTTGTTGTTGTTTTAAGTGCCGTTGAGTCGGTTCCAACCCAAAGCGACCCTGTACAGGGTTTCCAAGGGTGTAAATCTTTAAGGGAGTAGAAAGCCTCATCTTTCTCCCGCGGAGTGGCTGGTAGTTTCAAACTGCTGACCTTAAGGTTCGCAGCCCGATTCGTAACCACTACGCTACCAGAGCTCCTTATTTAGTGGCCCTCATTTAGTGGCCCTCATTTGGGAAAAGTCTTATTGAACAGAAATATGGCTTTCAGCAGAATAATTTCTGTAAAAATATCCCTGTATTCATCTCTCTTTGGCCCATTTCCTCTCTCTTCTCTGTACTATGACATACCTTCTGCCATCTGATGTTGATTGTATTATTACTAATAGCAAGGCTAGTAGCATTTTGCTGTTGCTGTGTGCCGTTGAGTCGATTCCAACTCACAGTGACCCTGTTAAAGGGTTTCTGAGGCTGTAAATCTTTATGGAAGTAGAAAGCCTCATACTCCTCCCTCAGAGCAGCTGGCGGACTCAAACTGCTGACCATGTGGTTAACAGCCCAACATGTAACCTACTAGGCTTTCAGGGCTCCTTCCTAAATAGATCTCTATCCCTTCCTGCCCTGATGTTGCGGCCCATTTATTGTATATCTACTATGTGCTATTCATAAGGTTTTCAGTGACTAAATATTTGTAAAGGTGGAGGGTCAGAGAAAAAGCAGGAGGCCCCCAATGAGATGGATTGGCCAAGTGGCAGCATCGATGGACTCAAGCATGGCAACAGTAGTCAGGTTGGCCCAGGATTGGGCAGTGTTTCGTTCTGCTGTGCATAAGGTCACTATGAGTCGGTACCAACTCGATGACACCTAACAACAACAACAACAACTATGTGCTAGTCCGTGAACACATAGTTAAGTGCAACCCTGTATAGAGTTTCCAAGGAGCAGCTGGTGAGTTTGAACCACTGTGCATTGTCCTATAGCACCCCATCTGAACAGTATGTGAGTTTAATTGGGATATTCTCTGGTTTGATAGGATACACACAGGATGTCTGTCTATTAAACTCAAGTGAGAAGAGTCTAAAGCTTTACACTAAATTTACACTAAGTAAGAGTTCTCCAGGAAGAGGAAGAGAAATGTGTTTCAGGTCAAAGGCCGAGGTGAAGAGCTAGGTAAATCTGATTATGGTGGCTAATATGAGAAAACACCACAGATCTGTGAGTTTGTTGTACTCTGGTGGCTTGTGTGTTGCTATGATTCTGGAAACTCAGCCACCAGTACTTTAAATACCAGCAGGGTCTCCCATGGTGGACAGGTTTCAGATGAGCTTCCAAACTAAGACAGACTAGGAAGAAGGAGAGTTGTACAAGACCTCTTTCAAGTGTTAAAGAGCAAAGATGTCAGGTTGAGGACTAAGGTGCACCTGATCCAAGCCATGGTATTTTCAATAACCTCATATGCATGTGAAAGCTGGACAGTGAATAAGGAAGATTGTAGAAGAATTGATGCTTTTGAGTAAACAATGTTTGTAAAAACTATTGAAGTGACCATGGGCAGTCAGAAGAACAAACAAATATATGTAGGAAGAAATACAGCTAGAATATTTCCTAGAAGCCAGAATGGGCAGATTTTGTCTCTCCTACATATTATCAGGGGAGAGCAGTCCCTGGAGAAGGACATCATGCTTGATAAAGAGGAGGGACAGCGAAAAAGAGAAAGATCCCTAATGAGAAGGATTGGAATAGTGGCAGCCGTAATGGGTCTAGCATAATAGTAATTATGAGGGTGGTGCAAAACCAGGCAGTGTTTCATTTTGTTGTGCGTAAGGTCGCAGTGAAGGAGCTCTGGTTGCGTAGTAGTTATGAATCGGGCTGTGAACCGCAAGATCAGCAGTTTGAAACTACCAGCGGTTCCGTGGGAGAAAGATGAGGCTTTCTGCTCCCATAAAGATTACAGCCTCGGAAACCCTGTACAGGGTCGCTATGAGTCAGAGCCTGCTCGACAGCACCTAACAACAACAATATGAGAAAATGGATTTCAATAATATGAAACTTCTCTCTTACCAGACTTTACTTCTAGGGTACAGATACTATTCTTTGCTCCATTGTTTTTCTTATATGTTGTTTTAAACCTCTATTTCCTTATGTCTGCAATTTTTTTTTTTTCGTTCATTGTTCATATTGTCCTGTTACTTTTCGTCTTGTCTTTGATCCTTGCTTAATTGAATTTGTATTCTTATTAAGTTAGGGAATGAAGCAACTGATTGGAGTTTCTTCCTGTCCCTTGAGTTCTATTTTCTACTAGGATGGGATCTTTGTCTTTTTCCATGCCTTTTCTCTTTCTTTCCTTCTTGTCATAGTTTTCATCATTGTAATGCAATTTTTTCCCCACCTTGATCATGCTTAGATGTCTCTAGTACGATTTTCCATTTATACTGTTACTATGTGGATTCTTTTTTGATGCTTTACCATGCTATCAGACAATAGATTGTTTTCTCCTCCTTTAAGTTAGTTGAGGGCTTTATTGTATGACCCATCCCTGTTTGTTATGGTTCATCCATGTATGTAATCACCAGGGAACGGAGAAAATCCAACTAACTTGGAAAGTAGATTTTTTTTTTAGGACACATGAACACTTTTTTCTCTCTCATGAGTCCTGGTGTGGCTCTGTGGGCTAATATGTCAGACTGCAAAATCATTTGAACTGCAGGGTTGGTGGTTTAATCTCACCAGCTGCTCCTTGGACACCCTATACAGGGTTGCTATGTGTTGCAATCGAGTTGACGGCACTGAACAACAATAACAACATAATGGCTTATATCTCTTGGTTCACAAGTGGGTAATGGACAGGGCATAGCCAATTCTGCCTTTTCCAATTTCGAGTGAGTTCTTAGAGTGTTTATTTTCATCAAGATCAGTCTTAATAACTGACTTTTCTTCTTTTCACTCATTGCTCTCACGTTGCCACATCGACTGTTTCTCAGTCAGGAGAAGACGAGATGCCTCACAATTTGCTTCCTTCTAGATTTGAGCTCAAGCATCCTGGTAGAGTGCTTATCCCACAGGATAAGCAAGAACCGCTAGGTTGGTTTGAATCACAAGGTCAGCAGTTCAAATTCACCAGCCACTGCCCAGAAACCCTATTTAGGGTCACTACAAGTTGGAACTGACAGTATAGCACTTCACAACAACAACAAAGTTGGGGTTACATGGAAGAACTCTCAGAATTCCCACCAGTATATGACATTTGAAAAAGTTGGGGGCCCTTTCCAGTGGATTCCAAAACTTTGTTTCTTACGTTGATCATGAAATTGTAAAGTCTGGCATATTAGATTATGGATCGTGGCTTGCTTGATTTCTCTTGGTGGACAAATGTGAGTACTCTTTCTGGTTGTTGATAATTTTGTTCGTTGCTGTGAGAAGGCTATTCTGTGGTTTAGTTTTCCATAGTCTTTGTGATCTGAGAGTTTTTCCAATGAGATGACCACAAACAATCATTCTACTCTAAGGTAGGAGTCAGCCTAGATTTCTTTAGCTTGGACTTTAAACTCATTAAGTACTTATTCTGCATAAGGTGGGGTTGGATGAAAGAACTTGCTGTCTCTACCTTCCCTGCATGAACAGGTAGAGTCCATGGTCTTACATCTTCAGTTGCCTAAACAAAGTTGTTTGGCCTCCTTGTTAAGAAGTCATCCTGTTCCATGACTCATTCAGTCTAAGATGCCATAAAAATAATGTGACTTCCCAAACCCACCCAATCCCTTTGGAGACGTACCACTTCTGGGATGAAAACCTACATCAGCTACAGAACCCAGAGCCTCAGACGCATATGTAATTGCCCTAGTTGGCAGTCCCATTCTGAATCATGCTTTTTCCATGGCACAGGGCTGAGAATCAGCTGCATGTACTGATATCTCTCTGGGGAATAACTGGGTTTAGTGACTTGCTTGTCTTTTGTCTACCATGTGCCTGAAACCATAGATGTGCTTTGGGTGACACCAACCCCTTCCTAAGGGGTGTGAGGAGGACCTGTGAAGTTCTCAACTCCCTTCTCAGCACTTCTCTGTTACCCTAACTCACCTGTATATGTGAACACTGGGGTTCCAAGGATCTATGGAGCAGAGGAAACGCCAGTTCCTTCCCTTCGCTTACCTCTGCTTCTTTCAGAAGAAAAGGCGTTTCCTCTGCTCTGTGGCAACTTACAGAATTGGGGTGGGAGGATTCACCTGCATTCTTCGTTTATTTATTTTTTTTCTTGGTTGTAGGAATCCTGAGCTCTTTTATTTACTTTCACATTGTAAGAGTTTCCTAGGGCTGCCAGAAGAAAATATCACAAATAAGTGGCATTTTTTGTTGTTGTTAAGTGCCGTCAAGTCGGTTCCGACTCATAGCCACCCAGTATAGGGTTTCTGAGGAGCAACTGGTGGGTTTGAACTGCTGATCTTCTGGCTCACAGTCCAGTGCTTATCCACAGTGCCACACCAGAAGTCCGAAGTGGTATTAAAGTAAAGAAATTTATTATTTCATAGCTCTGGAGGCCAGAAGTCCAAAGCAGAGTTCCAGCTGTATTGGTTCCTTCTGAGGGAGAAACTGTCCCACACTTTTGTTTTAGTTTCTGGGTTTCCAGAAATCCTTGGCATTCTTTGACTTTCATTGGCCTCAGTAGTCCCATGACATCCTTCCTTCCTCTACCTCTGCCTCTATGTCTTCTCTGGGTCTTTTAAAAGACACCTCAAGTAGGATTACCAGGATTCCACCGAGTGCTGCAGTGCTGTGGGATAAGCACAGGACCACAAGGTCAGCAGTTCAAACCCACCAGCCACTCCTTAGAAACCCGATATAGAGTTGCCACGAGTCGGAACCAACTCCATGGCATTTAGCCCCAACAACAACCTTGAATTAGTGTGGCCTCATGTTAACCCATACCATCATCAGAGACCCTCATGTTCCTACCAGAACATCTTTTTTGAGGTGCACAGGCTAATCCACAACCTCCTTTTTATGGAAAAAACTCTTTGGAGATGATTAAAAGCAATTCATGATTCCTGAGATACTGTATAAAATAGAGTAGACTTCATCGTGGAAGCCGTGGTTGCTTCCCAAGGACTTCAGAACTCATTTTAAACAGTTTCTTAAGTGAATGAAGTGTGACAAGGCCTTGCCTCTAGGGGATGGTAACATTACCTCAGATTCCCACATACTTTCCTAAATAAAAGCATCATGTAACTCTCGTCTCTTCCGCCTCCCACCTCCTCCTCCTCTTTCTTCAAATCTGGCGACAACTAGTTAATTTTGAAACTGCCAGAGAGATGATTTCAGTATTGCACTGCACCTCAGGGAGAAGGATGGAATCTCATCTCTTTTTCCATATGCTGACAAAAATCTCCGAATTTCAGAGGGCAATGATGTCACCAGCTAATGAGCAAAATATTTCTTGCTAAACAGATGACTCCTTTCTTGACTCCTTGGTCAAAAAAAAAAAGGGACACACACACAAACCCACCCTCAATGTGTTTCATATTTGGTAGTATTACTCTAGGCAGCTTATAAACACATTTTTAAGTAATTCTAATTTCTTTAAACAGTGAGACTAATTTTTGTATAAACATAAAGAATAACACATTCACCCAATTTCTGTGGCTGGGAGGGCCTGCCGTGACTGGCCATGACTGTTATCAGAGTTGGAGAAATCTGGAACACAGCAGGGATTTTTTCAGAGAGCGGCTAGCCTTCATAGCAGGCGCCAATATGCTGCCCCCAAGGTTGGGAGGAGCCTTGAATGCATCACTTGTTGGACCAGTGGAGATCAGGCCTGTTGGAGAGATTATGAAATCAAGCTTGGAGAAGAGGAGGGCCACAAGCTGTTGTGGATTGGTCTCACATGGTGTTTATGAAGGCACTGGCATCAGATGAGCTCTTGTTTGTCTGTCTAGAAGCGGGCACCTGAGGTCAGTGATGGAAAATAGAGTGGAGGCCCTGGGGCCATCAGCACAATGGGCATCTAGGGTTATATTCTAGTGGCTGCGACGTCGACCGTCTCTCATCAGGACCCCACGTGTGTCAGAGAAGTACTGGACTCCATAGTGTTTCAACGACTGATTTTTCAGAAGCCAATCATTCTTTCTTCCTAGCTATCTCTAGGTGGACTTGAAACTCCAACTTTTCTGGTAGCGGCCAAACACTTGAACTGTTTGCACCACCCAGGGACCCCTAGGCTTTTATAAAACAACCTCCAAACCCACTGCCATAGAGTCGATTCCAACTCATGTTGTTGAGTGCTGTTGAGCCTCTTCCAATTCATAGCAACTACGTATAGGGTTTCTGAGGAGCAGACGGTGGTTTGAACCACAGACCTAGAGGTTAGCAGTCCAGTGCTTATCCTCCAGCCACACCAGGACTCCTTCCAACTCATAGCAACCCTATAAATGGTTTCCAAGACTGTAAATCATTAGGGGCACAGAAAGCCTCACCTTTCTCCCATGGAGCAGATGGTGGGATTTGAACCACTGACCTTGTGATTAACAGTCTGATACTTATCCTACGGGAACACCAAAGCTGCTTTGTAGAGACCTAGAAATGACTGCAAACCCATTCCAAGTGCTCTCCTCTCTGTTGAAACACTTTAATTTCCCCAGCCATAGGTGAATTCTCCCACCTCTGAATCCCTGCATTGCTTTGATTGTATTTCTCTTAGCAATCATCACAGTTGGCTTAAATCAGTCATATGTCTAAACTTCTCCTAGGTCTTCATCCTACTTCCAGAATAGGAAATGCTATCTTACTCAGACTTGAAATACTTGCTCTTCCTAATAGAGTACTGGTGTGGTGCTGTAGGATAAGCACTGGACCGCAAGGTCTGTTGGAACCACAGTGTTGGCAGTTCAAATTCACTAGCTGCTCCTCAGAACCCCTATACAGTATCGCTATGACTGGAAACCAACTCAACGACACTTCACCACCACCACCAATGCCTTGAAACCAGTGCACTTGTTCATCCATTCTTCCAATCAGAAAATACTTATGTAGTACAAGTAGAGATACTGTTTGCATTTAAATCTGAAATGATATTATAAAGTGTGGTGTCAGTAATGACGTGGATAACTCGGAATTCCTTTCATGCATGCATTCATATATTTATTTTTAAGAGGAGAGGTGCTCGTGGCTGGGCCTGGAGTGTTTCATTATTGTTTGTCTGTTTTATTGTGGTGAAATATGTTACAAAACATTTGTCATCGCAACCATTTTTATGTGTGCAGCCAAGTGGCATTGAACAGAGTTGTATTAGCAGTTATGAGGGTCGGGAGTTATTGGCTTGTGGGGTTCCGAATTTTCGCTAAGGATGATGGAAACATTTGGAAATGGTGTTAGTGGCTGCCCAGGGTGGTGAATAGTTATTCTTTGCATCCTGCTGGTGAGATTTTATTTTGTCAACTTAGTGTGGATGTGGTGCTGTAGGATAAGCACTGGACTGTTGGCTGATAGGTTGGTGTTTCAGACTCACCAGGCACTCCATAGTTAACCCTATCTATACTGAGTTTCACTTTGTGTCAGAACTGACTTGACAACAAAAACATCAGAAAACCGTTAGGAGCCCTGGTGCTTAAGCCCTTGGCTGCTAATTGGAAGTTTGGCAATATGAACCCACCCATTGGCTCTACTGTTAACCAAAAGGTTGGTGGTTCAAATCCACCCAAAGGCAGCTTGGAAGAAAGGCGCCTTCAGAAAGTGAGCTACTTCTGAAAAAAGCTGTTGAAAACCCTCAGGAGCACAGTTCTGCTCTGACACTTATGAAGTTTCCATCAATTAGACTAGACAGCAACTGGATAAGTAGGAAGTGTGGTTTGTCAGTCTGGGGTCCAGGAAACCCACGTGGAGGGAGGATAGTGAAGGACCAAAACCACGAGGTCTCTGATTTTGCTGCTGACATTTGCGGCCTATAGAATGAGTTGACATGTGTTGGTTACTTAGCACAGTGTCCAGGAATTATTTGCAGCCATTTGTGGCTCATGTGGACCCTCCGATGATAATGGGGGAAGTCCCTTGCCATTGAGCCAATTCCCGATTCATGGTGTGTCAGAGTAGAACAGGGCTCCGTAGGGGCCTTCAAGGCTGAAGGGTTCAGAAGTACATGATCAATCTCCAGGCTTTTTTCCTGGCCAGCTCCAAGTGAACTTGAACCTCCAACCTCAAGGCGAGCAGGACGGCCAGAGAGATTGGGAGGGTAGGTGTGTGAAGAGGAGACGCAGGCAGTCAAGGGAAGATGGGTCAAACTCTTGTGGGGAGAAACATGAGGAATCCCCTCAAGATGGGATTTGACCCCTCTGGGACGGAGTATCAGGGCCAGGGTTGTTGGTGGGTGGAAGCCAGAGGAGTCACACAGGCCCGGGGAAGAAGAGCAGGTGGCTTGTTGTTGGAGAGTCTTGAAATTCTGCTAAATAAGACATGATCTTTGATGTGCGAGCTTGGGATCCCCTTCTTTTATTTTTAGCTTAACCATTCTCCAGCTGGTAGCATAGAGGTTACGAATCTGGCTGTGAACCTTAGGGACAGCAGTTCGAAACTACCAGCTGCTCCGTGGGAGAAAGATGAGGCTTTCTGCTCCCATAAAGATTTACAGCCTCAGAAACCCTGTACAGGGTCGTTATGAGTCAGAACCAACTTGACGGCACTTAACAACAACAACAACAACAATTCTCCAGTCCTGGTGTGGCGCTCTGGTTTAATGTGTCAGGCTGCAAAGTCGTTTGAACTGCAAGGTCGGTGGTTCAGGCTCACCAGCTGCTCCTTGGAAACCCTATACAGGGTCGTTATGGGTTGGATCGACTCGATGGCACTTCACAACAACAACATCCTCCAGGCCCCCCTCTAAATCTAACCTCCTGTCATTTTAAGGAGGGGCAGTTGTTGTACTTGATAATGGCTTCTCTGCAGCCAGGTGTTTTATTTGTGTGGTGTTATACCTAGAAATGAGCCCATGCATAATGCATCAATAAAGATGTACAGATGGGAGAGATTCTCAGGGGTAGCAACTCCTATTCTACCACCCAGGGGAGCCCTGGGGTGGTGCTGTAGGATCAGGACTGGACTGCTAACCGCAAAGTCAGCGGTTCAAACCCACCAGCCGCTTCTTGGAAACGTATACAGGGTCACTACCAGTCAGAACCAACTAGATGGCGCTCAACATCAACAACTACCCAAGGGGGAAATACGTAACTCCTTATTATTGTTGTCACCCTCGGAAACCCTGTACAGGGTCGCTATGGGTCGGAACCGACTCGACGGCACTTAACAACAACAACAACAACATTGTTGTTGTTAAGTGCCATTGAGTCGGTTCCGACCCATAGCGACCCTGTACAGGGTTTCCAAGGTTGTAAATCTTTAAGGGAGCAGAAAGCCTCATCTTTCTCCCATGGAACTGCTGGTAGTTTTGAACTGCTGACCGTGAGGTTAGCAGCCCAACTCATAACAACTATGCTACCAGAGCTCCTTATTGGTTGCTATCAAATTGATTCTGACTCTTGATGACGCCATGTGTTGAGCCTAACTGCTGCACTGTGTTTTCTTGACTGAGCTCCTTAATGTTTTCTTTTGTACTGCTGTTGGGTGAGTTTGAACCACATTTCAGTTAGCAGTTGAATGCAAACAGTTTGCTCCCCCAGGGACCTCAATGACTTACCCAACCGAATGAATTTAGCCTTGAAAATACAGACATGAATTGTAGCCCACGCCATGGAAACTTCTTCCGACTCTTGGTGAGAGTTCAGTTCTGTGTTGTTTAGAGGATGGTCTTGTAAAGTAACAAACAGCATGTGCCTAGGGTCCCCAGAGACTCATGAGAAAATGAAGAGATCGTCTTGTGATCCAGGCTCCACGTGCACTTTTCTCAAGCCCAAGAGAGCCCAGGCTCTGTGTAAAGTCATTGAAACAATCGGGTGAGACCGCTTCAGAAGCATCAATGGAGGGAGCACAGCCTCCGTTTCCTTCAGTCGTTAAAATAGACAAAGGGGTCAGGAGAGAGCCAGAGAGAATGTGACAGCTCTCGGAGAAAACTATAATCATAAGTTAAATTCAGTAATTTCAAAAATAGCCCGTGGAAGGTGTCTATTTTCAATGGAGACCACTCCCTTCAAGGGGGTGTTGGGGAGGAAGACTATTTGCAAAAGCGATCTTTTTTTAAGTTGAGCCCCTTTTCAAACTTAGTCCTTGTCTTTGGGGTTTGCTCAGAGTCTTGCATTCTTTTTCTCTCTCTTTGGAATTCCATAGACAGTAATTAAGGAACTGGGGGCCAGCAGGAGGTCAGGGAGCCTTCATCAGTGAAAACAGGGATTGTTTGCCATGTACAACACTCCCTTTTTTCCTTGTGGTGAATAGGAGATTTGCTTAGAGCTGATGACTTATGCCTTTCTTACAAGTTATGCAGTTAGCGAGTAGCTGGAGAATCAGCAAGGAGAAAGGAGCTAATTGAATCCAGTATCCTCACTTTCTTCTCCTTGGGATGCTAAGCTGGGACCGCAGAGCTTGTTTGATCATGTAACAGCCGAGGAGCATGTCCAAGAAGTGCCCGGGTCCTCCTAACTTAGCGATTACAGAGTTGACAGAACAAGAGAGAAAGCTTTCTCTGAGCGGGGAGGGGTGGGGGGCACTGGACATTGGCAAACTTGTCCCGCAGGCCTGCTAAATGCCGAAACCGGTAAGTTACTGAATGCGCTGAATGTGAAAGGAAAAGATTTGTTTTCTTTCTCTTCCTTCCAGAAACGGGTTTTTTAATGCTCCTGCCTGGAAGTCTTTTCCCCTCTCTTCTTCTCAAGTTCCTGTAGATTTATCTTTTCTCTTCCTGGACTTCCTTTGCTCTCTGGTAACCTGGAGCACAGTTTTCTAGCACATTCACCCCATAATAATGAACCGCTTTTGCAGGAGAATAAGCCCACTGCTGTGGAGCCCAGTCTAACTCACAGCTGTCCTGTAGAGCAGAGTAGAACTGTGACTGTAAATCTTTACCGTCTTAGGGAGAAGAGTGAATATTATTTTGAGGGGGGGGGGGAAGCAAAAAAGGAAACAACTAGAAAAAAGTGTTGATGAGAGATCAGAGCTCAGCCCAGGTCATGAGGTTTGAATGGGAAGACTTGCACTCAGCATTTCAGAGACTTTCTATCCTCCTCCAACTGATCTGCTATCTTCTGTTATCTTGGTTTTCAGACGAATGTCACTGACAACTCCGACCGAGGGAGCTGAAGTGTGTCTCCCCGTTAGGGGCTAGATTTACAAGAGACAATTGTGTGAGTTTCATAAGCAAATGCATTTCCAATTCCAAAATACTTCGGTAAATGTTTGGTTATCTTAAAGCATTGTGTGCCTGGCTCTGGGGGAGAAACAATGGCTTAGTCTGGTTGTTCCCGTGTAGTAGCACCCTAAATGTTCGGAGCTGGAGAGCTTGCTGAATGAGTATGTTTTGCTAAGGGCACACTTGTAAGCCTGTGTTCAGCGTGGTCTCAGACAGTCCCCAGAAGGGCTCGTGTTACCTCTTACAGGTTCTGTTTAGCCTACATGACTATACCGAGTGGCTTTTGGAAAGCATTTGCTCTGGTGTTCTCTAGTTGTAGGAAAGTGAAGTATCTGGTACCAACGAGCAGTTGCAGGCTGAAGTGGAGCGTTGAGGGGTTGGATGTAGTTGGTCCGATATACAGACCTTGGCATATACAGAAGCTATTAATTCTGCTCCCTTTCTCTGGACTGCCCTTCATGTAGCTGTGTTATAAAAAGTCCTCCACGTTGGCTCCATGTCTTTCCTATTAGAACATTGCAGATGTGTCAAGGATACACTTGTTCCAAAAGAAGCTGGAAGGGAGGGAGGAGGCTCCACCCTCCTTTCCAGGCCAAATGGGCCCCCATAGGTTCCTTATTCAACACCCTGGCAGCCGAAGGGTACGCTATCTCTTTAAAGCAGCTAGAGTTTTGTGTCTTGGCCTTGGTCAATTTGTTATGGTTTAAAACTGTGGAGCCAGCTGTCTGCAATCTGATGTAATGTTGCCTTGGAAACTAGAAATGAAACACTTAAGCATCCACCACAGAATTATTACATATAGTATTAGCCAAAGTCATTCGAAGTTGGGCCATATGGGCTTTCTGGTGGAAAAAAATCTGCAGTGGAGAGACTGGAAATCAACTGTTTCTATTTACAATCCTGTAAATCTGTTTTTCTACATCCTTTTGTGGGATATGTTGCCTTTTTCTATTAACAGTTTGAAAGTGGGGAACCTACGTAGATGACGGAGTTTCCCCTTCTGGTTTAGAAGTTATTAGAATTAAAGTCTATTTGATTGTTCTCTTTGAGGGTTAGCACAGGCAGGACACAAAAACCATCTCATGTTTCAATATACATGCTGTTTGTTGCTGTTACGTGCCTTCCAGTCAATTCCAACTCATAGCGACCCTATAAACCACAAAACAAACCATTACCCCGTCTTGTGCCATCCTCACAGATGTTACATGTGAATCCATTGCTTCATGAGCATATACTTAAAACACTTAAAAAAAATAAATAAATAAAATCTCATCTATAATAGTTCTGGAATCCTGGTGTGGCGCTGTAGGTAATGCATCAAACTGCAAGGTCGGTGGTTCAAGCTCACCATCTGCCCCTTGGAAATCCTATATAGAGTCGCTATGGGTCGGAACCAACTTGATGGTAATTAATAACAACAACATAATAGTTCTGAGCCGGTTTCTTGAAATCATTCATTCATTTTATGTGCAATGCAGAGTTTGTGTATCTTCTACTATGTTCCACCAAGTAGGAAGATTTCTTTAGAAACATGCATAATGTTTCACTCAAAAGTTGTAAAAGTGTTAGATAGTTTATATATGCCCTGATTTTTAAAACCCTTTACTACACCCTCATCCTCAGGTGTCTTTACTGAATAAGAAAGCACAATGTGTTATTTATAGAAGTGGTACATGGTTGTTTAGAAAGAAAAACATCAAATGGAGACTTTAAGCTTCTCCTTCCATTTCCCCCACATGCAGAGTTTAAAACAAATGCATGCCCTTTGCAACATTTTTATGTTAAAGCTGCTGGAAAGAATTTTTTAAAAGGCAGATATTTTACAGTTCTTTTTTTCTGGGGACTTGGGAGGGAGTGAGAATTCAGCCCATCTTCTCCATCAGTAAAATGCATCCTGGGGATGCATTGTTGAGCTCCAGTGGTTTCTCCACTGAGCTAAGAGGAAGCTTTATATTAAAACACACATGCACGCACATGCTTTTTAAACAACTATGCTGTAGTCTTGTGCTTTTCATCATCTGTGCTGTGCTGCATCTGTCTTGGTGTCCAGCACATGAAACTGCAAAGAAGTTTCTTGGCAAACACCTTCAAATGGTAAACACTTCTAAAACATACTTTTTCTTTTCTCTTTTAAAGGAAAAATAAAAATAACATCTGTTCAAAGCTCTATGTGTTCATACTTCTCAAAAGTAGGTGTACTATGAAAGCAATGAAATAAATACCTGGAATGTGTTACTTTGTTACTACTGTGAGTTTGAGTGGGAAGTGCCAGTGTGTGGGGTGTAGTGATTTGTCTTGACGTCTGTTGTCCTGATTTAACTCTTTTGACATCACCCAGGAAAGTTCTGGCACAGCTTTCTGATGTAGCATATGTGTATCTGCGGGCTTAGATTTTTGCACTACCGCTTTCTGCATCTGTTTCTCTTTTTATTTTACTTTCTTCCCACCTCACACCTATAACCACCACCACCACCATCAACCAGCAAGCTAGACTCAGTTAGGGTACATGGACCTCAGTGATTTCCTCCCGTAATGTTGTTTACTCTATCTTGATTACAAATCATCTGTACATATTTCATTCTCACTTAAATTCAAAAAGTGTCATGTGGCGATTATAGAAACCTTCCAGATTTGTCCCATTCATGTGTTTACCAAAGTGCTGTTAATATAAAACACTGGTCCTTCTTCAGTTAGAATTGCTTGAAAGAACAATTTTCGATGTTGATCTACAATTCCATACACTATAATCCCAGGTGCTGGTTGCTCAGAATGAGGGTTAACCAACTTGTCATTCCTCTGGTTGGCCACTCACTCTAACCATTTCATCTTACATCAGCGATTCAACCAAGTAAAAATGAAATTCAAACCAAACAATACATTGTTTATTAGCAGCTGCACTTACCACTTTATTTTATTTATATTTTAAGTTCGAGGAGAAAAACGTATTAAGCCTAATGATTAGTAAGCATTGCCACTTTCTTTCCCTGTTATCTGGAGTGCCAAATTTTTTTCTTCGTTGTTTAGTAATCAGTGCATGGGGTTGGGAGGGGAGAGGAAGGGAAAAACAAAACAAAACTAAGTCTGTGACTACCAAGTCCATTCTGATTTATGGTGACCCCAGGAGTGCAGAATGTTACTGCTTTGTAGGATAATATTGGCTGTAATCTTTATGGGGATGGATTGCCAGGCATTTCTTCAACGGCACTGCCAATCTTTAGGTTAGTAGTTGAGCAGAATCATCTGCAGTGGCCAAGTCTAATTAGCCGTCATTTTGAAATGCATATGTAAAATTGTATCTAGAAACTTCTGCAAAATTAAGACATAGTAACACTTCACAGATGGAAAGACTGAGTACTAGCCCGATCCTAATGACTTGCCGATTATGGGTTTATAATAACTGCTCCTCAGGTGTGATTTGCTCACAGTCAAGTGGAGACTGAGTATTATGACTTCATGCTGTCAGTTACAGGTTGGATCCCCCTCACCAAAAATAAGCAAAAAACAAAAATTCCAAACCAATTTCCATTGAGCCAGTTTTGACTCATGCTAGCCCCACGTGCTTCAGAGAAGAATTGTGATCTGTAGAGTTTTCCAGGTTGTGACCTTTCAGAAGCAGATCACCAGACCTTTCTTCTGAGGTACCTCTTGTAGGACTCGAACTCCCAACCTTTTCATAAGTAGTAACTGTACCACACAGAGATTCACAAACTGGGGACAAAGTCCAAGAATGGGTTGTCTCTGTTCCTTTGTTCCATCGTGCTAAGAAAATATTTAGGAATGCCACAATAGGTCCCATTTTTATGTCTAAATTATTACTGTGATCTCCACCTCCCTCTCCTCTTGAAATGTCTTTTACTAACTCTTGCTTTCCTTTTTTATTGTCTGTAAAATTGGGATTCGTGAGAGCTCATTGTGGAATTAAAAAAAAAAAAAAAAGTCTCCCGTTAGATGCATATCAGGGATGTGGGTTTTGTTTCTGTGAGGGATTTCAATCCCGATGGTTTCAGCAAACCAGGCTTGAGGAAATGGAGTGGGACTCATTGGCAGGATGTGAAGGATTAGCTGGAGCTGGTCGTGCACAGCACAGAGCATGCAAACTGGGTTCTCAGCTCCTGGACTGCCCCAGCCCTGGCCCGGGCAGCACGTGTTCGGAGCTGGCTGCTGCTTTTGCTTTTCCACATTTTAAACAGATAAAGTAGAGGAAGCAGCATGTTGAATGTTGGAGCTGAGTTTTGTTCACAAGGAAAGGATTGTTTGAGCCTGGGTCTCTGCTGCTGCGAGAGCATTTTTTCTCTCTCTGTAATGTTTGATACTTGAGGGAAAACAGCTGGGCCCGAGCACACTGGAATCGCTGCAGAATGGAATTGGATGCTGGGGAATTGGACTGGACTGTATGACTGAAAAGGTCAGCTTTTTCCCTAGTCCCACTTGGAGGAATGCAGGCTCTGTCTTCAGGCCCGCCTTGTAAGCTCTCGAAAAGAGGCGGAAGGGAAGGCTGTGGTGTGGCCGACCGTTCCTAGCAAAAGGGAGAGAGCAGCAGGCTGAGTTTTGCATCTCTTTCCCTTTCCTGCCCGACTGTTTTTTATTTCGGGGAGGACTGGAAAAAGTCAACAAAGTTTGGGTTTGGAGAAGGAGTTGATCACCACGTTCAACTGCAAGTCCTGATGGACCAGACGGATGACAGCCTTACCCAAACCACAGCCTCGTAGCTGGAATTACAGGGCCGGCCTGGGAGAGAGTCCTGCGGAGTCACCCTAAAAGGAGACATGGAAGACGTTGAGACAAATTGCATTCCAGTCAAGTCCAGGGCCAGGATGTGTGCTTGGGTTCCCAGGACCTAGTTCTACACCAAATTAGACGTTACCATGGTATATGGAGCTTCGGGAACCTGTTGGGGGCACTTCAAAACTGCCCGGGGCCAGGCGGGCAGTGAGGCTGGATTCCATCGGGCTTCCAGGGCAGCAAAGCCCAGGAGCAATGATCTGATTAACTTTTCCTTTGTTTCTTTGCCAGTCAAGAGAACAATCGGATGATGAAACCGAGGAGTCGGTGAAGTTTAAGAGGCTGCACAAGCTGGTAAACTCTACTCGCAGAGTCAGAAAGAAACTCATTAGGGTGGAAGAGATGAAAAAGCCCAGCACTGAAGGTAACAGAGCCACCTCCACCCTGGTTATTCCAAATTAAGTCACTTGGGGGCTGTTTTTCAATAGAAAATGCATATGATTTCCAATGGAGAAAGGGCTAAGTACCAGTGGGAGCAATGGAGGGAACTGCATTTGCTTGTGGGGTGATACGCCGTACATTATGAAACAGAGCATCCTGAATCAGTCATTTTGGGGTGCTTTGTTATTTCAGGTATCCCCAAATTGGGAAAGGGGCTCGCATGTGGCAGCCCAGTCTTAAGGTGTGGCATGGCTTTAGTGTTTAGCATATTTCATTTCATATAAACTTCATGTTGTGGGTTCCTCTTAGTGTAAACCTCTGCCCCCAGGAAGAGCTATGCTTGGCACCCAGGGAACTGAGTCCACCTTTAGTATGCAACCATCCAGAACAAGCATCTCACAGCTGAGGCACTTAGTATAAGTGAGGGATCATGTGTTCTCCTGTCTGCTAAACAGTCTCAAATTCCCATTACGTGGGGCTGTAAGGACCTTCCATTCTGAGTGGGTCTCTGAAAACTCTATTGCTGCTTCAGCCCCTGGTCAGAGGGAAGAATAATGTCAAACAAGGCATGAGCTGGGATCTACTGGAATGAAGAGTTTGAAATAGAATTGTGTGAATTTAAGTCTCAGCTTATTCACCTGTCTTATTGGTGGTGTTGTACCTTTGCAGTCTATTGTAAAATTTTCCTCAAAAGGTAAAATAAAAGACTGCTGCTTTCCTATTTAGGAATGGTAATAAGTGATTTGGAGAGGTGGGGGTTGGGGGTGGGGAATAGAAATAGGCTTTTTTTTAAAGCACATTGCTTGTTAAAATGCCGCATCTGCGTAGTAAGGAATTTCAAAAGGTTAGCCTGCAGAGTCAGAAATTCTCCTTGTAGAAGTCTCTGTGTTGTGCTTAAATAAAATAAAACGTAGCGGTGTAAGATATTCAGACTGTCCCCTATTTGCCAAGATGAGGGCGTCCTGTGGTTACTATTAGTACCTCTTATTGTGGGAGTTGTTATTTGTCAGTTTAAAACTCCTGGAGGAGGTCACTGTGGGTGAGTAGAGTTGGAAGAGAAAAGAAAGGTAAGAGGGAGTTCACTGCTTTATGGCCAACTTCACGGTCATAGACTTGTGGCTAATGGGCAGGTTTCATTTTAGTGCCTTCTTTCTGGAGAGTTCTGCGTACGTTTGGATACTGTGGGATGTTCTAATACTGCCTGCCGGTCATGTTTGTTCAGTGTTGGCATGACCCCTCCCTGCTTACTCAGACACCTCCTACTGAGGCATCACACACACTGTCTGGTATTAACGTTAGGGTATTTCATGGACTCACCAAGGCTCAGCCTCAGGGACACATTTCCAGACAAACCTCATACGCACGTGCCCAAGCTAAACATTTTAAAAAGACAAACAGATTAGAAATGGGCAAAGTCGTGGGGTCCATCCTGGAGGTCTTCATATGTGGTACTCATGGATAGAGGGACAGCCTTCCCTCACAAATACATTTTTTAAAATGTTTTATTGTGAATTATGTGATAGTTTACATGGGAGAACATTAGTTTTACATTCACAAATACATTTTTTAAAGTAAAGAAATATTCTGATTTGCACATTGATCGCAGAGAAGATCAAGTCAACTCTCTTTGGGAGGTATTATTGAAAAACAGAAAAGTGTACTAAGACAGGTCAAAAATTACCAATCTCCTGGACCTCTGGCTCTGAACTTTCAAACCATCTGGGTATGGATTAGGGTTCACAAGCAGAAGGAGAGCCAACTGAACTTGCATCCCGAGTTACACCTCGAGTGTCTCTGAATCAAGGTTGGGATGCCCTTGGGCAGACTTGTCTGCATCTGGGGTAGGACTCTGAGGATACAGACAGTTCAGAGAGTGTGCCGCTCCCCCTGCAGAATAGGACTCTCTGAGGTTCCTCACTGACATCGGGACTGTTACTGCAGAGAACCTGTCAGCCCCACGTTCTGCAAAGCAGGAAGTATTCATACTGCCACTAACTCCTCCTGCCTCCTGCCCTGGGACGTAGGGAGCATTGCTCCTTTAACTTCCTGTATGGCTGTGTCAGTCCCAGGCTGTCCCTATGGCAGTGAGTGTTTACTGAAAGCATTCTGTATGTCAGGCACTTTTCTAAGCACTCCAGGGTTTATGTTGCCCTTTAACAAGTAAACTTCAGGACAGTCCCTAGACGGAGGGATCTTAACTAACCTTCACCTCGTTTTACAAATGAGGAAACTGAGACACAAAGAGGTTCAGTAATTTCCTCACAGTCACCGGGCAGCGATGGCTCCTCACGACATCCTCCAGCCTGCTTCTGCCCACCCCCAGCTCTGGAACCCTGGGAAGGCCAGGCCAGGTGCAGCGGGGCTTGCTGCAGAGCTTGCTGTCCCTGTTCTTGAGGGACAAAATGAAACCACAGGCTGCATCTGTGTCTTTTCCCAGGACTGACACCCCCCTGCTACCCTCTCATGCTTCAGCTCCTCTGGTCACTAGCTTTTGCATAGAGCTTTTCAGCTTATGAAGAATGTTCAGATACCAATTTTTCATTGACTTTAATCTTCATAAGAACTTTGTAGGGGTGATTTTTAAGATAAATCAAAACAAAAGCAATTGTCATCAAGTCGATCCAATTCTAGTGACCCCAGTCAGAGTAGGACTGTTTCTCTATAGGATTTTCAATGGCTGATTTTGCAGAAGTAAACTTCTGGCTTTTCTCCCAACACATCTCTGGGTGGACTTGAACTTCCAACCTTATGGTTAGCAATGAAGTGCATTAACTGTTTATACCACTGTCGTAGACTGGGTTCTCTAGAGAAGCAAAACCAGTGAAATTATATGTGTGTGTATATATGTATATATGATACAAAGAGAAGTTTATATCAAAGAAATAACTCACAACTGTTGAGGTAGGAGAGTCCTAAGTCCAGATCAGATGAACCAAGGTCAGGCAAGTCTGGCAGACAGACAGATAGATAGTAAAGCAGGCCACTGGTCAAGTCCAAAGAACTGGAGGTTGAAGGATGATGAGTTAGATGCAAGATGCAGACCCATCAGAAAGCAAGCAAGCTTTGCCTGAGTGCCCATTATATTGGAAGCAGGTCACACCCCCAAAGAAACATCCTTTCAGTTGATTGGCTGTTCATAGCCAGTCATCATAGAGTTAACTATGGATGTTCGTAACCAATCATCATAGAGTTAACTACACAGTACTAGCTCTCACTATGGGGGTAACCACTGGAATCCTGGCCCAGTGACGTTGATACAAAGCCTTATGTATCACAACCAGCGAGGGACTCCACTACCCGCTCTGTGACCTTGGCAATTCCTTCATCTTCTGTGCTCCTGTTTCTTCACCTGTAATAATGCCTATCTATGGAGACCTGCTGTGTCTCTGTAGGATAAGCACAAGGTCGGTGGTTCAAGCCCATCCACTCCTCGGAAACTGACTCAACAGCACTTAACAACATGTTATTGCTAAGATCAAAAAAAAAATTCAAACTCTCTTCCATCGAGGCAATTCTGACTCACAGAGACCCAGTGTAGGGTTTCTGAGGCTGTACATCTTTACATGGGCAGAAAGCCCCATTTTTTTTCCTGTGGAGTGGCTAGTGGGTTTGAACTGTCAATGCTATGTCACAGAGCCACCTGAGCTTCTTGCTAAGATGTTGTTGTTACATGCCGTCAAGTCAGTTCTGACTCACAGTCACCCTGCATAGGTTTTCCTAGGAACAGCTGGTGGGTTTGAACCACCAACCTTATACTTAGCAATCCAGTGCTTATTCTACAGCAGGACTCCATAGATGGGCATGTTTACAGTGAAGAAACCACAGCGCCGATGGTGAACTAATTGCCAAAGCCACAGCGCTGGTGAGTTGCAGGGCCAACCTTGGAATCCAGAACATAAATCCATGTTCTTAGCACTAACCTACCTTCCTGCCTCTGTCTAAATTGCCTTCCTCCTGTGTTCATATACCATCTGACTATGATAGATTAAGGTCTTTGTAAGAAGTAGATCACACCAAGAGATCATGGAGTGAGAGTTTCTTGGTTGTAGTCTGTGTGCAGAAGAGCTGGACTGTCAGAGGAGGATGGGACCAGCCATGCTCGAGATCAAAGAATTGTGTGGTGTGTGGGATTCCAGGCCACAGGCCAGGCGCACACAGAAGGGCCAGTGCTTCATCAGGCCTGCCTTCGTCACGGACCCATGAAGTCACGTAGGAAACCCTGGCCGCATCCCCCTCTGCCCTTCTTGCCAGATACTGACTTTCAAGTACAATGAGATAGAGCCCCATCCATATGTCAAGTGAATCACCTGGCTCCAGCTCAGATAGACACAGAACTGCTGGAATCTCCAATGACAACCTTAAACATGGAGTCCAGGAAAGTTCCAGACCACTGCTGAGTGGCAGATCCTTAAAACTCTCAGGGACAGCAACCTGACTCCCCCTCACCCCACAGACAGATCAAGATCTTTCCATATCCCAAGACCTGCAGCTTTTTGGAGGAGTCAGCGCTTTGCTGCCTTTGCCACCAGGGGGCGCCTCTCTTCCTGGCACAATCCCCTCTTTCCAGAAGTGGGTGTGAACTGTATCTAGAAAATGCTGTTTTTCACAATGTCAGGACCCTCAGTTTCCATACCGTATTAGGTAACCTGAGGAGAATTTCATGATATTTGCAGACTGTCTCTCATCTGATGAATTCCTGTTAGAACTCTGTGGTTGTTAAGTGCCGTCGAGTCAGTTCTGACCCATAGCGATCCTATATAGAGTTTCCAAGGAGCGACTGGTGAGCTTAAACCACCAACCCTGTAGTTCAAACAGCTTTGCAGTTGGATGCATTAACCCACAGCGCCACAACAGGACTCCGAGACCCTGCTTTTAAATGTATCAGAAAGGTCCCTGAACAATTGATCAGCAAGTATATTTGTGCTACATACTATAAAGAACTTGAAAATAATTGTTTTTTTCATTGTGGTAAAATGTATGTAACGTAAAAATTTCCATTTCAACCACTTTTTAAAGTGTTAAATTCAGTGGTATCATGTATGCTTACAATGTTTTGCAGCCTTCCCCACCATCCACATTTAAAACGGCACCACCGCAAACAGAAACTGTATCCATGAAGCTCCCTCTCTCGTCTCTGGTCTCCTCTCAAACTACTTTTTGTTTCATGAATTTGTCTATATGAGATGTTTCAAATAATTGTTGTTGTTGTTGTTGTATGCCTTCGAGCTGGTTCTGACTCAAAGCGACCCTGTATAGATAGTGTTTCCGAGGAGCAGCTGGTGGGTTTGAACTGCTGACCTTGTAGTTCACAGTCCAGTGCTGATCCTACAGCGCCACACCATCGGACTCACACAGTGAGTTCTTCCATGCCTGACTTATTTCACTTCCTGTAATAATCTTCACGATTCATCCATATTGCATCATGTGTCAGAACTTCATTTTTATGGCTGAATAATATTCTACTCTATGGATAGACCATGTTTGACTTTTTAAAATATTGCTGCACTGATCATTAGTGTGTAAGTATGTGTTTGAGTTCCTAATTTCAGTTTTTGTGTGTGTCTCTATATATCTATATCTAATCTGTATCTATCTATCTATATATGTATGTATATATACACACCTGGGGTCCTGGTGTGGCACTGTAGGATAAGCACTGGACTGCTAACCACAAGGTTGATGGTTCAAACCCACCAGCTGCTCCTTGGAAGCCTTTAATAGGGTTGCTATGAATCAGAACCGACTCAACAGCACTTAGCAATAACATTGGTAGTTCTGTATTTAACTTTCTGAGAACCCAGAGGGTCACCTTTTGACTGGACCTGCTTCAGGCTCCTTTGCTTCCCCTCTCTGCTCCCCGCCCTTTATCCTCAACATTAACTTAGAGTGTATCTGGGGTTGTATTGCATAATCAGAGGTTTTTTCCTTTGCATGTGTAACTGTCCTTCCCATTTTGTGGACAAATATGATCTGTTTAGGATCTTCAAAACCTCTTTCCATTCCAGGCATAGTCCTTCTCTGAAGTGAGCGGTCCTTACCTTCATCCCTCACAGTTAGCTGTGTCCGGGCACCCTGGTTTCCGTGGGTATTTTTAGTGCCATCTCTTTCTCTTCCAAGGAACTTTTCATTTTTTCCCCTCTTCACAGTTCAGCTGGTGTAAAGCTGCAGTGCTAAAAAGTTTCCTTGTGATGAAAAGGCATCAGCCAGCTAGAATCACTACACCCATAGCTTGACCTACTTCTTTCCTCACATCTGTTCATATAACACACGCAGAAAAGAACTCAGTTTTCTGCCAAAGTCCAAACCTTTCCACTGGGCTCTGGAGAGCTTGGCTCAGTACCTGGCACTAGTGAAGGCCTTGGGAGCTGGACTCCTTGACGCGCAGTGGAACACTTGGTGGGCCTGCTTGCATCTCCAGGCAGTTTGATGTCCCGGTTGCTTCCCAGCCGGGCTTGAATTAATGGGAATGTCTAGCTTGGATTCCCCACTTCCCTAACAGTCTGTATTTGCCTTTGTGAGATACAGCCCTTTACGGTGTTCCCACACCCCAATTCCCTTTGTGATTTAATCATTTGAATGGCATATGTATGAGGGAAAAAATCAGTGTCAGCCACCTGGCATTCCTCACACTCCAACTATAAAAAGCCAACTAGAGTCAACAGAAGTGGGGAGGTTTCTGACTCCTAGTTTCTAAAGATTGTACTTTAATACAGAGGAGGGTAACAATCTTTAAATATGAAATATGATCATGCCTAGCTTCCATTTTACAAAGGGCATTTCGAATAGTTCTGATGAGATGTATAGTTCTCGATCAAGAAAACTGTAGACGAAAGGTATTTAAAGACAAAAACACATGCCAACCCTTTGAACACTAAGCTTATGAGGAATCATACAGCTGCACAGTTTAATTATTTCCTTTTCTGTATGCATGTTTAAGTGGAAATAGGGCTTATGAAGAGGGTGAAAGGTCCCGGGTATACAAGTAGTTTGCAATTGGCTGCTAACCTAAAGGTTGGCATTTCAAACTCAACCAGTGGCTCTGCACAATACAGGTGTGGCCATCTGCCTCCCTAAAGCTTGAACCTATACACATTGCTCTAGAGTCAATTCTGACACACAGGGGCCCTGTAAAACAGAATTTAACTGCCCTGTGGGGTTTATTGGGCTTCTGGTGTGGAGCTATAGAATCAGCACTGAACTGAAAACCACAAGGTCGGCAGTTCAAACCTACCAGCTACTCCTTGGAAACCCTATACAGGGTCGTTATGAGTCAGAACCAACTCGATTGTACCACGAGCAACAACAACAATAGCATAGGGTTTCCTATGGAGCCCTGGTGTGGTGCTGTGGGTTAATTCAACACACTGCAAGGTCAGCAGTTCAAGCTCACCAGCCACTCCTTGGATACCATATACAGAGTTGCTATGAGTCAGAACCAGCTCGGTGGCACTTAACAACAACAACAACAACAATGTGTTTCCTGGGCTATAATCTTTAGAGAAGCAAACTGCTGCATGTCTCTCCCCTGGAGCTGCTGGTGGGTCTGATCCACCAACATTCTGGTTAGTTGCCAAGTGCTTAACCACTGCATCACCAGGGTTCTTTGAAAAGAAGGCAGCCCAGAAGACTCCATGGAGCTGTTGTAGTCCGTCATCTGTGGGGTTTCATGAGTTGGAATCTGCTCTAGCACAAACTTTAAAAATTTCAAACAGGTGACTAGAGGGATGTCTGTGTTTTTGTGTAGACCAGCTGTTTTCTCCACTGCAGGCTGAAGGTTGTAAAGAAAGATCTGTTGGAGAATGCAGAGTTCTCCTACAATTTGTGAAAAATGATTTTAGAGAAAATTAACATAGCAAATTAGATTCTGATTTAGCCATTTCTGAACATATTATTTGAAGTCCTGTGGCACTGTAAGATAAGCACTGGACTTGCAAGGTCAACAATTTGAAACTATCGGTTGCTCCTCTGAGACCCTATAAGGGTTGTTAGGAATCGGAAACGACTCCACGGCACTTAACAACAGCAACATTGAGGTGTTAGACTTCTGCTTTGGTGCTGTAGGATCAGCACTGGACTGCGAACCACAAGGTCAGCAGTTAAAATCCACCAGCTGCACCTCGGAAGGTCTATCCAGGGTCTCTGTGAGTCGGAATTGATCCAACGGCACTTAACAAAGAAATTGAAGTGATGGTTCTGTGTTTACTTCTGTTTAGCAAACTGTGCTATTTATTTTTTATATTATGAATGATTTTATTTATTTTATGAGCCACTCTGTCTTTTGACTCCACGGTGATCTTCAGACTGCTTTTAATTCCAAGTTTAAAGCCATAGTCTCAGGAGTGTTTCTAGTCGCTACCAATCCAGTAAGCATGACCTTTTAAAGAAATGTTAACTTTGGTCTACATTTTTTCTCCATTTTATCTGTGACGGTCTACTGTGTTCCTGGTCAAAACAGTTGGTAATGGTAACCAGGCACTATCTAGTTCTATTGGTCTCAGGTAGGTGAGGCCGAGGTTCATGCAGATTGGTTTTTCCCTCTGTGTCTCTGGTTTCCTTTGGTCTCTTTTGCTGCAGACACTAGACACCAATAGTTGCAGGGGTCATGAACATTTCTGCACTGCTTCTTTCGCAGGTGGGGAAGAACACGCCTTTGAGAATCCCCCAGTCCTGGATGAAAGATCTGCTCTATACTCGGGAGTCCACAAGAAGCCATTTTTCTTTGATAGCTCTCCTGAGAAACCTCCTGAAGATGATTCTGACTCCCTCACCACCTCTCCCTCATCCAGCAGCCTGGATACCTGGGGAGCTGGCCGGAAGCTAGTCAAAACCTTCAGCAAAGGAGATGGCCGGGGCCTGATTAAGCCCCCTAAGAAGATGGGGACATTCTTCTCCTATCCAGAAGAAGAAAAAGCCCAGAAAGTATCTCGTTCCCTCACGGATGGGGAGATGAAGAAGGGTCTGGGGTCTCTGAGCCACGGGGTAAGTACGGATGGCGTTTGCTTTTATGACAACCACAGGCGGAGGCACCACCTCTTGGTGTCCCTAGAGGAGGTTCAGAGTGTCCGGAAGCAAATCCGCTTGAAGAAAACGGATACTAATTATTCCTGTTCCAGAACTTTCCTTTGCCAGCGCCCCTCCAGAAAAGGAGTTAACAGTCCCACCTGTGACCTGCAGCTGACCCGGCAGAAATGCAGAGCAGGGGGCAGCTGCGGCATCCCCGGCAGGAGGGTGCGCAGGCGCACTGCCGTCAGCGAGTTCAATATCACGTACGTGGTGGAGCGGAGTCTGTACAGCCACCTGAACTTGACCCAGCTAGCGCGTCCCACCTCAGACAGGACCCTGAGCAAGGCTGAGAAGCAGGACCTGAGGCGGTGCTTGCTGGAGGAGGAGGAGGAGGCAAAGAGGAAGTGGGCTGCCACAGTGGACCGCTGTACCAAAAGGGTTCTCTTGAGAATCCACCAGAAGTCTGTGAGTCCCACCCATGGTCCTGGAGACAGCCTTGTCATTTCTGTGACGTGCAGTCAAGCATATGGCCTTTTCTTCCGCTGAGCCTGACTTCCTCCATCCTCTCTCTAACCCATGACTTAGCACCCATTCCACCATCACCTCGCTTTTGGACTCCTCTTTTAATTTAGCCTCGGCCTCCTGCTTTTGTTTTCCGTTTGTCTTCTTGCCCATTGGAGTTGTTCGATCTTCTAAATTAAAAAGAAACGTTGCTGTAGGTCCAAAGAAGGGTTTCCAGGGTGGTGGTGGCGTTTGGCCTCCTTCAGATATGGCTGTCTTGACTCCCAGCCACCACCGTCACTTGATCTTGTAGAAACTGACTCAGAACAGGACAGTTTGCCCCCAGAAGCCCTGCTTTATTCTCACAGTTAGTGAAAACAAGGGAAACTAGCTTACCGAAAGTTTGCCATCATCACATTCACAGATTTGGTGATTTGTAAACATTGTTAAGCCCATTTATTTTATTATTTGGGAGAAAGAGGGGGACAGTTGTTAAATCTCAAAAGGAAGGGCTTTTTAAAGTAAGAGGTCTTTTGTTTTACTGAAGCCTATTCCATGTGCCTTTTTCTTTATACAAAAGAATCAGCATTTGGAAATGTCTCCCTGTGCCCCACAGAGTCTGCTGTACTTAGCAACAAATAAAGTGCTTACTTTCAAATAGTAAAATTGTTTTCAGGCTTCATATTGAATGATTAGCTATTCAGTAAAATGTATTTGGGGGCGTCTTATTTTGAACTTGAGAATAGCTGTATTTTCTCCCTGAAGACACCCACCGCATGTCTAGCCTGCCCAACTGTTGTTAAGTGCCCTGGAGTCGGTTTCAACTCATACTGACCCTGTATAGGGTTTCCAAGGCTTTAAATCTTTTGCGGAAGCAGAAACACCCATCTTTCTTCCACATTAGTGTTCATTAGTATTCATTTGTATCTGAGGGGATCCAGGCATGTCACGGGGTGGGGAGTGAACCTCACACTCAGTACCTCTCAGTACACAGCAAGGAGGCTATGGGGGCAGGAGGCGATTTCTGGCTATGCCCCCTGCCACTCTGCTTAATCCACTCAGAACTGCTGACTGAGCGGGTCCAACTTCCAGAGGTGACTTGATCTGAGATGTGTTTCTCCAGACAGATTGCCATTAAAATTCCCTGACGGTTGGGTTTTTGGAACTATGGAGGCTGATTGCTCAGTGCCTTTCTTAAAATAATCTCGATTCTGAACGAATTGTAAGTCTTTTCTAGACTCTGGTCTTTCCAGATATTTTCACATGCGTTAGCTTTCTTCTTAGATCTTATTTTCCATCTTTCCACGTTCATATAAATCTTGCAACACTTTTTAATACTATTAGTCTGCAGCAAAACCTTACTTCTAATTCTTTCTCTCTCGGGTAATAGTTTTGCTTTGTTTTTGTTTTATAATCATAGAATTCTCTTTCTTACTCATTCCGCTTCTGGTCTTTTCTGACTCAGATCTTCTTCCTATCTTGTGGCTAACAGTCTCAGTGTAGTTGTGGGTTTTCTTATTTGTATAATTGATTTATTGTATTATTATTTTTAACCTTTGGGCATGTTCTACTGCTCCCCTTTTGACCTGACTCATTAGAACAGACCTACCTCTTTTGTTAATTGGATGATCCACCCCTGTGAGTTCAAATCATATAACACTGAGAATTTTTTCCAAATTGAGCACTTTGAGCTGTTCATATAGCCCTGGTGATATTTAGTGCAAGGTTGGTACTCTAGCTTGAACAGAATTTCTCACTAGAAGTTACTTTTCGAAATTTGTGTTAGTTAACATTGTGGGTCAGTAACATTGAGGATGGGCATTTGTTGGTATTTTTTGTTTTTGTTTTTGTTTTCCCCTTATAAAGGTAGAACTACAAAATCTCTATCCCAGTTATCAACCTAAGGATGAATGCTTTTTAAGGTACTCTAAGCTTAGGACCAACATCACACCTGGACTGCTAACCACAAGGTTGGCAGTTCAGACCCACCAACCGCTCCTTGGAAAGCCTATGGAGAGTTGCTCTGAGTCTGAACTGACTCCACGGCCCTTAACAACAAGTTTAATGCATCTATGCTCAGTGTTACTCTGTGCTTGTGCTGAAATATGTGTTCACTGCTAAGTTAGAAATTTCCACATCCCTTTTCTTGGAAGCACAGTTGGACAGTCAGTAAAACACTTTTAATTTTCTAATTATCCAGAACAATGAACAGAATGTAAGTGTTTTAATAATACAAAAACCACTTGTTAATTGTTTTTAGTTAAGAGACTAAGATCCCTTTCTTTGCTTAGTTTAATTTAGAGGTCTTTTTCCAATCTTCTTGGCATTTACTCCATTCTTCATTTCATCCCAAACAGTGCTGTCTCCTTTCATCTTCAGCCTTGATCTTTCTGCCTCCTGACCATGCCATTTTTGCTTGATGAAACCTCTGGGAAATGACAATGCCTTGTGTGCACTGGAAGTGGTCACTTGTCTTGCTTTTTCCTTTGATCATTCAATTTTTGTTTGGAGGAATAGACATGCATGACATTTTTTTGGAAGTTTGTCCATTAAAAAAAAAAAAAATCAACTCACCTAAAACATGTTTTCAACTGCATGCCCATCCCCATTGAGTAGCTCTCCTCATCCACAAGCATCTGTCTCAAATGTTTAGTGTTATCTGGACAGGAGAGAATGGGACTGAAAACACCTCACGGAGACTTCATTTACGTAGAGCAGCAGAGTTAAAGACTGCTGGTTTCTTTTTCTTTGAATGTTCTTGGTGTAACCTATTTACTTTGTTGGAGGAGTGTGGCTCAGAGGACAACTTGGTATTGCAGAAGAAGTTGGCAATACCACCAAAGAGTTCATTGCCATTCTTCTACTGATAAAAATGAATGCATTCCAGATTCCAGCAGGCATATGAAGATTTCAGTGAGCTTTTTATCATAGCAGTCAGAGTTACCACACAGATTCCTTGTCAGCTATTTCATCTGCATGAGAAGTAATGTGCTGGGCTCCAGTGTTTCAGGGATACTTGAGAGGAGAACAGGAAGGTAGGAAGCTGTAACGTGATGAGACATCTGGGCGCCATATTGTACCTGGGAAACGAGCATCACAGAATGGAGCTAAAATCAAGTCACTGTCTTAGTGAAAAAACAGGAAATGTATAAGCTGGAGAGGGAAAGCTAGTATGAGGGGTCTTCAAGAAGTTGAGGGGAAAATTCCAGTAGCTTTTAGTTCCAGTTTCCTACTTTGAAGGTTCTTTGTATTGAAGATTAGTCTTGAAAAGTGGTCATAAAATTACTTGGCAGTTAAAGGAAACTTAATTAAAATGTATTGTTAATTGGTGGTCGCTACCATTGAATCCACTTCTGACTCATAGCAGCCCCATGCACAACAGAACAGAATTCTGTCCAGTCCCACTCTATCGCCATGGCAAGTTGTGGGTTAGACCATTGGGATCCACAGGGTTTTATACTGGGTGATTTTTCAGAAGTAGGCTGCCAACCCACCTTTGTCTGGACGGTCTGCTGAAAGCAGCATTCTAGCAACACATGAGTCTCTACTGGTGGTAACAATGCCAGGCCACTGGCAGGGAATCAGTCAGGGTCTCCTGCTTGGAAGGCAGGAGTTCCACTATTCAACCACCATGAACCTTATAGATCCAACTAAATGGACTCTAAAGGAAACCCGTCTGCCCATTGATATTTATTATACAATTAGAGTCATAGCCCATTAAAACCTATGGCTGCAGTAGATGATTTAAAGCAGCAACAATGACTTTAATAAGAAGGAATAGAGTTTCGTAACAACCTAAATCTTGGTTTTCACATTTGGCTTTCGCCACCTTCCCCTTTTTGGCCCCTTCCTGACATGTGCAGATTTTATAAGCAAAGCTCCCAGAATGTAAAGTACAGGGGTTCTAACCCTTCATTACCTGATATCTAATGTTGACTAACCATCAACACTTATTGGAGTGAGCTACTCTGTCCTCAGTGTGGTCTTGATGGAAAGAAATGGAAGAAGCCAGAATTCATGGAGTGTCTCACAATCACGAGTTAGGTATTGTTTTACTGGTGAAGCACTCAAGGCTCAAAGCCCATAGACACATAGGAAGTGAGGGGCCCGTGTGGACGTGGATTCACATTGCGTAATTCCAAAGCCCAGACATTTTCCTTCTAAAATAGATGCTTTTACTTGATCAATTCAGCTCCTTATTATTTATCTAAAGAATATATTTGTTTTAAATAACTTCTCTTCAGGTACTGATATCTGTTCATTTCTCTCATTTAATGGCTATAGCAACAGTTCTTTGAGAAACATGTAATCCAAAATATTGGAGCCCAAATCTTCTATTCAACTTTTAGTCCAAATTGCTTAAAAAGATAAACAGTTGCACCAAAGAAAGCATTATGCTTTGGGTTTCTGTTTGTATTTTTATTTGTTTGTATATTTGTCTTAGTCGTCCAATAGCTGTTACTAATAAAACAATAGGAAATTCGAGCTGAATTATGGAAAAACAGAGTCACTGAAATTTAAGCCACTCCATAAAGTCTGAAACCAGCGAAGAAGGCAAACATAAAACATCACCATTTTTTTCCTACTGAAATGAAAGAGTGTGGTCAAAGACAGTCACTGAATGGACTGTTTTCTTGGGAATAATGTAGTGTTTTCATTTTCTACACCATGAGAAAAAGGGTCATCATTAATTAGGTTGGGCAGCTGGATGGGAAAGTTATCCACATATTTGGCTAAGATGGGGAAGCAATGAATGAGTAATCCTCTTGGCCTGATTGGACTGCTATAAACATAACCTTCTCTTCCTTTCTCAGAGACTGAAAACTAAACAAAACATAAGCTCGTTCTGTCAGTAGCCTCGGAAATGAAAACCCATGGCTCTTATCACTGTAGGCTTGCAGGCTATGCTCTAAGACCACTGGGCAGCTCAGTACCCCCAGTAAATAGCCCCTCACCATCATGACTGCATGCAACTGGCATGAAGGAAAGTTTGAAGGGGAAATGGTGTTGCTAAGAGACTGGGAATTTTACAGAATGAAATATGTGGGGAGTTTTTCCCATTTTTTTGAGTTTTGTTTTGTTTTTTAATGTAACCAGTTGGGTTTTGCATGTTAAGAAGATTCTAGACCCAGGGTGTAGGCAGAGTTCCAGTGGCCTATGGAAGGGAAGGCTGAGTGAAGTTTCTTTATAATTTGACTATATATATATATATATGGTTTTTTTTTTTTTCCTCATCATTTCTTGTCCCACATTCATCTTGCCACCCACATTTGTGATTCCGTGGTATCCACTACATGGGAAGTGTGTGGGGTCCATGCCCTGCTGGCTGACTTAGTTTAACTGGATTCTTCCCACCTGCCTGCTCCTTTCCACAGAGAACCTGCAGCTTTGGCGGATTTGACCTGACAAACCGTTCTCTTCACATCAGCAGTAATCACTCTGACCCCATGGTGAGTAGACAAGCAATCAGAGCGCATGTCAGAAGAAGGTGTTGGATTCGAGCGATGTGGTTGACAAAAGCCTCTTTGACAGTGGATACTGGATCAGGAGCTCTGGTCATGGGTTGGCTGTGTGCTTGGCTGGTAACCCAAAGTCTGGTGATTCAAACCCACCCAGTAGCTCTGGGGGGAGGCGGGGGGGGAGACCTAGTTACCTGCTCCTGTGAAGATTACAGCCAAGGAAACCCTATGGGGCATTCATTCTACTTTGTCATATGAGGCCAATATGAGTGGAAATTTACTCATTGGCACCCAACAAGAAGTTTTCCCTCAGTGATCCTAAATCACCGGTGGAAAGAGTCTTATTTCATCCGTCCAAAGACTCCTCACTGTTCCACTTAAAACGAATGATGGCCGCCATCTCTCCTTGTGGTAGCCCGGTTTCTTTAATGCCTCTGTAACCAGTTTTTGTCAAGTACCAAATTCAGGTGCATTGGCACCTACAAACCTCATAATTTGTACACACATGTTTTTTCTTTATACTTGTGCAAGTACAAGGAGCCCAGGTGGTGCTATAGGATAAGCACTGAGCTTCTAACTGCAAGGGTGGTAGTTCAGGCTCACCAGCAGCTCCACAGGAATAAGGTGAAGCTTTCTGCTCCCGGAAAGACTTGCAGTCTCAGAAACGCTATTCAGGGTCGCTCTGAGTCAGAAGCGACCCAATGTCTGTGAGTTTCAGGATCTTGTTTTGTTTCATTTTTTCAGTCCAAGTACATTTAAGTACTATATGAGGGTAAGGCAAGGGGCTGAGCCCTGGGATTTGGATACCAAGAATATGTTGCCAGTTCTAAAAGCCAGTCTGAATACGGGCTAAGCAGAAGGCATTCAAGGCAGATGTTAAGTCCGGGTCAGTCTGACCTGGTGTGTCATGGAATCACCTTGGAAGCTTCTGGATCTCAACCCAGCAGCAGACCACTGTTGCAGAGCACAGGGTCTATACCATAACGTTTCCTCTCTCAGACTCCAAGGATTTAGATGAGTTTGACATCCCGTATGCATTTTGTCATACAACTGGGAAATTGGGAGTTTGTGCTTTATTTCTGTTAACATCTTGTGTCAGCCAAAAGGCCTTCTGTGTGATATAGGAAGTATTTGGGAATTTCGTGGAAGAATAAAACTATTTCATTTGGCAATAACATTCTATTGATTCATAAAGCAGTAATTTTATGTAGTGAATCTTTAAAAAATGAAAGTCTGAATTCCCCCCCCCAGCCCCCTTCTCTGGAGGACCACCGTAGGACTTTATGCATATATGAATATATATGTAGGACTGGTGTGGTGCCTGTAGGGTTAGCACTGGACTGCTAACCAAAAGGTCTGCAGTTCAAACTGAACAGCAGCTCCTCAGAAACCCTTTACAGGGTCGCTATGACATGGAACCAACTCGATGGCACTTAACAGCAACAATATGCAGCACATACAAACATGTATGTACACATGCCCACAGACATACTTATACGTGGGGGCTTCAGAAAGTTAGTGGGAAAAAATGGAATTAAAAGATTATGGAATTATCCCATGGAAATGTCTTCCCAAGCCCATCTACGTAACAGCTCCCATGTTTTTTGCATATTATTACTGGTGTTGCAAAGTTGTATACACCCACCAGAGTCCTATATTGGTGTATTCCTCTGTGTCTTCATTTTCCTTGGTCAAGTTGTGTTAACTTGCCCGTTATCCCTTGGATTTTTAAGATGGTGGAAAAAATGGATTCCAAGAAGAAGATACTCTAGTTGAATAAAATTACTGACTCACATCCCACTCTAAACAAGTGGACAAAGAGCTCATTAGGGCTCTGCGGGTTTTAACTTGTTACCCAGCAGATAAGTAATATAGCCCTGCATGTTCACAGAGAACTCTAAGGAAACTGGCGGAGGCCAGCGTTGTTTGGAGAGGGAGTTTTGAATCATGAAACCGGCTTCTGGGTTTCATTTCCTGGACTCCCCAGTTGCCGGTGAGTTGACTCCGCATCATGGCAACTCCATGTGGATCAGTGTAGAACTGAGCTCCACAGGATTTTCAGTGGCTGATTTCCCAGAAGTAGATCACTTTACTTCTGAGCTGTCTCTGTTGTTAAGTGCCGCCGAGCCAGTTCAGACCCATAGCGACCCTGTGTCGGGTTTCCGAGGTGAGTTTAAACCACCAACCTCATGGTCCAAACTGACCTTGAGGTCTAGTGCTTATCCTAAGGTGCTACTTGTTGTTAAGTGCTTTCCGACCCATTAGCGACCCGGTATAGGGTTCCCAAGGAGCAGCTGGTGAGCTTGAACTGCCAACCTTGTGGTTCACACCAACATTGCAGACCAGTGCATTAGCCCACAGCACCACACCTGGACTCCACTTTTGGTTGGTTATATACCATGGAGTCAGTTCCAATTCATAGCGACCCTGCATAGGGCTTCTGAGGCTGTAAATCTTTTGGGGAGCAGAAAGCCTCATCTTCCTCCTGCGCAATGGCTGGTAGTTTCAAACTGAGGTTACCAACCTGACTCATAACCGCTACACTACCAGAGCTCCTTAGAACTCCCCTGTTGAGAAGTGCCGTAGAGTTGGTTCCGACCCATAGCAACCCTGTATAGGGTTTCCAAGGAGCAGATGGTGAGCTTGAACTGCCAACCTTGCAGTTTAAATGGCTTTGCAGTCCGGCACATTAACCCACAGCGCCAAACCAGGACTTCCCTTAGGGGGACTCAAATGCCAGCCTTTCAGTAATAATTAGTAGCCAAGTGTGTTATTGCTGGTTGCCCACTGTGAACCAGTTACTGTGTTTAAGTGTGCTTCCATCACATTTTGTTTTACAGAGTAAAGAAGGAGATTTTGTATACAAAGAAGTGATCAAATCACCTACTGCATCCCGAATTTCTCTTGGAAAAAAGGTGAAGTCAGTGAAAGAGACAATGAGGAAGAGAATGTCTAAAAAGTATAGCAGCTCTGTCTCCGAGCAGGTAAGCAACTACCTATCAACAGTGCTAGTTAATGTAGACAGACATTCTGTGTAATCAACATTTATTGCACACTTACAGTCACCCAAATGCTGTGTTTGGGATATAAAATGCCAGCCCTACCTTCTGTGTACAGAGACAGTATGTAAAATAATTATACTTTTCTTTGTACAGTGTGTTCATTTGAACACAAAAGAAGGCCTTTATTTTCCTAATAAAATTCCTGCTACAAGTGAATCTCACCAGACTGAAACCTAAGAAAGCACTCTTGTTTTCACAAACTTAGTCCTGAACCACAGAGCAAGTCAGGGAAGTAACAACTGAGTCGTAACTGAGAGGCAAACTCAGAAAGTGCTTCCTGTGTACAGAACTCGGAGAGTAATCATGTTTCCAGGGGCTGCTTCACCAACTGGTCCTATCTGTTAGGTATCATGGGATTGATATTTTCCCCTAGTTCGGTCATTTCATCCCTAGAATCTCGACTGGTTTTTGTCTTCATTGCATGGAGAGCTAAGCATGAGGCAATTTTGACCACTAAATTCTTAGACCACTCTCCTAAAGTGCCTTTCAAATATTCTTTCTGGAGTTTCTGAAAGTATCTGTGTATGAGCTGGCGATAATGGCATTTCATCCACCAAATAAACGCAGCGGGGACAACCAATGTCTGCTGAACTGCTGCCCTCTGCTGGCTACATAAGCTAAGCACCTCGGCTTTCCTGGGTCAGAATCCCTGAACCACCAGCTCACAAAGCCAAGACAACTCCATTTACAAGAGGGGTTCTCAGTGAGGGTGATTTTGCCCCCTATCCTGAGACAATATCTGGAGCTATTTCTGATAATCATGACTGGCAGGAGAAGGCAGGACACTGGCATTGAGTGGATAGAGACCAAGGATTCTCCTAAACATTCTGGTCTGACCAGGACAGCCCCCCAAACAATGAATTATCCAGCCCAACATGTCAACAGCGTGAAGTTGGAAAGGCTGAGTTTTTTACTCTGTGTAGTAAGTCTGGGCAGCCTTCTGGGTGTTCTTTCTCCTCATTTGCTGTGTCTCTTGGAGTCAGAGCAATGACTTGGAGTCAGTGTTTCTGCCCAGCATAGAAGCCAACTGTTCAAGCTTTGTGAAGTACCTTCATGCTGATAAGGAACACCACTCAGTTAAAGCACTGGAAACAGCCACCCAGAAGCCGTATCAACCCACGCCCCTATGGCTTTGCTGCTTGATGGATCACGATCTTTGAATTTTAATGTCATTTTGAATATTTCCCTACATTTTACTACCATATAGCCATCTTCTCTTCTGATTGATTTTGTTATTTTTTATAGTAATCATTTCACATCCATTAAAAAATAGGAATAATTTATCACTAATGCTTTGTGGAAGGAGAAGATCCGTGTAGTGAGGTTGTTGTTGTTTTTGTTTTTAACTTTTAGTGTAACCATGGTGGTAGGAACTTCTGACTTCTCTGCTATATCCCCAGCACCTGGAACAGTACCTGTTTCTTATAAATAATTAGTAAATATATGATGAATACATTAAATTAATTCAAAGTGTTTGAGGATATTTGATATCAGACATGCATTATGTAATGTTTCTTTCAGAATGTGTACCTTTTAATCAGAAGCATGACAAGCAGATTTGGACTGGAGAAGTCCCTTCCATTCTGATTCTGCAAGGTAGAAGGGAAATGTAGCCAAGAGGTCATGCTTTGTAGTTTCATGTACTTACCATTCATGACAACTTTTATGTAGTGTGAGTGTGTCTGAGGTGGCTTGCTTGTGTTGGGTAAGTGTATGTTGGATCAGAAGCGGCCAGGGCTATTTGTCATTAAATATGTGCAACATCTGTAAGAGCGTTGTCAAAGTCCTTATGATGTTAGGCAGCATGCAGGTAACAGGCTTTGTTTAGATGATTTTGTGCTCTCGCAGGTATGTAACATGCTCAGAGAATTCTCTAGTTTGACAAGTAAACACTACTCACTGCAGACTTTCTGAAGTGTAATGTCTGTCTATGTAGCGTCATGAATCAATTAAGTATGCTGAGCTTATCTACATAGACCTGAAGCTGCTGAACTGAGAATACATGTCCAACCAAGAAGACTGAAGAACTGCTCAGTTACTGCCCTCAGCATTCGATCTTTTCTCACGTTACAGCTTTTTACTCATGACACACACAGGAAGTAAAAGATGCACAATATAGAGTATTGTATACGGAGATTTTACTATAGGCTGAAAAATTGTGACTTCTTCATAAATCTGGCTCCTACGTTAATATTTCTTTAGCCAATTTCAACAATTTGTTTAAAAAGACCATAAGAATCTGGCCAATTTTTCCCCCCCTTACCAACGAATATACTTTACTTTTTTTCCTTTGGGTATATAAGTGTCTCCCTGTCCACTAATATTCAAGTCCTATCTTGCTACTGGACTGTTGAATATACTGACTCTCTAAGGCTTTAAAGTAATGTTTTGTTGAAGAGGTAGAGAGAGGTTTCTTTGTTGGAGTCTTCAAGAGCACCTACTTGAGAATGAAAAATCATCTTTTAAGTGCTTAACACAATAGTTACCTGGGCCACAAGTTTAACTTAAATAAGGCTATGGATTAGAAGGAAGCAGATACTGGGTATACAACCAAATGTGAGTGCAGATTGATTCAGTCAAGGACTAAATGCTAAAGACGTCACAACCATAGACACAAACACACCAGCAGTCCTGAAAACGGTGTTTCTTGTACCAGGCACCGTTCCGTTCTGTTAGACACGAGGACATCGTGAGTTGAGGCTGTATTGTTTTCATGGCAATAACAGTGACAGCAACAGATTGCTGAGAATTACAGTGACGCATGGCCACCTGATGGAACTTCATTTTGTCCACACCATTTCAGGACTCTGGCCTTGATGGGATGCCTGGCTCCCCGCCGTCTTCGCAGCCCGACTCTGAGCACATGGACAAACCCAAGCTCAAGGCTGGAGGCTCCGTGGAAAGCCTGCGGAGCTCCCTCAGCGGACAGAGTTCAATGAGTGAGTTGGGTTTGTGACTGTGGAGAGTTTTCTTGGGAGTCTGAATCTGAATCTGACTTTTATTGAACGCCAGGATCAGGTGATTCAAAGTTAAAGACGCGTTCCTCCCTGTAGGACTAAGAGCTGTTAGTGACGCAGAGCTGTAAAATGTCTGCACTTAGCAGGGCTCGTTAAGTAGCCCAAGTGCAGCGGTGATACAAAGGGGAGGGATTTAACTTGAATGGGGAAGACAGGTAAAGCGTCTTAGGGGAAGGATCCTATGAAGGTGGCCAACACTGTGAAGGTGAGGCTTAATGGGGGAAGAGAAAAAACAAACTCACGGCAACTCTTGTGTGTCCCAGTAGAACTGTGCTTTATAGGGTTTGCAGTGACTGATTTTTTTCAGAAGTAGTTCACCAGACCTGTCTTCCATGGTATCTCTGAGTGGACTTGAACCTCTAACGTTTCTGTTAGAAGCCAAGTGCATTAAGCATTCATACTACTCAGGGACTCCAGGGAGAAGGGAGGGAGTTATATATGTCACAAGTAACAAATCCAACCCACCCACTCCAGGGCCAGTGGTGGTGTAGGCCATTTGGCATGGGGGAGGAGACTAGGGTTTAACTTGACCACTTCAAGCTCTTGGCCTTGGGCAAGTGACTTGACCTCTGGGTCTGTTTGTTCATCTGAACAGTGGAGTAATAATAGCATGCCTCACACATTAGAGGTTGTGGGTTAAGGGCAGGGTTGAGTGTGTCCCCTGGCTTCCCATGCTGTAAGAGACCATGCTGTGAGTTCTCTTTCCTGCTGGGGGTTTGATGAGGGAGCACAGCTAGAGCTCTGGGGGCCCCTGCTCCATCCAATCCTGACACTTCGGGGGTGTGGTCCCAGCTTCCTTCTTCATATGCTACGGTCCTAATCTGTGTTCCCTTTGGTACCTTTCAGTTCTGTGTGGTGGGAAATCTGTGCTTACCCGTGTTTCTTCCAATTTTCCACACAGGTGGCCAAACAGTAAGTACTACCGACTCCTCCACCAGCAACAGGGAAAGTGTGAAGTCGGAGGATGGTGACGACGAGGAGCCACCCTACCGGGGTCCCTTCTGTGGACGTGCCAGAGTGCATACTGACTTCACCCCCAGCCCCTATGACACAGACTCGCTCAAGCTCAAGGTGTGTGGCCTCATCTCCTGGGGCTGTCGTGAAGTAATACCACGAGCGGGCAGCTCTATAGAACCAAAAGTCATCTTCTCACAGTGGGGAGCCTAGACGGCCAGTTCTGGACATGGCTCTAATTTACCTTCTGATGTCAGTTCAGACTCACAGCTATCCTATAGGACAGACAAACAGTACACCTTCCCCAGAGGGTTTCCCAGGCTGTCAGTCCTTGTGGGAGAAGATCGTCAAGTCTTCTCCCATGCAGCAGCTGGTAGGTTCCAACCACCAACCTTTTGGTTCGCAGCCGAGTGCTTCACCACCACGCCACCAGGATTCTATGTTTAGCTGCTTCTACTGCATGTCATTGGAGGAGCTCTGGTAGCGTAGTGGTTATGAGTCGGGCTGCCAACCTCAAGGTCAGCAGTTCGGAACGACTACTGTTCCGCAGGAGAAAGATGAGGCTTTCTGCTCCCGTAAAGATTTACAGCCTCGGAAACCCTGTACAGGGTCACTATGAGTCTGAACCAACCCCACGGCACTTAACAACAACAACTGCACGTCACTGAGTCAGTTCCGACTCACAACAACCCTGTGCAGCTGGGGTGGGGAACCTTTTTTCTGCCAAGGGCCATTTGGATATTTATCACATCATTCCCAGGCCATGCAAAATTATTAACTTACAAATTAGCCTGCTATAATGTGATGTCTGTGATTGCCTTGGCAGGGTCTTACACAGCCCGTTGGCTGGACATTCCACATCCTTGTTGTGGCTGTAAATCTTTCCAGGAGCAGAAAGCCTCATCTTTCTCTTGTGGAGTGGCTGGATACATGCAAACTGCTGACCAGCAGCTAGCAGCCCACCTCTTAACCTACTACTGTACCAGGGCTCCTGTTGTTGTTAAGTGTTATGGAGGAAGAGAAAAAACAAACTCATGGCAACTCCTATGTGTCACAGTAGAACTGTGCTTCGTAGGGTTTGCCAAGGCTGATTTTTTCAGAAATATGAGTTGGTTTCAACTAATGGCGACCCTGTACAGGGTTTCTGAGAAGCAACTGGAGAGTTTGAACCAACAACCTTGTGGTTCAAACTGACCTTGCAGTCCAGCATATATCCTACAGCACCACACCAGGGCTCCTAGTAGCCAACAGTCTTTGGAATTCCAAAGCTTGTAGATTCATCTGCCTCCAAGGTCAGCAGGGGGCACCTTTTCTGCCTTTGTGCTTGCTCCTGTGTCTCATCTCTGTTACCTCAGAAATGATTACCTTTTGGGGACACCACAGGTAGAGGGGTCAGGGGCCAGCACATTGTGGGAGGACACAGTTTGGTGCCTAACGACGTGTCTCTCCCTGACCCCAGAACAATGACAGACACCTGGACACTTGGGCTCTATTTGTTCTCCTTTCCTTACTGTGAGTGCTGGGATAGTATGGTGGTGGTTGTTGTTAAGTGCCATCGAGTTGATTCCAACCTATAGCGACCCTGTAGAGGGTTTCCTAGGAGCAGCTGGTGAGCTTGAACCGCCGACCTTGCAGTTCAAATGATTTTTCATTAGCCCAGGATAGTGTGGTACATACTGGATATTATCGACCCCCTTGATAAACTGACGTTCTCTATGGCAAAACAGTTAACCAGCGGCCAGCCAGTGTTAGGGATGGCACCTCATCCCCACCTGACCCCATCCTCTGACGGGAACTTCTAGCTAAAATTCCTGTGGTCTCTGCCCCACTCCCTGGCCCCACCCTGGTGCTGTGTTTTCTTCATCCGATGAAGCATTCCTGCCTTCTCTTAGGTGATCATTGGGCCTTCACAAATGCAGGAAGCAAAAAACAGGGTGGCTCACCGCTGGCTTTTCATTGGTAGAAATTTTTCTTCCATGAAGTTGGAATTCACTCGATAGTAGCGAGGTATTTAGAGGGCCAGTCTAGGCATATCCCAGGCCCACCTCATCCTCCGATGCCAGAGGGTAGAGGGACAAGACCTAGGGCCCGCATGGAATCCAGTACCTTTAGAAGTCTTCCACTCTGGCCCTTATCTAAGCTCCCAAGTCTTCGTTTATGTTAACAGCTCAGAAAGATGTCTCACATCTGGCTCTGGTCTTCAGAGTGAGAATTTAACATATCTGCTTGATTTATGCTTAGAAAGAAACCTAACAGAGTGATTTTTGTTCCTTGGGTCCCAGAAAGGAGATATCATCGATATAATCAGCAAACCACCCATGGGTACTTGGATGGGCCTGCTGAACAACAAAGTGGGCACATTCAAGTTCATCTACGTGGATGTGCTAAATGAAGAAGAAGAGAAGCCCAAGCGCCCCACCAGGAGGAGGAGAAAAGGAAGACCACCCCAGCCCAAGTCTGTGGAAGATCTCCTCGATCGGATTAACTTGAAAGTCAGTTACTTTTTAGGATCCTCACTCATTATTCACACGCATTCTCCCCTTAAAACAAGCAGGGAAGCATAGTTTTAGGGTAGGGTCGGGGTTGATCTATGTCATTTAACAAGGGTTGTCCATTAGTATGATAAATAATTCAGTATTTTGCATAAATTTTTTCTGTTATAGTTAGTTGCCGCCAAGTCAGCTCTGACGCCTGGTGACCTGTGTTCAGCAGAACAGGATGCTACCTGGTCCTGCCCCATTGCCATATGGTTGCTATGCAATTGGGTCATTCCATCTCACTGAGGGGTTCCCTTGGTTTTGTTGGCCCTTTATTTGACCAAACATGATGTCTTTTTCTAGCAATGGGTGTTTTCCACCGTGACAGAGTCAAAGTCTCACCAGCATGCAGACACATACAACACCCTCAATGCACTTAGGGCAGTAACCCGGGTGGGGGTGGGATGTTGTGTGATATGCACAACCCATGAACCATATATCATGTATGAAAATGCAGTGCTCAGTATTCTTCATCAACACCACAGTTCAAACCCATCCATGCTTTCCAGTCTTCCTTTCCGCTCGCCAACATTCACAAGCATAGCAGACAGTTGAGAAGACTGTGGCTTGGGCCAGGTACCCCTTCATCATCAAAGTGGCTTCTTTGCTATTAATAAAAAAGCAGAAGTCGTTACCAGGGTTCTCATGCTGGCCTTGACCTCTGAGTTGCATTGGCATAAGCCCCGGGTCAAAATATGCCAGTGGTTCAAAGAGCAGCCTTTAAAGAGGCTGAGCATAGAGCTGCAACCAGGAAGAACTATGGACAAAAACGTCTGGGCCCTGCTCACTGCCAGCTGGACAGCCAGCAGCCAACCTCCACCCCTCTCGCCCACCATTACTCCCAGCATCCAGCAGGGTGGAGTTGGTTTCCTCCTCGTAGAACCCTCTTGTTCCTGAGGACCCCACAGTACTCTCTGAGTTGGAGTTTAATAGCTCTTTAAATTATGGAGGATCTCCTCTACACTGTGATGTGTGGCATCAAAGCATTCAGCTCACATCAAGGGTACAATTACTAGGAGACCGGTGGAATCTGTCATGGCATGCCATGGCCATCTCCTCAACCGAAGCTGTAGGAGTAGAATGTGGAGCTTCTATTCTAATGATACTTACTAATCCCTATTTTAGCATAATGAGTTTAGGGGTTGAGACTCGCTCATTGTCAATCACGTGTCACGGGGCTGGGCCTGCAAACTCACTTTTGGCATCTCTCCGCCTTAGGAACACATGCCGACGTTTCTGTTCAATGGATATGAAGATCTGGACACCTTTAAGCTTCTGGAGGAGGAAGACTTGGATGAGTTGAATATCAGGGATCCGGAGCACAGAGCTGTTCTGTTGACAGCTGTGGAGCTGTTACAGGAATATGACAGTAAGTGCCTCCCCCACAGCACCTGGTACATGAGCCACATTTGTAGTTCGGAGGCAGGTCTGTCCTCTACCAGCACAACATGCTTAGGGCTGGGTAGGCATGCACTGGGAGTCAAAACCAAGGTGAATTTTTGTAGGATTTAAAGCAGCACAAAGACATGTCCATTCCCAGTGCAGACATTCCTGTGAATGCAGGAGCCCCCCAAAACCCCACAAAACAAAACAGAAACTTTCCTGTCATGTGTTGATGTTGTTTGAGGCCAATGCTGGACCAAATGCTTGAGATAATTGAATTTCTACTTTTAAAAGAAATACGGTAGAGACCTAGAGCTGTCAGCAGGTCACTTTAACGCCTGGGCATGAAAGTGTGACAGATGGCACGTGTCTGGCCCAGCCCAGAGTTAATTACTTCCTATAGAATGAGAGTTTTTTCAGATTGAATAGTTTGGCTAAACAGAACAAGAAGACATTGTCTGTCCGAAGTAAGTTTGAATGGCGCAGGGTTCCAGGCTGACCTATGGCTCCCAACCTGTAGGACAGCTTATTTCACTGTTCATTGATGCTGCCCATTTGAAGACAGGACCCTTTACTACATTAACGCAGGCTTATCTGGCTTTTTATTCTTCATTCACATCCGAAATATTCCTAAATTTTGTGTCAGAAAGGGAGCATCCTTTCCAGTTATTGAATTCAAATACGTTTTCTTCCAACTGCTCAGCATCAGGGATATCAGTGTGTAATCACCTCTCTATTGCTAAAAGACACACTGAAGCCATGGTTAATGGTGAGAGAAAAACGTACACATGGCTGAGTGTACCAAGCCCAAGAGAAGCAAGTATCTCAGTACAGCTGAATTCACGGCTGTTTACTAGAGTTCCTTCTAAATGAACTAACCAGTCACCTAGAGAAACAACACCAATTAGATGTCTGATTAGAGATCAGGGAGGGACTTGAATGAGCGAGTTGGAGGGAATTGTTATTCATCATCAGTATCACTTTATCACCAGGCCTCTGTGGCATTTGAATTCCCAAGAGATACCCTGGAACTCTAGAGCCAGGTTGTTTGTAAAGAGTCAGCACCACACCTGCTGCTGTTGTTCCTGCATGCTGTGGAGTCCATTCCGACTCATAGCGACCTCATATGGGGTTTCCTAGGCTATAAATGCTTTAAGGCAACAGAACGCCTCATCGTTCTCTTGAAGAGCAGCTGGTGGATTCAAATTAATATTAAATGATCTCTTCTGAACCACGTTGTTGTTAAGTGCCGTCGAGTCAGTCTTGACTCATAGCGACCCTGTATAGGGTTTCTGAGAAGCACCTGGTGAGTTTAAACCGCCAACCTGGCAGCTCACACCCGGACTCTGACTCATAGCAACCCTATATAAGGTTTCCAAGGAGCAGCTGGTGGGTTTGAACCATTCACCTTGTGGTTAGCAGTGCAAATACTGAGCACAGGCAGGACCTGTACTGAGCATAGTGTATGCCCTGCCTACCTGCCTCAAAACCCATGTCTGCTCCCTACCCTTGCTCTGCCTCTTCCTGAATCCCATTCTGAATCTCTGCGGCACCATCAGAACTTTCCTGATAACACAGAGTGCTTCAGGGGTTCCGGAGCACTGAATAGTGCTATGATGCTGGTTTCAGACTTAGCCTAAGGTCATAAGATTACATATTCAGTGCAGTTCCATTCATCATGTTTAAGTTCTCCCTCTGAGGATATGCAAACGGATTGAAAACATGATACGTTTCCTTCAAAATAGTATTTAGATACTAGAGCGATGCAGAGATCTCTGTCAAGACCCATGAAGACATGCAGTGATCTTGGAAGGTTTCAGCCCAGTTTCCTACCAAGAGCACAAGCGCACCAACACCAGCATGGCTTCACAGCCTCTTGCTGTCACTGGAGAATGGGACTGTCAGCCTCCACACAGAAGTGCATGTGGAAAAGATGCTGGTAAGTGCCAGAGAGCTCAACCTCACACTGAGTCCAAACCCACACTATTTTAGCTGAGCTCTGCCAAAGGAAGGTCCTTCTTAAAAAACTAATACTTACAAGTGGACCAATAAATTACATCATGATAAATGGAGAAGAGATTGAAGGTGTCAAAAGACTTCATTTTTCTTGGATCCACAAGGAGCACGCATGGGAGTAGCAGTCAAGAAATCAAACGACGTATTACAGTAGGCGAGTCTGCTGCTCAAGACCTCTTTAAGTGTTCCAGAGCAAAGATGTCATTTTGAGGACTAAGGTGTACCTGACCCAAACCATGGTGTTCTTAATAGCCTCATGTGCATGTGAAAGTTGGACAGTGAATTAGGAAGACCTAGAAGAATTGATGTGTTTAAATTATGGTGCTGGCAAAGAATATTAAAAGTACCAGGAACTGTCAGAAGAACAAACAAGTTTATTTTGGAAGAATTACAGCCAAAATGCTCCTTGGATGCCAGGATGGTGAGACCTTATCTCTTGTACTTTGGACATGTCATCAGGAGGGACCAGTCCCTGGAGAAGATCATCATGCTTGGTAAAGTGGAGGGTCAGCAAAAACAAGAGGAAGACCCCCCATTGAGATGGAGTGACAAAGTGGCAGCAACAGTGGAAGGAACCTTAACAATTTTGAAGATGCTGCGGGACTGGGCAGACCTCTTCAGCCGTGCGTTGGGTCACTATGAGTTGGAATTGCCTTGACGGCACCTAACAACAACAACAATTTTTATAAGAATTTCAAAGTTGCATACAAATACAGAGAAGCATAAAACAACGTTTCCGCTTCCTAAATCCAACTAAAGTCAACGTTTTGCCATCTTTGCTTCAATCCTTAGTCTTATTTTAAAGAAAAATGTTGTAGCACAATGGAAAACCCCTCTTCATGAATCCCACCTCCTTCCTTCCCAAGATCATTGGTCCACAGAAAACCACACCCGCCTTTTTATTCTAACATCTTATTGTGTTAAAAATATATATAACAAGACATTTTCTATCTCAGCCAGTTTTGCGTCTACAGTAGTGACATGAATTACGTCCCTAAGATTGTGCAACCATACCACTATCCAGCCCCCAATTTTCCCATCACCCTTCACAGAAACTCAGGACCCCTCAAGCGCTGACTCCCACTTCTCATTCCCACCTGCCCCTTGTCACCACGAGTAAACCCAAGTCTTTGTGCACTTACCTGTTGCTGTTGTTAAGTGTCCTCAAGTCAGCTCTGACTCATAACAATCCTGTATAGCGCTTCCAAGAAGCGAGTGGCTGGTGGCTTTGAACTGCCTACCTTGCAGTTAGCAGTCCAGTACTTATCCTACAGCACCGCACCAGGGCCATACAATATTTGTCTTTTTGAGTCTCGTTTCCAACATGCAGTTTGCAAGGGTCAGCTTTGTCACAGCATGGACACTACCACCCTCTTGACGGTTGAAGATTTCATCAGTGTTTGGGACCTTCTGCCTTGGGTGTGTGTGTGTGTTCGCTCCCTCAGGCTCAAAATTCAGGTCATGTCCAAATGGGGTTTCAGCCCCACCACCCACCTCCTCTCTTACTTGACTGTATGAATTCCCATTGTTCCAGAGGGTCTCTTCTTTTTTTTACCTTTGTACCTGGGCATCACCTTGGAGTCCTGATGTGGCTCTGTGGGTTAATGCGCTAGACTACAAAGTTGGGTTGAACCACAAGGTCGGTGGTTCAAACTCGCCAGCTGCTCCTCAGACACCCTATACAGGTCACTATGGGTTGGAACCGACTCAAAGGCACTTAACAACAACAACAACAACAACAACCTGGGCATCAGTGCTAATACATATGGGGGAGAGGGTATGGATGTGAATCTATAGAACACATAAGAGGCAACTGTCTCTCATGTTTCCCATTAAGTCAGGGCAACTTAACTTTTTTAAAAGCACTGGTTTTTAGTTTTAAGGACTTTTCCAGACGTTGCTAGTTATGTTCCTCCTTAGCAGCTGCTGAGTGACTCATTTCGGAAGATAATGACTCTAGCCTCTTGACATATGCCTCAGGATTCTATTAACTTTGGTTTCCAGGACGTTCCTCCATCGTCCCTCTCATAATTACTTCAGGTATCTTGCTGTGTCTTACGAGGCTGGGATCTTCCAAAGCCACAGACACAGTATGAGTTTCCATGCAGGGGACCATTCTGTTCTGTTCCTGTGGGTCAGCACTTTGGAAGCTGCTCTGGCCACAGTGATGCACTGAACAGTCGTCGTGAGAGACAAACTATATCAATTCCTCTTCCTGGCATGTAACTGATAGCTCAAAGCCCTCATTTTATAAGTCTCATTTTCTTAAATAACATGGTAGGCTAGAACAAAGGCCACCTCAAATCCACAGTCTTCCACACAGTAAGGGCATCACTGTAGAATGTTCCATTGTGAGTGTGTGTGTGTGTGTGTTTCTCTTGTGCTTCTAACTAGTTAGGTTTCCATTAATATGTATTTTTTAAAAATAGCACTTCTTAATTTGGGCTTCGAACTGAAGGACTTATTTTGCCATAACGTGTTATAAAATGTTTTCCATGTGAGAAATACAAGCAGGAAGTGGCTAGTGGACAATAGGAGCAGAGGGCAGTATATGGAATGGAGCCCTCTATCTTCCCAGTTTTATTTTGATGGCCTCTGAAAGGCATCAGATTTCTCATTTCTTGTTTTCTTTGTTGTTGGTGTGGTAGGGAGGAGGAGAGGTTGAAGAGAAAGGAAACTAAAGCCCTTCATTATGCAGCTGGTGATTTTATGTAGAAAAATGTCTTCTTGGTTTCTGTTTTCTGTCACCGAGCACTTACTCTGCATGATCATTCAGAGATGTTCTGTGCGCAGCCTCCCTGCCCTGTGCAAACCTGCACATACCCTCCTTATAAAGCCTGTCCGTTCCTGTGGAGTGACACTCGTGGGACACAGAAGAACCACACTGCCTTCCACGAGACTTACTCCGAGCCGACTTGCACACAATGGGAACATCGGACACTTCTCATTAAAAGGGAGACTTAGAATGAGGATGCACAACTTTCCATCATCTATCTTCAGAGTTTCCAGTTAAAACAAAAACAAAATGAGTTTGCGTTGACTCAGTTCCATTTCTTGGTGACCCTGTGTGTATCAGAGTAGAATGTGCTCTGTAGGATTTTTAAAAGCTGAGTTTGGAACATCACCAGGCTTTCCTACTAAGGTGCCTCTGGGTGAACTCAAATCTTTAACCTTATCAACAGCCAAGTACTTAACCGTTTGCAAGACCCATTGTTGTTTTTGGTGATGGCTATGAACCAGTCCAACTCACAGTGGCCCCGTATTGTAGAGTAGAACTGTGCTGTAGGGTTTTCTTGGCTGGTGTGGTGCTGCAGGATAATGCACTGCACTGAAAGGTCAGTTCGAACCACAAGGTCCTTGGAAACCCTATACAGAATCTCTCTGAGTCAGAACCTACTTGGTGGAACTTAACAACAACAATAATATTTAAGGAAGCAAACCACCAGGTCTTTCTCCTGTAAAGCCATGGAGTGGATTTGAACTATCAGCCTTTCAATTAGCACTCAATTGCTTTACTGCTGTATCACTAGGATTCCTGGATTCAAATGAGAGGAAGTATTGTGGACTTTTCCTGTCCCGCCATTTGTTCACTCAAAGTAGAACCACTGACCCAGAGCAAAGAGAGAATGTAGCCTGGCAAAAAAGAAAACTCAAACTTTTGAAGCCACTGGGTCCGCTTTGGTTCAGGAAACTGTGCCTCATCTTACTAACCTGCCTCCTGTATAATACAAGAGTCAGCCCATCTCTGCAAGGGCTGAGACTGCTCATTAGTGATAATAAAAATTGAAATTTGATTTATTCCCAAATTGGGAAAGCTGGTAATGTCAGTAACTGAGACACAAGTTTTCCTTATCTTTGAAAGCAGTATGGCCTAATCACTCCTGTGAGAATGCATCTCTTAACTGGTTCCTTCCACTCGATGTTGCTATCATTGCTTCTAAAAGACAGGGTGATGGCAGTGTGCACGGAGCGTCCCTTCCCTCAGATTAGCCCTGAGACCTTCTGTGGGGGACTGACAGGGCATTGGCGTATTCCAACCACATACTTAGTCTTTCTCTGAATCCATCTTCGTGTCATACTTCATTTGAAATAACAGCAATATAAAAATATTATAGCCTCAATGGTTCATTTTGGTCATATACAATAATCTCATCTCTTTCAAAAGCCCAAGACTTCAAAAAGCAGGATCTGGTTGACCTTGAACCTCTGCTTTTCGCTGCCTATAACCATGCTGCTTGTTCCCCTTCTCTAGGTAACAGCGATCAGTCAGGATCGCAGGAGAAGCTGCTTGTTGACGGCCAGGGCCTGAGCGGATGCTCCCCCCGGGACTCGGGATGCTACGAGAGCAGCGAGAACTTGGAACACGGTAATGTTGGCAGGGGTCATCTCCTGACATCTCTTCATTCCTGACCCCGAGCCATAGCTTTGGTGGGGATACTCATTGTAGGAGGGGACATTTTTCAGGGATTTTCCTCCCTCCCTTCCCAAAGATAACCCAAACCAAACCCACTGCCATATTGAGCACACCTCAAGCTAGGAGACAGTAAACCACAAATCCACTGCCCCAGAGTCAGTTCCAACTCACAAGGCCCCAGTCCACAGGACAAAGTAAAACCACTCCTTAGGGTTCCTGAGGCTATAAAACTGTATGGAGACAGATCCATGTTTCTCCTGTGGAGCCCTTGGTGAAAACCGGACTTTTCAGTTGAGTATTTTATCAATATGCCATCAGGACCCCTTGTAGAGATTTTATCAGGAAGTGTCTTCTATGTTTATCCAAAAGTTTCCACTCCCATCCACACCCTTTCTCATCCCTTCCAGTGAAATCAGTCCACCCTCTGATTTCTCCTTGCTTAATGAGATGTGAAAATTAATATATTTAATTCAAAATATTGCCAAAAATAATGGATTGGGAAGTAACCCTTTACTTACGTGGAAGTGGCTCTGTAAGATTAGAGCCAGCTCTGTATTGTCTACCTTCCAAATCTCATGTGGGTTTAGAATTTTTTATCTTTTTATAGAGGCCTACCAGCACTCCTCAGAAACTCTATGCAGGGTAGCTATGGGTCAGCACTAACTCAACAGCACGTCACAACAATAATATTCATTGGAAGGCGCTCTGGTAGTGTAGTAGGTATGAGTTGGGCTGCAAACTGCAAGATCAGTAGTTCAAATCTACTTGTCACTCCACAAGAGAAAGATGAGGCTTTCTGCACCCGTAAAGATTTACAGTCTTGGAAACCCTATACAGGGTCACTGTAACTCGGAACCAACTTCACGGCATACCATCACCACCACCCTCGTAGTCATTGGATGTGGTGTCCTGCTGTGGCACTGGACTGCTAACTGCAAGGTCGGTGGTTCAAAACCACCAGGCACTTCTTGGAAACCCTATACAGGGTTGCTATGAGACGGAACCGACGCGATAGCACTTAACACCCATAGTTATTGGATAAGGAACCTTGGTAGCGTAGTGAGTGACAAGTCTGCCTGTTAACTGCAAGGTCAGCAGTTCCAACTTACCAGGTGCTCCACAGGAGAGCTGAGACTTTCTGCTCCTGTAAAGATTGACTCAGAAACCTTACAGAGGGTCGCTTTGACTCAGAACCCACTCCTCGGCACCACCACCACCACCACATAGTCTCTGGGTAAGGAGTCTTGGCGCTGTGGGCTAGGTGTTGGGCTGCTAACTGCAAGGTTGGAGGTTCAAACCCACCAGCTGCATTATGGAAATAAGGTGGCCTGCTCTCTTCAAGATTTATAGTCTTGGGAACCCTGTGGATTGGAATCAACTCCGTAGCAGTGAGAGAAATAGGAGACTGTTGTTGTAGAGATCTGTAACCTCCGAAACCCTGTGGAGCAGTTCTCCTTGGCCCTACAGGGTTGCTGTGAGCCAGACTGGCAGTGTGTTTACAGTTAGAGGATTCCATAGTGCACATGTTTGTTTGTTTGGGTCTGGAATCTCCCCATCAGATGTCTCTGTTCAGTGTCAAAGCACATGGCCAATATATTAACCAAAAATATACCAAAGTTTGTCTGTGTGTCTATAAGAATAAACAGTTAGCATGGTACCAGGCCCAGAGACTGTAAGTTTTCCCTAAAGCGTGCTAACTGACAGTAGCAGTGATGGCGGCGACCCCAGCCAGCAGTCCTATCAAGTCAACAGAGAATGTCTGCTGGTTACTGCAGTCAAACTTCTGATGGGTAATTGATCATTACCAAGGCTACAACCTCCCTGGAACCTAGAAAGGAGCTCTGAGTAGCATAGTGGTTATGAATCAGGCTACGAACCGCAAGGTCAGCAGTTCGAAACTACCAGCTGTTCCGCGAGAGAAAGATGAGGTGTTCTGTTCCCATGAAGATTTACAGCCTCGGAAACCCTGTACAGGGTCACTATGAGTCGGAACCGACTCCACGGCACACAGCCACCACCACCAAGGCTGCTGCGTCCCTGGAACCTAGAACGTGTCATGATTGTATAGGTTGTCAGTGGCAAGGTGTTCATTTTCACTAATGTGCATTGTTTAGACCAAGGTTGGCTGGTTGTTTCTAGGAAGTCCTTGCTTTTACACACGGGAACTCACTGCTAAGAGAGAAACCACTTCAAGGGAGGCCAACTGTGAGTGGTCATTGGTCACCAATGAGTCCCAGCGGTAACACTTACAGGACCTGACCCCTTTTCAACAATGACCTTAGAAAGCCATAGTCTGACCAGAATTCATGTCAATGTGGCTTCCAGACGGGGTGCAGACAGCCACCTCTCCACCAGACTGATGACAGCCAGGAATAGATGCTTAGCCCACATGTATTTTGCTGTGTGCCACAGCATATTTCTTGTCCATCTAATCCAATTAATTTCCGTCTCCACACATCCTTTAATGAGACTAAGAAGCCTTCCTAAAAATAAGGATGGGGCCATGATAACCCTCCCTCACCTCGTACCATTATTGGGGATTTCACATCCACTGTGTAAGGCAAGCATGGGAGGTAGGAACCAGCGATTTCAGTTAGGTTAACACACCTTCAGACATCAACTTAAGTGCTTCTCCTTTAAGATGTGATTGTAAAATATTTTCTTGTTTCCCAGGCAAGACTCGGAAAACTGGACTCCTACCTGCCAAGTCGTCAACGGAGCCCAACTTGAAGTCTTTCAATAGGAACCAGCCAGGCAGCTACCCGACACTGCCTTTAACGAAATCAGTGGACACACTGAAGCAGGGAGAGGGAAGCCGGCTGGGCAGCGGGCTCACCCCTCACCCTTCCGCCAGCTGTGACCAGCCCGGCACACCTGGCTTGACTGAAAACCGAAGAAGCCTCCCCATTTCCATCTGCCGGAGCTGCGAGACCCTCGAGGGTCCCCAGCCTGTGGAAACCTGGCCCCGATCCCATTCCCTGGATGACCTTCCTGGAGGGCCTGATGCTGACAAAGATGTGCCTAGTGTGGTAACAGTGCCGTCCACTCAGACTGTACCAGAAGTGCCCCAGAAGCCAAGCGCCTCCACCCCTGGGGCTCAAACTCACCAACGAGACTCTGCTGTCGACAGTGTGTTGCTACTGCCCCAAAGCAAGAGACTTTCGGAACCTCAGAAAATTGCGATGAAGAAGGTGGAGGGCTCAGTAGCCGTCTCTTCATGGAACAGGTCACTCCCTCAGTGTTTGCCCCAAAACTCTGGCACTCAACCCCCAGGAGCTAAACCTGGTTTAATGAGGACACCTCTTGAGGGTCAGAGAAAAGGACACGATTTTGAAGGAACAAATCCTCCCCCAGGCACCAAAGAAGGGGTAGATGCTGAGCAGAGAGTGCCCGAGGCCAGAACACAGCCAAAAAATCCTTCCCAGCCTCCCCCTGTTCCTGCCAAAAAGAGCAGAGAACGTCTGGCTAATGGACTTCACTTCATTCCTGGTGGCCTTGGGGGGACGCTCCCCAGCCCTGAGGCACCGTGTCTACCAGTTAAAAAGAGCAGCCCCACCAGCCCCACTGACTGCCACGCCACACAGGCTCCTAGACCTCCCTCAGGAGAGGAACCTGGCAGCCCCCCAAGCCTGAGACCGCCCCCCTGGCTCTCGGAGCTCCCAGAGAGCACGAGCCTCCAGGAGCATGGCGTGAGGCTGGGCTTGACATTGACCAGGAAGGTGTCCTGTGCCCGAGTTGTCGACCTGGAAATGCTGACTGAAGACAAGCTGCAAGCAGAAGGCATCGACCTCACCGAGGAGCCGTACTCTGATAAGGTATCAGAGGCCCTAGCCCCAAGCCTACAGGCCTTGGCTTCCTAAGGCAGGCTGGATGAGCACTCCACCGCTCGTTGATAAGGGAACCAGAGTTTGCACAGTAAATGCACAGCCAACGTGGTGTGTGTTCCTGCGTTTGGCCTTGTACGTCTGCTATAGCGTCGCTATGAGTGCTGAGCGTCAGTGGGTTTGGTGTTGGGGGAGTTCACACTATGCAGAGTCCCTGTGTGGTGCAAACCAGTGAAGTGTTCAACTTCTAACAGAAATGTTGGTGGTTCAAACTCACCTAGAGGTTCCTCAGAAGAAAGGCTGGGTGATGGGTTTCCAATCAGTCACAGCCATGAAAACTCTGTGGAGCAGTTCCACTCTGTAACACGTGGGGTCGCCGTGATTCAGAATTGGTTTTCTACTTTGCCAAGAGAATGAAAGGCATGGTTCAGTGCACAGGAGAAAACTGAGTTCCAGTTTTCATAAACTGACTCACCAAGGGGATTTGGGGCCATCTTCCTTTTCCCGCCTCATATCCCCATCTGTGAAACACAAGGTTGGCAGTTCAAACCCACCAGCTGCTCTTCAGAAACCTTATGCAGGGTCGCTATGAGTCAAAACCAACTTGAGGGTGCTTAATGGCAATTAATAACAACCTGCTAACTGCATCAGAGAGCTCTGATCGGGAGCCAATGATACCGACGTGAACACACTTTGAATATTGTAGAACACTATTCAGGGATAACATTTCTACTATAGGGGCACCAGGGAAAAAGTATGATTATAGAAAATACCCTTCTCTTACCAAAAGTATTTTTGTCTATATACATAAGGAGCTCTGGTAGCGTAGTGGTTACGAATCGGGCTGCGAACCTTAAGGTCAGTGGTTCGAAACTACCAGCCGCTCCGTGGGAGAAAGATGAGGCTTTCTACTCCCATAAGGATTTACACCCTCGGAAACCCTGTACAGGGTTGCTATGGGTCGGAACCGACTCGACGGCACTTAACAAACAAAATTTAATCATGTTTTGCATTTGGAGAGGGGGCGAAGTTGATCTAGCAATACCAAAATAACTGTGACATAAATAAATGAGAGGAGCTGTCGCTTTACCTTGCTCTTGGAAGTACATGTCTTGCTATGATACAGTCTTAGGAGACGCTATAGCAATCTGACAATCATGAATGTCTGCCTTTCTTCTTCCTCTTCCTCTTCCTCCTCCTCCTCCTCTCCTTCCCCTTCTTCCTCCTTCCACCCCCTCCTCCACCTTCTCCACTTCCTCCCCCCTCCTTCTCCACCTCTCCCCTCCTCCCCTTTCCTTCCTCTCCCCTCCTCCACCTTCTCTCCTTCCTCCTTCCTCCCCCCTCCCCCACCCTCCACCCTCCCCACTTCCTCTCCCCTCCTTCCCCATCCTCCCTCCTCCTGCTTCTTCCTTCTCCTGGATAGTGAGTGAGTGGAAAGTTAAGTAGAATTCTAGTCTCAACACTGGTCTAGGGGTGTGAACACTTTTCTTAATAACCCAAACAAGGAAACCGGTTGTCGTCAGGTCATTTCTGACTCAGGGTGACCCCACCATGAGTCTGGCCCAGGGCTTTTCAAGGCTGTGACCTTTCTAAGGCAGATTGCTAGTCCAGTCTGTTGTGGTGCCTCGGAGTGGATTTGAACCACTAACTTTCTGGTTTGTAGTTAAGTATTTCTGTCACCCAGGGACTCCTTATCTTTCAGCTGATGAAATCTAAAAGCAGAATGTCTGTAGAGTAGAAATATTGTCCTATCTCCTGCAATTTAATCAACTGCCTTCAATAAAACCAGAGGAACCATATTGTCAACAATTATCAGCTAGAGTGAGGTTGAGGGCATAGGTCCAGAAAATCTAGAATGATTCTGTTTTGCCTTGTCTATGTTTCAGAACATTTTTCTAGTACTTGGAGTCAAAGATATAAAAGTATTTCTTTTAGAACACCCATTTTGACTATCAAGACAATTTAGTAATTGCAAATAAAAACTTGGAGGTCAATGTTCCAGTAACTAAATGCCTTAGCCTACCTTATGCTTAAGGAGCTCTGGTAGCATAGTAGTTATGAGTCAGGCTGGTAACCTCAGAAGTTCAAAATTACCAGCCATTCCACAGGAGAAAGATAAGGCTTTCTGTTCCTGTAAAGATTTATAGGCTCATAAACCCTATGCAGGGTCACTGTGAGTCAGAACTGACTCCATGGCACACCACCACCACCTTATGTTTGGTGTTTTGTGGAGAAGGGATAACATTCTTGCACCACTGATGCCACATTTCTGCTCTTCCCTGGCAGCATGGCCGCTGTGGCATTCCAGAAGCCCTGATACAGAGGTATGCAGAGGACTTGGGTCAGTCCGAGAGGGACATCGCCACCAACATGGACCAGATCCGCGTGAAACTACTCCGGAAGCAGCACCGTATGGCGGTGAGCAACCCACTGTTTATATTTTCCCCAAAACAGCTTTCTGAAGTACATCTAGTTATGCTACTTTAAGGATCACAGGCTAAGAATTACTGCCTCGCCAGGGATTCAGTCTAGCTCTAGACAGAAGACAGATTATGGGATGGAGGGCAGGGAGTAAATAATACATGATCAGCCTAATTTTTTCTTTTTAAAAATTTAGTTATTTTGTTGTTACCACTGATAACATATACAGCAAAACATACATCGATTCCAGTTGATGATTTTGAGTTGTGTAGCCCTTCTCACCCTCCTTTTCTGAGTTGGTGTCCCCATCAACATACTCACTGCCCATGTGAGTGCCATCTAATCATTTGAGTAGCTGTTGTCAATTTGATCCTATATGGTGGTGGTGGTTATGTGCCATGGAGTTGGTTCCGACTCATAGTGAGGCTATAAAGCTTTACAGACATGGAAAGCCTCATATCTCTCCTGTGGAACAGCTGGTAGTTTCGAACTGCTGACCTTGAGGTTAGCAGCCCGACTTGTAATATGCTACCAGAGCTCCTTCTGATCCTGTATGTTTTGATCCTATATGTGAAGTGCTGTCGAGTTGGTTCCAACCCATAGCGACCCTGGATAGGGTTTCCGAGAAGCAGCTGGTGAGCTTGAACCACCGACCTTGCAGTTCAAATGGCTTTGCAGTCTGGCGCATTAACCCACAGCGCCACACCTATATAGGTAGTTCTTAAAACAGCCTAGTGCTCAAGGCCAACACTTTTTACTAGCTAAACTAAACTGTTGTTTGGTTTGGAGAAGACTTCAGGGAACATTTTTTTTTTGGTTTAAGGTTTAAAGATGATCTCAGGGCAAGAGTTTCAGTGTTCAACCTACCAGTTTTTTAAAAATACAATTCTGGAAGAGAAAAATTACCCTTAAAATCCCAGCACAATTAAAACCTCTTTGTCTTTGCATCTGTCCTTTCTTCTGTGAAGACATGCTGTAGTAAACATGTTGCTTTGAAAGCTGATCCTCTCCAGTGATCAGATCGTGAATCTAACTGATACTGTAAAAGAATGCTCACACATTCATTTTAAAGAATGCAAAGCCTTCTAGCATATGGGTATACTGTCCAGTTAGCCAGTCTCCTCCTAGGTTGGATGCTTAGATTGTTTCCCACTTTATTAGTGTGCAGTGATGTGGTCACAAATAATACAAATTTGTGAAACTAATTTCTGGGGATGTAATCCTTGAAGGGACTTGGTTTCATCGAGACTGTGTAACATTTTAAGGATTTTTGTACCTGGGAGCGCTATGGGTCCATGCAATAAGCACTGGACTTTGAACCACAAGATCCCTGGTTTGAGCCTTGCAGCTGCTCCGAGGGAGAAAGATCATTAGTGATACAATCAATGATCACTAAAACCCCGGAAATCCTATATAGGGTCACTAGGAGTCAAAACCAACTTGACAAATGTTAACAACAACGTTCTTGTGAGTCAGCTACCTTTCTGAAAGGTACAGCACTTTGCATTTCAGGTTGGAGTTTACTGTTGAACTACTCTACCACTTGTCTGTCAGTTTGTTGTACTGCGGTGACTTGTCTGTTGGTGTGTTTCTGATAGCTGTGCCACTGGTCCTTTAAATACCAGCAGGGTGACTCATGGTGGACAGATTTCAGCTGAGCTTTCAGACTGAAACAGACTAGGTAGAGCGAGTGACGGACTCCTTCCGAATGTTTGGTCACAGAAAACCATATGAGTAAAAGTGGAACACTGTCAGATAACACCAGAATATTGACTACTGAAACATGATGAAGAACACCAGAATGTTGTCAGATATAGTGCAGAAAAATGAGTCCCCCAGCTTGGAAGGTACTCAAAATACGACTGGGAAGAGCTGCCTCCTCAAAGTGGAGTTTACCTTCATGACACAAATGGAGTAAAGACTTTGGGACCTTTATTTGCTGATAGGGCACAACTCAAAATGAAGACAAACAGCCGTAAACATCCATTAATAATCAGAACATGGAACGTATGAATCTAGGAAAATTGTAAGTAGTCAAAAATGAAATGACATGCATAAACATGGATATTATAGGCATCAGTGAGCTGAAATGGACTGGTATTGGCCATTTTGAATCTGATGACCACATGATTTATTATTCCGGGAATGACCAATTGAAAAGGAATGGCATCGCATTCATCATCAAGAAGAACATTTCAAGATCTGTCTTGAAGGACAACGCTGTCTGTGATAGGATAATATCAATACGTCAATAAAGAAGGACCAGTTAGTAACAACTGTTACGCAAATTTATACACCAACCAAAAAATCCAGCGACAATGAAACTGAAGAATTCTACCAACTTCTTCAGACTGAATTGATCAAAAATGCAACCAAAATGTATTGATAATTACTGGCAATTGGAATGTAAAGGTTGGAAACAAAAAGAAGAAGGATTCATAGTTAGAAAATATGGCCTGGCAATAGAAATGATGCTGGAGATCGTATGATAGAATTTTGCAAGACCAATGACTTGATCATTACAAATACCTTTTTTAAACAGCATGTAGATGACTATATGCATGGACCTTACTGATGGAATACACAGAAATCAAATCAACTACATCTGTGGAAAGAGACAGTAGAAAAACTCCATATCATCAGTCAAAACAAGGCCGGGGGCAAACGTGGAATAGATCATCAATTGCTCATACGTAAGTTCAGGCTGAAACTTGAAGAAAATTAAAAGAAGTCCATGAGAACCAAAATATGACCTGTAACATACGCTAACTGAATCTCAAGAACAGCTTTGATGCATTAGACACTAATGACTGACAGACAGAAGAGTTGTGGGATGACATCAAGACCATCACACAGGAAGAAAGCAAAACATCGTTGAGAAGACAAGAAAGAAAAAGTCCAAAATGGATGTTAAAAGAGACTCTGAAACTTGCTCTCCAGAATAGAGATGCTGAAGCAGATGGAAGAAATGAGGAGGTAAAAGAGCTGCATAAAAAATTAAGGTAACTCAAGAAGATAAAGTCAAATATTATGATGAAATGTGCAAAGACTTGGAGTTAGAAAACCAGAAGGGAAGAACACATTCAGCATTTCTCAAACTGAAGGAACTGAATTAAAAATCCAAGGCTCGATTTGAAGTTCTGAAGGATTCTTTGAGCAAAATACTGAATGATGCAGAAAGCATCAAAAGAAGATGGAAGACTACACAGAGTCACCATACCAAAAAGAAATGGTCGATGTTCAAACATTTCATGAGGTAGCATACGTGATTATGGGGTTTATTAGGGAAGTGAACAGGGGACAGTTCAGGATCAGAACCAACTCAGGACGCAGTACTTCTCCAGTCAGGAATGCCTCTTGTCTGCCATACTGCAGGTACGCCTCTCTCTTGTTTTTAGCTTCTCAGCCATGTGGTCCCTTGGTCTCTGCCCCGCTTGAGCAAGTGTTTCAAAGTTCTTTTAGGCAGTCTGTGCATACCCTAAGGGCACGTTCTTCAAACCATTCTTCTGCCCAGAGGCACTCAGCTTTACTCAGTCCATAGGTCTCAATCCCAAAGCTGTTCTGTCTCTCCATGCCACCACCTCTGCTGTTGCCTCTGCCATTGCCTCTTGTCATCTAAAAGTCTATGGTGCACTGAAGGCATTGGCAAAGAACAAAGTGCCAGGAATTGATGGAAGACAAATTGAAATCTTTGAACAAACTGATACAGCACTGGAGACACTCACTCATCTATGCCAAAAAAAATTTGGAAGAGGCTACCTGACCAACTAATTGGAAGAGATCCATATGTATGCCTATTTCAAAGAGAGGTGACCCAGCTAAATGCAGAAGTCATTGGACAATGTCATTAATATTGAATGCACTCTCACAGGTTCAATCCTGATGCAGACGAAGACATGGAACGAGAGATATCATTGCTGGCATCAAGATGGATCTTAGCTGAAAGTGGAGAATATCCGAATGATGTTTACCTTTGTTTTTTTTTATTGACTATGCAGAGACTTTCGACTGTGTGGATCATGACAAGCTATGGATAACATTGCAGAGAACAAGTATCCCAGAATACTTACTTGTGTTTATGAGGAACCTGTACAAAGACAAAGAAGCAGTTACTCTAATGGAACAAGAGAACACCAAATGCTTCAAAATTAGGAAATGTGTGCAACAGGGTTGTATTCTTTCACCATACTTATTCAGTCGGTATACTGAGCAAATAATCCAAGTTGGATTATATGAAGAAGAATGTGGTATCAGGATTGGAAAAGACATAACAACCTACGATAAGCAGATGATGCAAATTTACTTGCTGAAAATAAAGAGAACTTCAAATACTTAGTGACGAAGATCAAAGACCACAGACTTCAGTTTAGGTTGCACCTCAATGTGAAGAAAACAAAATTCCTTACCACTGGACCAATAACTGACATCCATATAAATAGAGAAAAGTTTGAAGTTTTCAAAGATTTCATTTAGCTCAGATCAATCATCAGCACTCATGGAAGCATCAGTTATGAAATCAAACAGCGTATTGCATTAGGTAAATCAGCTGCACAAGACCTCTTTTAAGTGCTGAAGAGCAAAGATGTCAGTTCGAGGGCTAAGTTGTGCCTGACCCAAGCCATAGTATTTTCAATAGCTTCATATGCATGTGAAAGTAGGACAATGAGTCAGGAAGACTGTATAAAAATTGATGCATTTGAGTTATGGTGTTGGAGAAGAACAGATAAATCTTCTGTGGGAAGAAGTACAACCAGAATGCTCCTTAGAAGCCAAGATGGCCAGACTTTGTCTCTCATACTTTGGACATATTATCAGGAGGTACCAGCCCCTGGAGAAGGGTATCATGCTTCTTCAAGATAAAGTGGAGGGTCAGCAGAAAGAGGGAGACCCCCAATGAGATGGATTGACACAGTATCAGTAGCAGTGGACTCAAGCATAGTAATGATTGTGAGTTTGATGCAGGACCAAGCAGTGTTTTGTTCTGTAACACATAGAGTCGCTATGAGTCAGTACAGACTTAACAGCATTGAGTGACTATATAGTCAGTTCCCACTCATGGTGCCCTGGTCACAACAGAATGAAACATTGTCCATTCCTGCTCTGTCTTCACGCTCAGTGGCATGTTTGAGTATGTGTTGCAGCCACTGTGAATCTTGGTGCCTCCCATCCTCGGGGTGTATCTTTCTACACTCCACCAGGCAGTATCCTTTGGGATAAATCGAGTGTGCACTGACTATGTTTTGAAAGTAGAACATCAGGCCTTTCTTCTTAGTCTGTCTTGATCTGGAACCTCTGCTGAAACTGCCCCCCATGGGGGACCCTAGAATAGCTTCCAGCATCATAACAACACACAAGCCACCACAATATGGCAAACTGGTGAATATTTCAAGTGGTAGGGTATAAATGCCCATTTCCCTGCCTTGGTGGTGTTGTTGGTAAGTGCCCTTGAATCAGTTCCGACTCATAGCAACCCTGTATAGGGGTTCTGAGCAGTGGCTAATGGGTTTGAACCATTGGCCTTACAGCTCAAACTGACCTTGTGGTCCAGTGCATTATCCTGCAGCATCACACCAGAACTTAGTCAACACTTACATTATTGGTTAGTAAATCTTTCTAATAGTAACTAAATATTTAATTTTCTGGTTGTTAATGGTTTGGCATGTGAATAAGCACTGGACTGCAAACCACAGGATCAGCAGTTCATACCTTGCAGCTGCTCTTCGGAAATCCTACAAACAGGGTTGCTATCAGTTGGAACCGACTTGATGGCACTTACCAACAAAAATAATGCAGGTTGAAGATATAGTGGAAAATGTACATTGTTAAAAACCCTAGCCATTGAATTTCTTGGAGACCTGGTGTGGCATTGTGGGAATAGGTGTGGTGCTGTCAGACAGCTCTGGACCACAAGTTTGGTTTGAACTGAAATATTGGCTGTTCAACCCACCAGCCACTCCTCGGAAACCCTATATATATATATATATATATATATACCCTATATAAGGTGGCTATGAGTCACAACTGACTTGACGGCACTTAACATCAACAACATTGAATACCTTTCTTTCCACACTATTCCACAGGGGTCTCTCATTGTACATTACCATGGTGGTGGTGGTGGTGGTGTGCCGTCAAGTTAGTCTGACTCGAAGCGACTTTATCAAGGGTGTAGTACATCTCTACGGGAGTCTTTTTCTTGTGAAGCAGCTGGTAGATTTGAATTGCTGACCTTTCAGCTAGAAGCCAAGTCCATAACCACTACACTTCCAGCACTCCTTGTACACTGCAACAGAGTGAGATAAATGTTAAGTTTTGGAGATTTGAACAACACATAATTGCCATTTTTTATATAATTCCAAATACCATCTAGAACCTAAACCAAAAAAGAGCAAAACAAATAGTTGGCCTCAAGTCAATGCCAACTCATGGCAGCCCCATGTGTGTGAATAGAGCTGCTCCAGAGAGGTTTTTTTTTACCTTTTTGAAAAAGTTTTTATTGTGATTTGAGTGATAGTTTACATGGGAGGACATTGGTTTTACACTCATCCTATCGTATTTTGTTTCATTGCAATGATTACAGTCCCCTCCATGCATCATCATTCAACAATATTTACTTCCACTCCCTCTGGGGTTTTTTTGTTTTGTTTTTTTGAATATACACAAAAACACACAGGAATATATAATAATTTAAACAGCCAAAGGGCACATTCTGCAAGCCTGCCTCCTGGCTGCCAGCACACAGCCTTTTTCTTTCCATGAGTCCAGAGTCCTCAGCTGCTTCCTCTCTCCATGTCTTCATCTCTGCCTCCATCTCTGGTGTCTCTGCTTCTCTGGATAGGGCCCCACATTCCACTGTGCTCTTCTCCCTTGATGGTCCTAGAGTCCTCTGTTCCTGACTGCAAGATTAACTGCTCCCCCGTTTTTGTTATAAAGCTTCTACCTTTACTGTTGTGACAATCACAATTAGTCATGATGACAATTACTCACTCTTGAATCATAATCCTATCCCTATCACCTTTCATCAGACCCATCTAGACAATATGAAAACTACCAGTGGGGATTCTATCTTCCCCTGCACACTCTGAAACTAAACTCCCTCTTGAATACTTGTAAGCTAGTCACTTCATGCCTTTATCACCCCCTCATTTTAGGTAGCCAATGCCTAAGTCTCCCGTCTCTATCTACCGTATATACAGAGGAGGTAGGATTGATCCTTGATGTGAAGACTCCTTCCCTCTCAGTTGGTATTTTGAGCTACTACCTCCATGAGTATAGGTCACATTCATCAACTTGTAGCAATTTACACCTGTTTTCCATTCATGGCTGATTTTTTTTTTTTTTTTAAAGTAGGTCACTAGGCTTGAAGCAATTCTTGAGGGACTTGAACCTCCTACCTTTCAGTTCACACCAGTGTGTTAGCTGTTTGAACCCCTCAGGGACTCGTACACATCCTTCAAAATGTGTCTCAGCCTTAAGAAGTCAAGTCAGAAGTTTCCTCCGAGTCTCTGACCTCCCACAAAATTCTCACTCTCTGATCACAGTTCTCACTCTCTGATCACAGTCCCTCAGGGAAAGCTTGCTGTCTTCTTGGGCGTAAAGAAAATTTCTTTTTGGCTCTTTTCAGTTTATTGCATGAAGGAGTTACACTAGTCCAAGTTAAAAGTGGACCCCAAATGGTAACATTATACAAGCTGTGAGGTTTTAAACTTGTGACAAGGGACGGAGGGAAATTTTCTTCTCATTGCAAGGAAATCCTCCCTTAAGCTTCAATGGGCCACAAGCACTTAAAACCCACGAGCCTTCAGCTGGTTGTCCTTAGCCAGTCCAATCTCTACACGGAACTGGCGTATGTTCTTGCGCTAGTCCCCCTGTAGCTGACTGACTTCATAATCTGGTTGCTCAGTTACAAGTACCATTGCAGGCAAATTTCTTCTTAAACGCCTTCGCTAGTTTCTTTTTATCATAATCATCAGTGATCCCTTAGACAGTAGTAAAGGTCGTTCAGCCATTTCTCTGTTGAATTCTTACTTGGATATAATCCTTAGTCCCACGAGGAAGCAGGTCATCACCCTTACTTGCATCAGGAAAAGGGTCGAAAGAGTGGAGGTTCTCAATAGTGGACATACGATGCGATTCCTTTTCCTCGGTGGAAACGGCCTGACGAAGTCAGTGGCGGGGGGAGGCGGGCGGGGGGATGGGGGCTACAGGGGGAGGCTGCTGAGTCCTCGTCGGCGGCTCAGCGACTGGGGCTCTGTGTAGATTCTTGATAACAGTCTTCTTTGTTGGTCCAGATCCCAAGTGGTGGCCTCACGGAGATCTGCCGGAAGCCTCTCTCTCCTGGATGTGTGGCGTCTGTTTCTGATTGGCTGATCTCCATCGGTCTGCCCATGTACACCCGCGCGCTCACAGAAGCGGGGCTCAGCACGTTGAGTCAAGTCCCGGCTCTGTCCCACACTTGCCTGCAAGAAGCCGGCATCACAGAGGAGAGGCACATAAGCAAGCTTGTGTCAGCCGCCAGACTTTTCAAACTACCCCCAGGCCCTGAGGCCATGTAGCCGGACCATGGTTGGACCTCCCCAGACAAGAGCCACCTGTTCACTGTGCTTCTGATGCAACCCCTCCACCCCTGAACGTGCAGACCAGACCCAGAAGACAGCCCCAGTGTGTGGTCAAACAGCACGAATCTTTGCCACAGGACTGAGGGCCCTCCCTGTCTCCTCAAGGAAAGCCCCTCTGCAGGAAATGGGTGTAGTTCTCCTTAACCCCCAAAGAAAAGACTGGTACTTATTTTTATTTTCAGAACACAGAAGAACAAAGATGCCAACTTGCCGCAGATGCTGTGCCTCTAATCTTGTCTCCGTGAGTGGGGAGAGGGAGGGGCAGAGAGGGCAGGGCAGCCCTTAAGTCCACCCTGCAGGATGCCCAAGGGTCAGATGGACTTTAGTTAGGCCAAAGTCACGGACTGGGGAATTAAGGTACATGACGGGCCATACTCTTGTGTTCAGCAGTCAAAAAGCCTGGTTGTACCAGAAAAAGATCCTCTTCTCCTTTACATAAACAAGAGACATGTTAATAATTGCTTTCTAGCAATCAGCTTTTATTTGCCTTAACATAAGCTTTGAGCAGTTATTTAACTAGTGTTCATGGCCCTGTAACCACAATTCCAAACCTTTCGCTTAGGCTGTCATCTAATATATCTGACGTGTTTTCAGCAGGGAAAAAAGAAAAAAAAAAAAAAGGGCTTTTCTAATTGTTTCCTTCTGACATGGTTTATTTTGTAGGGGTATCTGTCAGGCACACATTTCATGTTGGCTTTTGGTTTTTAAACTAACTGCAAATCCAGTGAGACGCTGTCTGAAATTCACAAAGAGATCTTGTATATGTGTGCGTGCGTGTGTGTGCGTGTGTGTAGTAACTACCATTCATTTTAATCAGTTGTTCCCATGTTGGTCATTGTGCTACAGTTTTGACTTGGAATCTGGACTGTCTCCATTCCAAATTTTGGCTATCAGCTAGCAGGTCACCTTTGCAGAAAGTTACTGTAGGGTTGAATATTCCAGAAAGATGTCTTTAAAAAGGGAAGTTGCTCATAAGAGATTTGCTAAGTTCTTTAAGTGTTATAATTAAGATGTTAAACTTCTGTTTTTAGTTAGGTAATTCTTTTAATTCAAATAAAGCTTCATTTTGAAGGCAGACCAACAACAGTAGCCATGAATTCGTATTTGCATATTTCCAATAGCTTTCCAATGGATTTCAGCTTATTCTCTCCTGTTTTCGCCTAGTTTCTGATTATGCAGCGAACAGCCAATTCAGACAACAAACTATTAAGGTGTTTTCATTGCTGAAAAAATGAGTTCCCTTTACTTCTTATCATGAGCTCCACTTTGGGTCCCCAAAATTATAATTTACAGTAGGAACACTTTAAACACAAGGCCTTGATCAAAAGTTGTGTACCAGTTCATCTACTCATTAAAACAAGTGATTTCCGTCAGGAGAAAGAAAAAGCAATTCCATTCATTACAAAGCCATCTCCAACATTTTCTTTCTATACCTGGATCCATGTTTTCAGAGGAAAAGGGCATTCTCAGGTGATGTGTCTTCCCCCACCCCCGCTTTGTTATGCATATATAAAATCATGTATATTTCTTCAGTGATATTCACATGTGTAAGATACCACATGAGGTTGTGGTGGAAATGTAGAACAGCTTAAGCTGCCAAACTTTTACCAAACTCTTGACCAGCTCATTTGATCTCTCTAAGTGATGGGGTGAAAATGGGCAAGAATAGATTCTTTCGTGATCTGTGCTTTTGCAATCTGTCAGCTTCACATTCTAAGACCTGCTGAAGTGGAGCAAAAAAGACCCCAAGATTTGTGTTGGAGGTATCAAAGAAAAAGATGTTTATGTTCTATGCAGGATTTTTACTTAAGTCCAAGTTGCACCAGAAAAGGGAACCTTCTGGATTTGAGTGACTTAAGTCCTTCCCTCTGCCTAGAAAATCAGATTCAGGGACCAGGAATAATGCCCAAGGGGAAAGTCTGTCTAGTCTGAGATGTCTGCAGTTTGATTTTATCACACTGTGTTTTAAATCTTCTTTTAATCGCTTTAGTATTTGTTTGGTCCTCTTCTGCTTTAAACTTTTTAGTGGATCCTAGAAAAGCCCGAATGTTTGCGTGTGACATTTGACTGCGGTGGTTTGGGGCCACTGGTGGGTGTTAGTAGGCAGAGGGTGGGCTTCAGCGGTATCCAATTTTTATCAGTTGCATCTGGTACTGAATTCTGCATAACAGTGGAAAGTGTTGGGTTTGAAAAAGCACAAAAGACACCTGGAAAGGCTGTTGGGCTCAGGTAGCTACACATTCATTGTGTATCATTCTTACTTCCAAAGCTGTCTGTCTGGAAGGAAAGACAGCCAACCAGCCCTCATTACTATTTACATTCCCAAATGACCAGGAAGCATGGTCTGTTTGGCCTTACTCAGAGGCCCTGGCTCCATCCTGAACCCTGGGGTGGGTGCCATCTAGGTCACTAGTCTACTGGACATCAGCTCTTAACTTAGCAGAGTTTGCTTTCATCACTGCACAACAAGACCAGACACTTGACTACGTCCCCACCACCTGGGTGGACTGTATTATGTTTAGAAAAACAAAACAAAACACCTAGCAATCAGTGTCCAAATTACCTTGATTTTAAATTGCTAAAGAAAACAAGAAACTGTCAAGCAAGTTATATAACAACTAACAACATTGCACTTTCTGTATATGAAATCAATATTTAAATAACTTATTTTTCTCCATTGCTGTTCTAAAGCATTGTAAGTAGCTGTAATATACCAGTACCAGTATGCTCTTGCAATAGCTTCAGCCCAAGAAAGCTGTGTATTATTGGAAAAAAACTGTAAAAATTCCTGTGATTCATGTAGCAAAAAGAGAGGTGGACGGAAGGGTTTTCCTATGTATCAAAACATGTCTATAATTATGTCCTTAGAGAAAAAAAAGTAAATAAATTTCTTCACTTGGATCTGTGTCTTTTTGGGGTGGTACTGGTTGCACCTTGGGTATTTCAGAAATGAGTGAAATAGAAATGAAATTTCTAGGTGGAAATTCTAGAAAAGGCATTTAAAAAGTAGGAACTAGGAGTGGAATCTCATGTGGGTTTAGTTTGTTGTTGTTAAGTGCCATCCAATCGGTTCTGACTCATAGTGACCTTGTATAGGGTTTCCAAGGAGCCACTGGTGGGTTTGAACTACTGACCTTATGGTTAGCAGTCCCGTGCTTATCCAATGAATAAACACTGGAATTCAAATCACAAGGTCGTCAGCCACTCCATGGGAAAAAGAGGAAGCTTTCAGCTCCTGCAAAAATTACAGCCTTGGAAACCAGATACAGGGTTGCTATAAGTGAGAACCTACTGAAATCCACTTAACAACATAATCATTATACATATCAAAGGAGTCCTGGTGTGGCACTGCAGGTTAATGTGCTGGACTGCAAGGTTGGTTTGAACCTCAAGATGGACTGTTCAAGCTCACCAGCTGCTCCTCAGAAACCCTATACAGGGTCACTATGAGTTGGAACCGATTTGACGGCACCTAACAACAGCAACATCATCAAAAACTCCCTCTGAGATAGACCCAGATGCTTGCTACATGGGTTTTCCTCTACCTAGAATGCTCTTCCCTAAGAAATTCTGCATAACGAGTTCCCTTCTAACCTCCTCCTCCAGGCCATTGCTCAGAGAGGTACCTTTCTCCTCCAGGCGTCCTGTCCTGAATGCATCATCTAACAGTGCACCCTCCCTGCCCCTCACCTCTGCCACCATGCTGACTCTCCCTGCCTGCTCCATCTTACCATAGCATGGATCACCTAACCTGCTAGGTCCTTAACTTCTTTAATAAATTAGTAATTAACTGAAGGAGTCCTGGTGGTGCTGTGGTTACAGCACTTGGCTGCAACGGAAAGCTCTGGGATTCCAACCCATTGGCCGCTCTGTTTTCATAAGGATGACACCCTTGGAAACCTTAGGGTCTCTCTGAGTTGGAATCTACAGCAGTGGGTTTGGTTTTGTTATGTCTCCTGCTACAATTTTAAAAGTCCAGGAATGCAGAAATTTGCTTTCTTATGTATCCCAAACTAATATGTTGGGCACATAGAAAGTTTCGAAGTATTCAATGAATTGTTAAGTGCCGTCAAGTCGGTTCCGACCCATAGTGACCCTGTGCAGGGTTTCCGAAGCTGTAAATCTTTATGGGAGCAGAAAGCCTCATCTTTCTCCCACAGAACAGCTGGTAGTTTAGAACTGCTGACCTTAAGGTTTGCAGCCCGATTCATAACCACTACGCTACTGCTCTTAAATCCAAAGAACTTGAATCCTAAATTTTAAATGTTAAAGATGATCATCTTAAATGTATTCCCTCATTTAACAAGTAGGAAACAGACGCTTAGAGAGGAAAGGAGGTACTGATGATTATACACTAATGACAGTTATATCATAGGTAGAGGGACAGATCCTCTCTGGTCAGCAAAGGCTTAGCTAAAGTTTATAAACTGCCTTGGCCAAAATGGAAATCAGAACAAACTAGAAGATCCTTCAGCAAACAGCCTGTGTGGAGGAAGTAGCTATTTCAGCATCTGACCACGAGAGGGCACTGATGCACCAGATTGAAGACGGTCACCTTCCCAAAGGCGGGGAGAACAAAACAGCCAGGTGGCGCAGTGTTGCCTGGCTGCGACTGGCATCCACTATAGCCCTAAAAGGAAACCCTGCAGTGGGAGGAAGAGATAGACAGGCCTTCCAGGACTCCAAGTTATTAGCCAGACCTTGTGTGCCATAGAATGGTTCCAATTCAGCAACAGTATGTGACAGAGTAGAAGTAACCCCAGTGGTCAATAGTTAGGTGCTCAGGGTGCTAACCCACCCAGCAACTCCACGAGAGATTTGTTGTTGTTGTTATGTGCCATGGGATCGGTTCTGACTCATAGAGACCCTGTACAGGGTTTCCGAGGCTGTAAATCTTTATGGGAGCAGCACGCCTCATCTTTCTCCACGGAAGAGCTTGTAGTTTCGAACTGATGACCACGAGAGATAGACCTGGGTATTTCTACTTGGTCGCATGGATCACTATGAACTGAACTCAACTCCCACAGCAATGCTGATAGAAGCAGACCATCAGGTCTTTTTCCTGCGACCTGGGGCCACTAAAACCAAACAAGCACTCCTTCAAACAAGTGCTGATGAGACAGTGGAGAAAACCCTCTTGCTAGTGGGAATAGAGAATGGCACAGCCACTGTGGAAAGCAGATTGTGACTGCTCAAAAAGTTAAACAATTATCATGTGACCCAGCAATTCCACCCTGAGGTACACTGGTGTTCTAAAGAACTGGGGGGTGGGGAGGGTGTAAGTCTTCAAGCAACTCTGGTCACAAATTCTCATAGCAGCACCATTCACAGTAGCCAACAGGTGGAAGCAATCCAAATTTTCATCATTGGAAAGATTATCCCAGATACCCAAATTGTCTATATTTTACAATAGCCAAGTGTTATTCAGCCATTAAACAAGATTAGTTGTATTAACTACGTGGCACAACATGGATGAACCAAAAAAATCATCATTGTAAGTGGAAGAAGTTGAACGTAGAAGATCACATATTTTGTGATTCTATTTGTATAAATTATCCAGACTAGGTTAACCCTTTCATGACCGAAGGCATACATAGCACCCACCTACACTTTCCACCTCTGGGGTTTAGTGGGAAGCTGTTATCCCACTTTTAGTGTGTGCAGCCATGTGATGGGGGAGGGGGGCTGTATTGCTGTGAGAATCTGAAGAAATGGACCTTATCCCACTGACGTCAGCATCAGACACCCTTCAGGACATTTGTGTCCCACCAGTAGTATCAAAATCCAAATTCGCTCAAAAACATTTAATTTTCACTTCATTCCATTATTGGAGATACATGGTTTCAGCAAAACATTCAAAGCAGGAAATAATTTGGTCTTAAAATGGTTAACTAGAGAGAGAGCAGATTGGTGGTTATCAGGGTTAAGGGTAATGAACTTTGGTAGCATAGGGGTTACAAGCCAGGCTGCTAACCTCAAGGTCAGCAGTTCGAAACTACTAGCAGTTCTGTGGGAGGCTTTCTGCTCCTCGGAGACTCTAAACAGGGTCACTCTGAGAACTGACTCCATAACACAAGACTACCGACCACTAGGTTAAGGGGAGGGGGCTGGGAGAGGGTGAGACTGGGGAGTAAAACTTTTTAATGGGGCAAGGATTTTCTCTGAGAGTGATGAGAATATTGGAACCAGTTAGAAGGAGTGGTTGGACATTATGAAGGTACTAAATGCTCCTGAATCATTCACTCTAAAATGGTTAAATCTGCATTCTGTGCATTTTACTCAGGGTTGTTTTTTTTAAAAAAAACAAGCCATGATAATGATGATGTTAAGTGCCTTTGAGTCAATTCTGACCCATAGTGACCCTGCATAAGGTTTCCGAGGCTGTAAATCTTTACAGGAGGAGGAAGCCTCCTCTTTCTCCTGCAGAACCACTGGTAGTTTTGAAATGCTGACCTTGAGATTAGCAGCCCGATTCATAACCACTACACTACCAGAGCTCCTTATTGATGATGATGATGATGGACTGATAAAATCAGAAGTATTCTAATAAAGACTGTAGCGCTCACCTGAGGATGGACTGTAACCCCATCTACAAAATGTATTCATAGGGACACCAAGATCAGTGTTTGAATAATTGGACCCAAGCTCTCCTGTGGGTTAAGGGTGAGAACCCTGAGTACCAGCAGTGAGAGAACCCTGGGGTCTTTGGGATTTGAAATGAGTCCCAGAGCTTGCTTTCCTGCTTGAGGACATCTAGGGGAAGACGGTGCCTCCCGCGTGTGGGAAGATGGTGGCACTTCCTGCAGAGTTGCTTCCTTACCCAGATGGGCTTCTTAGCCACCAAGCCTCACTGTCACCATTGACAGAAGGAGGAAAATGGGGGAAAGACCTAACTCCCACCAACCAATGGGGAGAAGCTGTTGTTCATCCAACAGCCATTCCCATGCCATATGGTGACCATAACGCCTCACTGGCTGCTACCAGCCATGGCACCGGGGAGCCAGGGTACCCTTTCCCACTTGGGACTGTAGTACTTTGGCCAGGAGCCCCTGCCATGATTTGTCACAGTGAAGCACAGGAAGGTAAGGAATGGTTCTGGAGCTGTCTTGTTACAGAGGCGCGGGATTGACACAGGGGTCTGTGGGGATGGAAGATATTCAAGTCAATGATCCAATTGGCTCTAGTGCCGATGCATCTAGAAAAATCTCTATTCACTAGAAGGCTCAGTCAGAGAATCAGACTGAAAGCCGGAAATTAGCCCTCAGGGCCATGCACAATACAGCTGTCTCTTAATTCCAGTCAAGCATGACTCCCTCCTCAGTGTCCCAGGAATATCCCATTGTGATCCCTGTTTATCTTGGCGTGAGCTTCTTTCCTAGAGAGACCCCCTTTCCCCATGCTCTCTGTCCAAATCCCACCATCTCAAGTCTAACCTTCTGCAGCGAGACACAAGTAACTCTAGTCACTGTGGCCCAGGGTTCAGAGTCCTCTATGGAACCTGCTGCAATCACATTGGATCAGGGGATTCTAGAAGAGCCCTCAGGGAGTGGTTCAAACTCTAACCTGAACCTGAAAAGCATCTCATTGTTTCCTTTGCTCTTAACGACCAACTCAAAACCATGTCTGTAACAGCCACAAATTGACTGGAATTCTTCCACTACCATCCATACTATTTCTCAGTTCCCTTAATACATTAAAGGAAAGGCCAATTGATATAAAAGAATACTTCTAACAGCCCCAATGAGGAAGACTCCCAATGAGATGCATTGGTACAGTGGCAACAGCAATGCGCTCAAGCATGGCAACAATTGTGAAGTTGGTACAGGACCTTTCGTTCTGTTGGGCATAGGGTCACTGCATAAGGAAACCTTATGCAGGGTCGCTATGGGTCAGAATTGACTCAAAGGCACTTAACAACATCATTATCATGGCTTGTTTAAAAAAAAAAGAACCTGAGTAAAATGTACAGAATGTAGATTTAACCATTTTAGAGTGAATGATTCAGAGCATTTAGTACCTTCATAATGTCCAACTACTCCTTCTAACTGGTTCCAACATTCTCATAACTCCCAGAGAAAGTGCATAGGGTCACTATGAGTGTTTCATTCTGTTGTGCATAGGGTCACGGTGGCACCTAACAACAACAACAGAAGAAAGGGGACCCAATGGAATGCAAAAATCATCAAACGGTATCATTAATATCAAATGCAAGTAACATTTTTCTGAAGATAATTAAAAACCCATTTGCAGCAGCACATTAACAGAGTTCAGAAGAGGACTTAGAATGAGGAGTATCATTCTGATGTCGGATCTTGGCTGAAAGCAAAGAATACTAGAAGGATGTTTACTTGTGCTTTATTGATTATGCAAAGGCATTTGACTGCATGGATCATAACAAACTATGGGGAACATTGTGACTATTGGGAATCACAGAACACTTCATTGTGCTCATAAGGAACCTATACATAGACCAAGAGGCAATCATTAGAAGAGAACAAGGGGATACTGAAAACCAGGAAAGGTATGCACCAGGGTTGTATTCTTTCACCATGCTTATCCTATCTGTCTGCTGAACAAATAATCCAAAAAGCTGAATTATATAGAGAAGAACGTGACATCAGAATTGGAGGGAGACTCATTACCAACCTGCCATATGCAGATGGCACAAACTTGCTTGTTGGAAGTGAAGAGAACTTGAAGTACTTACTGATGAAGATCAAAGATTACAGTATATTGCACCTCCATGTAAAGAAAATTAAAATCATCACAAATGGACCAATATATGGAATCTTGATAAATGGAGATAAGATTGAAGTTGTTAAAAACTTCATCTGGCTTTGATCTACCATCAATGTTCATGAAAACAAAAGTCAAAAATTCAAACGATCGTTTGCATTAGGCAAATCCGTGAAAGACCTCTTTAAAGTGTCCAAGAGCAAAGATGTCAGTTTGAGAATTAAGGTGCACCTGACCCAAACCTTGGTATTTTCAATAACCTCATACGCATGTGAAAGTTGGACAGTGAATAAGGAATACCAGAGAAGGAGTGACGCATTTGAGTTATGGTGTTGGAAGAGAATATTGAAAGTGCCATGCCTACCAGCAGAAAGAACAAATCTGTGTTAGAAGAAGTATGGCCAAATTGCTCCTTGGATTAGATGAGATTTGTCTCTTGGACTTTGGAAATGTAGTCAATAGAGACCAATCCCTGGAGAAACATCTTGCATTTCTCTCCAAGATGCCCCCGTATTTCTCTCCAAGATGCCCAAGAATTTTAGGGCTGACTCAACTCAAAAAGCCCATTTGACTTCCAAACAGCTGGCGAGGATTAGAGTCCAAGACGGTAGTAATACAATTGTGGTAAAATATGTATGTTGCCTATCCAACAATGTTTACACATATAATCAGTGGCATTGATTATAAATGTGAAAATTAAAAAAAAAAAAATATTGCCATTCTAATGAAGGAGAGAACATTTGTGAGCTATATTTTCGGTAAGTGTCATCAAATTGGTTCCGACTCATAGCGACCCTATATAGGGTTTCCAAGGAGTGGCTGTTAAGTCTGAACTGCTGACCTTGGGGTTCAAACCAACCTTGTGGTTCAGTGATTTATCCTACAGCACCATACCGTAGCGATATTTTATTTTGAGGGAGGACAAAGGACAATTTGAGGGTTGTGTCTGTCTGAGGTTTAACGTTCCTAAAGGGGCTTCACCTTCAGCCTTCAGCCACAGAAGATTCTGTTTGCCTGGATCTTGCAGTAGGGGTATGAGCCAGGTCATGTTCCAGATTTGTGCTTTCTGGAAGCAGACCCTAGTGGGACTTTTCCGGTGGGAACCATCTCAATCCCCACCTGAGAATTTTCTGATCACATAGAATTCTCAGGAGGGAACACATTAGAGGACTATAGCTTTCTTCCCTTGTGTCAGCTTGGTTCCTTTTGGGATTTCCTCCAAGTGACCTCTTCTCCTATAGGTTTTGCTGTTGTTGTTGTTAGGTGCCATTGAGTCAGTACCAACTCATAGCAACCTTACGCACAGCAGAACGAAACACTGCCCAATCCTGGGGCAACCTCATTATCGTTGCCACACTTGAGCCCATCGATGCTGCCACTTTGCCAATCCATCTCGCTGAGGGTCTTCCTCTTTTCTCTGACCCTCCACCTTACCAAACATGGTATCCTTCTCCAGCTACTGGTCTCTCCTGACAATATGTCTGAAGTATGAGAGACGAAGTTCGGCCATCCTGGCCTCCAAGGAGCACTCTGGCTGCACTTCTTCCAACACAGATCTGTTGGTTCTTTTGGCAGTCCGTGGTACTTTCAATATTCTCCTCTAACACCATAACTCAAAAGCATCAATTCTTCTACGGTCTTCCTTATCCACCTTTCACATGCATATGAGGTTATTGAAAATACCATGGCGTGGGTCAGGTGCACCTAGGTCCAGGGATGTAGGGAAATTGAGTGTTTTAGGTGACATACGTACCAAAGCAATGAGTGCCTTGTTAAGTGCTGTAGAGTTGGTTCCAACTCATGGTAGCTCTATGGATTTCGAGGAGCGGCTGGTGGGTTTGAACCGCCAAACAGAACGACTGTGAGGTATCACTCAAGTGACCAAACACACAGGGAACTCGGTGGTATTTTGTTAAACTCTGCTTTATCAGGTTCTTGTGAACAAAGACTTTCAGCTCTCAAGGAGCTCAGTCACCTTGGCCTGACTTCTGATTCGTCACCGAGGCCCTTCCATCTCATGCAGGCCTGAGGAGGCCCCCCACTCCGAGAATGTGGCCAGGAGGGGCTTGGGTGAACTCAGGAAAGCTCTGAGAACTGACTCTCTGGCTTCCCCCTGGTCTCGATAGGGGTGGGATAGGGCCTGGGCATTCCACATGGGGGCTGTCATGGCATGCCGGAAGCTGTGACCTTTGCCTTTTCATCTAGTGCTTCAGAGAATTTCAAGCCTGCCCCCAGTCCACGTTCACCTCCTAACAGCCTCCTTTTGGTTGGACAATTTGTGAAGACAGTTTCTAGAGCTTAGGTACTAGCTGTTTGGAGGAAAGGAGGGCAAAAGGAAGGGATAGAGTTAGAAGTTATCCCTGACCTAGGACCTTTGCCTAAGACAAGAAAAAGCCCCCTTGCTCCTGGCTTGGACCCATCACCCTGGGATTGCTCACTGCTTCCAAATGGACTCAAGTGTTGGGGCCTCCTCGGGATAGTGGGGTACCCATCCAAAAGGGGCAGCTCCCGCAAAGCCCTTGCTTGTGTGCAGAATCCGTTTGGTGCAGTCTCAGTAGTCACAAGGACAGTGTGTACATTTCTTCCATCTTCATAAGGGAAGTTTCCAAAGGTTTTCCAAGGGCCCTTTCAGCTGTGGTTGAAATCTTGGGCCTTGGCCTCCTCCAAGGAGGAGCCTCGTTTACTTTGGCTTCGGGGCACTTCCTATTTAGTCCCAGGCTCGGAATGTATGGAGTAGAGCTTTGCTGGGAGGCGCACCATCCTAATCCTCGCCCTGTTGAGACAGATGGAGACTGTGGCTGCCCGAAAGTCACTGGAGGCTTCCTCAGGCACTCCCCCAAGAATTCCTCCTCTGTTGGCTTTGAGGTTTAAGGGAGCTGCCCACAAAAGAATGCTTGATGAGGGCTTCATGCCGGTCGGATTATGGAGGACATTATGGATACTCATATTTTCCCTGTAGCTTTTTTCCCCTCCAGAATTTAGAAAGAAGGTATAGCATTCAGAAGTTGGAGTCAAGAAATCAGATTCTTCTCTTCAGGATCATGGTTATCCCAGCCAGGTGAGACCCAACATGTGTCTGACACAGAATGGCTGGTGTTGCTTGTAGAACGCTCTAAAATGTACAAATTGGACATTAATTTACTCTTTTATTTTTGGCAAAGAAAGGAGAGCTGGACTTGCCAAGAAGCATGATTTTACTGCACCCACCCCCCTAGAAATGTGCTTGTTACTGGAGTGGTCTAAAGCCACCGATTGTGCTAATACCCACACCATCAGCTAAAGCTTCTCTCTCTCATTTTCAGCCCAGGAAACTAGTGGGATATCATCAAAAAAGCATCTAAGAGGCCATACAGACCTCCATGACAATCAGTGGAAATGCGACCACGTTGTTCCCTGAGGTCCCTCCTGGCACCTCCCCTGCCATATTTCTTGGGGGATCAGGATGCTCATGCACACGGGCACTGGCATTTTTTCTGGGCATTTGCTAGACCACCTGGACTTCAGCCATAGTAGATGATACCCCAGACATCTGAGTCACCACCACAAGCCCCTTCAGTTATCCCCCATCATGCACACGCTCAAGTCTCTCAAAGGGATGGCAACCAGAGTGACTATTCACATGTAAATGCTTTCTGGGGTTTTATAAACTGCTTCATGCTCCTTTCTTGGTGGTTGTGTTGACTTTGGCACGGGTCAAGGCAGGGGGAAGGGTGTGTGGGTAGTACGAGGTGGTAGGAATTGAATGTTTTTTCGAGGGTTGATCACAAGTCATTGAGACTACGTTCTTCCCCCTTGACTGGATATGTGTTGCTTACATTCCTGGGTCAGGCTAAAACCCCTTAAAGGAAAAGAACTTAGGTTTAGAGGGTTTTATTGCTAATGGCTTAAATATGACATTTTGCATATCATCTTTTTAACTGGAAGTCTTTTTTAATGCAATACATTTTAATGGGAAGGGTTTCTTCCACCTCCCTGCCCCCTAAACACCAAAGATACAGACTTCTGAGCGAGCAATTTGAACACACTAACTAGTTGTCATTGAGTCAATTCCAACTTCTGGCAGCCTCATGTGTGTCAGAGTAGAACTGTGCTCCGCAGGGTTTTATGACTGATATTTCAGAAGAATGAAGGCGCTTCAAAGATTTGTGGAAAAATGGAATTAAAAGATAAAGACGTTTTTCCACACGCTTTGTGAAGCCTCCTGGCAGATCTCCAAGACTTTCTTCTGAGCTGTTTCTGTGTGGACTCAAACCTCCACCTTTAGGTCACCAGCTAAATGTGTGAAACATTGACACCACCCAGGTGTTCATGGTAACTATTTGCCTGCTTGTCTGTTTCATTTGCTTAACTGGACTCACAGAGAGGGGCACAGTGTAATACAGCATCATGTCCCCAGCTTCACACACAGCGTCTGGCATACCCCTGAACCAGGAGATATGTGCTGTTTAGAGAGTTCACACCAGCAAAATAGGACAACACTTTTTGAATTTCTTTTCCAGGCAGCTGCTCCATGGAAACCTAGGCACTCCACCTTCAATCTCTGCTCTCAGCTGTGTGGGCTGGCAGTACCTGTTTACCCTATCTCCTATTTCTGGTTTTTAGAATATTTGTTCATAATCTGTTGAGCACAGCTAGGGAGGTCAGCCTGATCGTCAACCACGGCAGCCAATGGGTCAGTGGGCCAGCTTTCCCATCCAATGCCACCCATGCAAAGACTTTCCTCTTGGATAGATTCATGTGTCAGTAAGTAGGTGGAACTTCGTGGTGCCTCCACCCAAAACAGTGACACATACCATCACGTTTTCATCTGAGCAAGCCTTGTGAAGCTGAAAAAGTCCTTCTTCCTTGCTTCTGAAGACTATATGTATTGTGTGTTGTCTGCCTCTCAGTGCAAGAATGGCAATTAGGTGGGGAAGAGGTAAGAGGAAGAATCCTTAGGTTAAACAACATGGTTAAGTACTCAACTACTTAGAGTGGCAATTCAAACCCACCCAGAGGTACCTCAGATGAAAGGTCTAGCAATCTGCTTCTGGAGCAGTCCTACCACTGCAATACCTGGGTTTGCCAGGAGTCAGAAGCGACTGGATGGCAACAGGAGAAGGTCATCCAGATAGGCACCTACAACTTCTCACCCAGCACTGTGTGTATGTATTAAACCCTGACCCAATCTTTTCACACTTGTCACACACTCACACATGTAACTATGTGCTGGTGGTGGTGATGTGCCGTGGGGTCAGTTCCAACTCACAGTGATCCTGTACAGGGTTTCTGAGATTATAAAAATAGGAGCAGAAAGCCTCATCTTTCTCCCACAGAACAGCTGGTAGCTTCAAACTGGTGACACTGAGGTTAGCAGCCCGATTCATAACCACTACCAGAGCTCCTTAACTATGTGCTATGACTTACTATTTTAATGCATTAATAAAGACATATATGTTACTAGATCACAAACTTGTTTTTTAAAATATTTTTTTGTCACTGTATTTCAACAGAATTTTTTTTGTAACTCTATGTGTTCTGTCCCATGTATTTTAAAACATTATTTTGAAAAGATAGCTATAAGCTTCATCAAACAGCCAAAAGGGCTCAGGGGCCAAAAAAGGGGAAGAGCCCCCATTGGAACAACTCTGCATTGCAGTCGCCTGTTCACTCTCTCTCTTTATTTATTTATTTTTTTTTTCAGATTGCCTTCTTACTGAGATGTTGTTGAAGGTGCCATCGAGTCAGTTCAGACTCATAGCGACAGTAAGCACAACAGAACAAAACGCTGCCCCATCCTTTGCCGTCCTCACAGCTGTTATTTTTGAGCTAATATGTTGCTAAGGATCTCTGGTAATGTAGTGGTTATAAATCGAGCTGTAAGCCTTAAGGTCAGCAGTTCAAAACTACCAGCTGTTCCTCAGGAGAAAGATGAGGCTTTCTGCTCCCATAAAGATTTACAGCCTCAGAAACCCTGTACAGGGTCGCTATGAGTCGGAACCGACTCCACGGCACATAACCAACCAACCAATATGTTGCTACCACTGAGTCAGTCATCTCGTTAGGAGTCTTCCTCTTTTTCACTGACCCTCCACTTTCCCAAGCCTGATGTCCTTCTCCAGGAACTGGTCCCTTCTGGCAGCATGTCCAAAGTATGAGAGAGGAAGCCTCATCATCTTGGCTTCTAAGAAGCATTCTGACTGTACTTCTCCCAAGACAGATTTGTTTGTTCTTCTGGCAGCGCATGCTTCACCAATATGCTTCATCAATATGCTTCACCAATACCATAATTCAAATGCATTGATTCATCTTTGCTCTTCCTTAGTCACTGTCCAACTTTCACATGCATATGAGGTGATTGAAAATACCATGGATTGAGGGATCTTGATGGCAGCTAGGGGTGGAGGTGCAGTGAAGTTCGCCATGAGTGATACCACAGAATACAAGGCAAAGCAGATCCAGGGAAAGCCCCAAAACTCGGAACCACAGAGATAGGAATATTTAAAAGGTTTGCAGGCTTATAGCTAGTGGAACTTGTTGCAAAATAAGAAATCACATACTTTTGCATCTGCCACACTCAGCAGCCCCCAAGCCAACAACTTGGGCGAAACCAAATGTCAAGACCAAGCAGGAGAGCAAACACACCACGGGAAAACACCACGGGAACCTTAGAGTAAAGGTAGACAATACACTCTGTCAATTTTCCTTGTTCTGATTTTTTTTATCTATTCATTAGCCCCACCACCACCACCACTGTTTGTGCACCTCCATTCTGGTGACTGGGGGGTGGGGTGCCTGAGCGAGTGGACACCGCCACCCACACCACTGGTGGGTTCTTCTGCCATGCATGCACACAGATACTCTCAGCCCAAGAGCTGGCCCTGAACTGTTTTTCAGTTTTGTTTTGTTTTGTTTTCAAATACGGGAAAGGCCGAGACAGAGGTGTAGAGAGGGAAAGAAAGTTTAAAACAAAACAGGCCGAAAATTAAATTAAATCCTGAGGTACAGAATAACAGCCAACAGTGGCATCTTCAAATATCTCAGGCAGCTTCGAAGGCAAGAAACTGAAGAGAGGTTATTAAAGCCATACTCATATTAGGCTACAGATTTTTTTCCCCTCTCCCCACTCTCCCTTTTCTGCAATTATAGACCACAGTATGCAGTCTAGTTTTGTCACTTTGTTGATGTTGCTGCTTTTCAGTTTTTTTGGTTCTTTTTTTGCTGGTCCTGTTTTGCTGTTGTATGTTCCCCCTTCTACCTTTGAGTGACTCTTTCTCTCCCTATATTACCCAAGAAAAGACAGCAACTGTTGCCATATAGTCAAGCTACAACCACACTCTGTAAAACACCAAAACCCAGGCAAGAATCAATACCAACTGCCATATACCAGGAAACCAGAAAACACCTGTGAAAATTACTCTGCGTTAAGCAATAAGAACAGTGAAAAGGGAAGCCCACATCCTGATCACATCTCCCTGGAAGCAATCAGAAAGCATAAAAAATACCAAAACATATATTCAATTAAGTATTAAGGTCACAGATAAACACTAAACATGTCCAAGAAGCAAAAG
>NW_006408700.1:4509157-4513383 GCF_000296735.1 Chrysochloris asiatica
TTATTTCCAACTCCTAGTGACCCTGTATAGGGTCTGCTGTGAAATGCTGTCGAGTCGTTTCGGAATCACAGGACCCTGTATAGAATTTCCAAGGAATAGCTGGGGGTTTGAACTGCTGACCTTGCCAATGGCAGTCCAGTGCTTATCCTACAGAGCCACACCAGAACACCAGAGTTTAAAAGGCTATAAATCTTTACAGAAGCAGAAAACCTTCTCTTTCTCCCAAGGATCAGCTGGTGGGTTTGAACTGCTGACCTTGCAGCTAGCAGTTCAGTGTTGATCCTAGAGCAGTGGCAGCAGCATTCCTGAGTACTCTTTAAGGCTTTGTTAAATCAACTATTGAAAGCTCCATACATAATATTACATTTGCCTTTGTAACTATTATAAACATTTTAACAAATTTCTTTGGATGAAAATGTGAATAACCTTGGCTGGTACATTTTTTCAGTATAGCACAGAAATTAGGAGTGGTGGCTTAGGTATCAGGTGTGTTGGCCTGAATGCTGGCTCTTAGACATTTAAAAATTACGTAGCCTCATTAAGTATCAATTTTCTCATTAGTTAGTGAGTACCTACTTCATAGGTTTATTACAGGATTCATAAGACAATATCTGTAAAATAATCCTGTTAAATAGCTGGTATCAGTATGAGTTGGAACCGACTCCACGGCACATAAGCACCACCACCATGCAATGGTGATGGTGTTGGGGTGCCGTGGAGTCGGTTCCAACTCATAGAGACCCTGGATATGGTTTCCGAGACAGTAAATCTTTACAGGAGCAGAAAGCCTCATTTTTCCTCCTGCGGAACTGCTGGTAGTTTCGATCTGCTGACCTTGAGGTTAGCAGCCCAACTCGTAACCACTATGCTACTAGAGTTCCTTGGTATGCAGTGAGTGCTCATTACATAATATTGATTGTAGGCAACAAATGATAAGAGTCTAGGTTTGGGAAGCAGGTGTCAGACATTTGTAATTAATCTCGCCTGTTTCCTCCCATCGGAAAATGAGGTGATTAAACTAGATTTGATTGTGATTTTCAAGCTTCAGTTATTTATTTTTAGCTACAAAACTCTTCCTTCAAGCAACATCTTACTTAAATACCACCTAAACTAGATGAAAACAGAGGGGTAGGGACTGAAGGGAGGGGAATCTTCCTCTACCCATTGGCTCCCCTTCCCCTCCCTCCAGATTGTCCCCAAGTCACCTCCCCCGGCACAGCATGTCCTCAATTAGGACTTGAAAGTCTCCAAACTATTCTGTTCCAGTCCTTTGCATTTTATGACCATGAGATTGGGCATTTGGCCATGGAATCCAAGTTGAAGTTGAAATGATACTGACAGAACCTGTTCCCTTTGCTAAGGCCTCATCTGATTAGCAAATTGCTGTCCTCTCCCTGTCTCTCACATTCACCACTGTCCCTCTGTTAGGGACACTCGCTCCCCTTCCCACCACTTCTGAGACTTGGAGAGAGAAGCCACAATGGGACATTAGGTTACTGATGGTGTCTTAGTCACCGTGTCAAGACACTTCACAGGGCTCTAGACTAGGAATGGGATCATCTTGATTCCATCACTAAAGTGTTCCTGACCAATAATGCCCTTGGCCAATTCATTACAGGACATGATTTTAAAGCCAGCAAATATCTAGAGGAAAAATGAGCTATTATGATACTTCAGTGTTTCATCCAGTTGGGAGTTAAATGACGGCTCAGCATTCCCTTTTGTGTTCTACTTATCGGTGCATGTAAACCTGTGCACGAAACAACAGGCAATTCTGGGCAACTGGCAGATCTACTTCCTTTGCATTCAGAGCAGGCTTGCTGCTCACACCTTCAGGAGACTTCCATCCCACAGGAAGATCAACTTCACAGCCTTCACCTTCCTCGGCCTCAGACCTTACCTCCTTCCACCTTCTGTCCCGGGAGCTGGGCGTTCCTCCAACACACCAAGCATCTTCTGCTCTCTGGGCCTTCACATTTGTTGCTGTTTCTGTGCCTTGAAGCAGAAAAGTATCACATGGCTTCCTCTTACATCAAACCCTTCTTCAGGGAGGCCTTCCCTGACCCCTTGTCTAAAATCCCATCCCTGGGGCCTCTCTAGACCTAGACCCTGGGTTTTGGTCATCCCTCTAATCTCCATCCTATGTATAGTACTTATATTGACAAGTCTCTCTCTCCCACCCCCTTCACAGGAATGTCAGGCATCTTGTACTCATTACTGTAGTGACAACTCTTGAGACAAGGCACATAGATGCTCAGTGGATTTATGTGGAGGGAATGAACAGCCACTCTTTGCTGTTACCTGTGCATCTGCAGTCAGCATAAATGCACCAGGAAGACATGGTTCAGCTGCTTGGGTTGCTACAGGTTAAATGAGTGCCTAGATTTTTGGCCCAACAAACAGAACAAGACTTACCTTAGACAGCCCATTTGTACCCCTGATCCGTGTTAACTGTGTTTTAACCACAGAGTTATGGTCCTCCCTTTCGTCCCCATTCTTTCTTGGAATCAGGAGCCTCCACCCTCTATTCCTCAACTTTGGAGTCCTAGTGTGGCGCTATGGGTTAATACACTGGACTGCAAGGTCAGTTTGAATCACAAGGTCAGTGGTTCAAGCTCACCATCTGCTCCTTGGAAACCCTATGTTGTTGTCAGGTGCTATCAAGTCGGAACCGACTCATAGTGACCCCATGCACAGCAGAATGAAACAATGTCCGATCCTGGGCCAACCTCACTACCGCTGCCACACTTGATGCCATCAATGATGCCACCTGGCCAATCAAAATTACCCAGCATTTGGTCTGCTGATTTCTCATCATTCTTCCAAAGTTATCAACATCATCTAAAATACCGATATTTCCTTCAAGGTATTTCATATCTGCTCTTTTCTCTTAGTAGCATGACTACTAGATAATGTCATATAACTAATATGTAATGGAGGGGCCCTGGTGACACAATGCTTAAGTGCTCATATGCTGATGAAAAGGCCAGTGGTTTACACCCACCAGCTGCTCTGTGGGAAAAAATAGACCAGCAGGCGTTCTGTGTGGATAAGGATGTCAGCCTGGAAAACTCTCTGGTGTAGTTCTGCTCTGTCGTCAAGGTCTGCTGTGAGTCTGAGACTCAGTGACACACAATAAATGCATCAACAGTATATAATGCTGGTGACCATGTTGGTCACTGAAAGGGGAAGTGAGGGAAAAACAGCAATGAAGCTGTGAGCTAAGTCCTACCACCTTCAATAGACTCCTCTGATCTTGGGTGGAGACCTGGTTGGCCAGCAGGACTGCAAGACCTGGGGACTCCTGGGTCCAGAATCAGTGACATAGCCACAGAGGACTAGAGTGAAGAGTGAAACATCCAGCTGATAAGAAGTGAGGATACATGCACAAGAACACCCACACTTGCAGATAATACCCACTTGACTTGGCTTCAATAACTGGATGATCAGAACTCAACTAGAAGAAGAAAGAAGAGGGGGAAAAAAGAGTAATCTGATACAATTTGATGAACTTGACCTATGCAGTAGCTCAAAAGAGGGAACAAATCTTTACAGTGAGGATAATTCCCATCCCCTCAGTACACAGGGTAGACAGAGATGGGCAACTTGGACATTGGATACCCAAATGTGTGGGGGGGACTACAAAGGCAAGAAGTGACTGGCTTACAAGCTTTCAAGAGGGAACCCAGAGCTAGGGGGCATGAAGGAGGGCAGAATCTCCAGTGAGTACTATCCAATCTGTCTGGGCGGAGCTGATGAAATGAAATGCTGATGGGTCACCTGTGATACTATAGTGAATGGTTGTTGTCAGAACTGATTGTGGGGGTTGGAACTGTGAGGGTAGATGTTTTGTAACAAGGAAGGGAATGATTAATTCTCCAGTCTAGGAGCGGAGGTCTCTGGGACCATCAACGGAGAGGAGCCAATAGCGGGACCCTACCCAGAGAAGCAGCGATGCCTGGGAAGGAGGCAGAGACGATGACATGGACTGGTGAGGCGGCTGGGGACTTTGGATCCAGGGAGAAGAGGGACTGTGTGCTGAAGACTGGTGGGGTGTGGGGGGGGGGGGGAGTGTATGGGGCTGGTTTGTAGGGTATGCACTTTCATCGGTTGATGATGCATGGAGGGGATTGGAACCATGGCAATGAAATGATATACGATGGAATGAATGTAAAACTGAAGTTCTCTCATGTAGACTACCATATAATTCACAATAAAACATAAAA
>NW_006408700.1:4513893-4528502 GCF_000296735.1 Chrysochloris asiatica
AAAAACAATATATAATGTAACTTGGTTTTCCTCAAAACAAGCTCTGGGGATTTTAGGTGAGATAAAAAAATTAAGAAAAAAAAATGCATACATTGATTATCAGTTCCTCACTTTGGGTTCACTCTGGGTAGAATCAATGTGCCAATCTTTCAGTTAGCTGTCAAGAGTGCTAACCACCCGCACCATGCAGGGGGTCCCCTCTAAAGCAGCTCTTATGGTTAAAACTGTCTGCTAATATGTAGCAAGTACATGATTGTGTCCTGCAAGGTTGGTAGTTTAAGCTCCTCGGAAACCTTACACAGGGTCGCTAAGGGTCAGAACTGACTCAACGACACTTAACACATGACTGAGCATATTTTATATTCCGACTATGAATAGAGTGATTGAGTACAACTGGCCCACGGGGTTTTCTAGGCTTGTCATCTTTATAGTGTGACACTGTAGTATAAGCACTAGACCACAAGGTCAGATTGAAGCGCACAGTCAGCGTCATCTTGGAAACATCCTGGTTGCTATGATGGCACTTAACAACACCAGTCTTTATGGGAGTAAATTGTCGAGTCTTTCTCCACCATTGTGTCGCCAGGATTCCAGAAATGGATGCAGATAGGCAATGTAACACATTGGGCTGCTGACTCCAAGGTTGGTGGTTCAAACCCACCAGCCACTCTGTTGGAGTAAGAAGAGACCATCTGCTCCCATAAAGATTTACATCTCAGAACGCTCACATAGGGTTGCGATGAGTCTGAATTGACTCAGTGGAAGTGGGTTTCAGGGTATTTCACTGCCGATGAGTTCTAGTTATCCACAGCCAGTTGTCTACTGCTGGCTTCACTCAGTCTGGAGTTAGAGTCAGGCTGTGTTTACTGTGTGTGAATTTGCTGTGCCAAGCGCGCTCTAAGGCGAAAAGACTCTGTGATCCATCTTAACTTGTTAGTCCTGTAGGTGAGATAGGTTTTTACACATGATGAAAACATAAATCCGTGTGAGTGATGACCAGTCCGCCATTATAACTCTGACCAGAGTTGGACCAGGAGTCCCACACTCTATAAATTCGTTGTCAGGGTGATGGTCGATGGTTTGTTTGCTTCTCTTTGTTGGAGTATTTATGGGAGAGCATTTAGCAAGCTTCAAAATGTAATGTTCTCCGGAGATCCTTTTTGGACCTTGAAATTATGTCCTGCAAAGAAAATGATTTGGATAAGGCTCAAATATTGATTTGTACTTAGATTATTTACTCAGTGATAGTTGGCTAGATCTGACTCAATTTACCACTGTTTTAAACAAGCTATTAATACATTTAAATCAATTCCATCTAGAGTAAGAATTTTAAAATCACTCTAGTAATTTTGTTGTCCAAAACAAGTTATTGAATTACTTCAAGCTTTTCTCATAATTTGAGTCAAACAGGAAATCTAGAAACAACGTAGCTCAGTCCAGTGATTTTTCAGAAGAGGACAATGGTTCAGAAAGAGGGTGTGACCTTGACCAATGTCAAAAGCTAGTCTCTGCCTCAATTATTAGTAAACACATGAAACTCAAGGACCATGATGCTTCTGGGTGTGGCTGACCTTTTCAGGGAGGACCAAGGTTATTCAAGGTTGTTTCCTCTTAGTGAAATCTCTGGTAACCTCAGGCCCCAGACACTGCTGATTAGCTCAAGCTCTGTGACTTCCTGATCCAGGTGAGACTTTCCAGGCCTTTTTTTTTTTTTTTTTTTTAAGTAACATTAATTGTCTTTATTGTGTTTTCCAACCATTGCTATGATCCATTTCCAAATTTTCCATTACTCTTTTTTTTTTCTTAAATGATTTATTGTGAATTATGTGATAGTTTACATGGGAGAACATTAGTTTTACATTCATTCTATTGTATATCGTCTCATTGCCATGGTTACAATCCCCTCCATGCAATCCTTCTCCCGTGCCCCCCAGGTCTTCAGCACACAGTCGCTCTCCCTCTCTGGGTTCCATTACTCTTAACAGAAACCTAATACCCAAATAAAAGAGACAGTAACAAAAGAATATGTTATTGTTAAGTGTCCAGTTGGTTCTGATTCATAGTGACCCTGTGTAGGGTTTCTGAGGAGCGGCTGGTAGATTTGAACCTCTTACCTTTTGGTTAGCAGTCAAATGCTTATCCTACAGTGCCACACCAGGACTCCAAAACCAAAAAAAACAATAAATGAATATATAGGGGAGAAAACATAACAAGTAAATAATTCAAGATAATACTCCTGCACCTTAGATTGAAAGAGTCCATTGAGTGACCAGCACAATAGAGCCAACAGCTCCCACACTAAGGGGCATCATTGTAAAATTTTAGCACACTGTGGGCAAAAAGAAGATTCCACAAGTTTCCAGAAATGAACAAAATAGGTTGCAGACAAAGAACACAAGATTGAATGAGTTTGGACTTCTCAGTCACAATAAGGAATGTGAGAAAGTCTTGAAGCAATGCCGTAAAATTCTGAAGAAATTTTTTTGGAAGAAAACTGTTTTTCCATAGAGGATAGCTACTCATCAAAGATATCATTTATAGGTGAAGTTAGATGAGAGTTTGGGACATCAATAGTCTCAAACATTTTACCTCCCATCCAATTTTTCACAGGATGTTAATGTGCACCATCAAAACAAGGAAATGAGCCCAGAGTGAGGAAGGCATGGTGTGTAGGAATGCAGGATCAGACGGGAAAATAAGGGAGAAAGAAAGACCTGGGAAGACAGGGAAGGCTGATTCCGGGATCACAAATGTACCCAGTTTGTAGGGCCAGCTCAGATTAGGGCTGATGGAAAGATTACCAGTAGTTTTCTTTATGAAGATTGTTGTTGTTGTTGTTGGGTGCCACTGACTCAGAGCAACCCCATGTGGCAGCAGAACTGCTCCAAAGGGTTCCCTTGGCTGCAATCCTCAGGGAAGAGATAACCAGGTCCGCATTTCCTGCAGTTTCTACACTGAGAAGGACATGGGACATCAGAAACTTGGCTTAGAATGCACAGGCTAAACTCCATGTCTATTTACCCAAGTCAGTTGTTGTGAGGTGCCTTTTAGTCCGTTTTGACTCATAATGGCTCTGTGTGATAGGGTTTTCTATGCTGTAATTGTTACAGGTTCTTTAAATAGTAGAAAGCTTACAAGATTTAGGTATTTGATAAAGATCTCACTTAGATTGTGGACATTGTCTTAAAGACCTAAGCAGAAATAAGTTAGCTATTATTAAAAGTATTGTTGTGTGCTGTGGAGTCAGTTCCGAGTCATAACGACCCTGTACAGGGTTTCCGAGGCTATAAATCTTTACGGGATCAGAAAGCCTCATCTTTTTCCTGCGGAACAGCTGGTAGTTTTGAACTGCTGACCGTAAGGTTCGCAGCCCAATTCGTAACCACTACACTACCAGAGCTCCTTAGTATAGAACATAAAAACAATGAAATTCTGTTAGCAGCAAGTTTAATAATCAAAACAATGTAAGCATTAAACATTAAGCCAGTAATCTTGTTTTTATTAGGCTGGTCAGAATATGTATCTACTTAGGTCATCATATTGCAGCAGATTCTCTCCTAAAAACATGTATTTTTTAAACTACACAATTGAGATTTTTTTTTTAAAGTTTTTATTGCGAATTGAGTGAAGGTTTACAGAACAGATTATCAGTTCCACATTCAGTGATTCATACACTTCATGTGTTTACAATAACTATAATCCCCACCATGTACCATCAGTTAATAGTATTCACCTCTGGTCAATTGAACTCTTGCACTCCTTCCTGTATCTCCCATTAACTTCATCTTTCCTGTGCCAGCCTTGCTCTTGTTGTATATTGCCTTCCCCATCACTCACTTTAACATGTGTCTGCCCTCTACTCAGTGAATAATTTTCCCTTCCCTTCCATCCCTGGTAGCAATCATAGAATGTTTCTTTTAGCAAGAAAATCTTAACTTTTTGCAACAGTGGTCTCCTACAATATTTGTCCTTTTGTGATTGACTAATTTCACTCAGCATGATTGTCCCCAGGTCCATCCATGATATAAAATGTTTCACAGATTCATCATTATTCTTCAATGCTGCATTGTATTCTATTGTTGCATATGAACTAGAATTTGCATTCTCCTCTGCATTCTGCACCTCCTCTGTCTCTTGAAGTGTAATTTTCGATAGGTATGGATCCATTGCTGTCATGTTGCTGTGTTTGTTTTTGTGATGTTGCTAGTTTCTTTGTTCTACATCTATTTCTGCATTGAGTTCATTTTGCATGTGGGTTTTCTTTCATTTTCTTCATTTCTGTGTGTTAGTGTCTACTAAATCTTTCTGATTTTCCTCTTTTTAATTTTGATGTGAGGTGTATTAATTTTCTTTGTGATTATCCTGTAATTGACTAATTTCTTTCTTTGTTTAAAATAGTCTGTCTTATTTCCAAATCTACCTGACTTCCTCATCATATGCAAGTTCTATAGCTGTACGGTTCCTTTTTCTTGCTTTATAAATTGATGTCTGGTTCCCTATCTTCAGTCTTGTAGGTTTGTTTTACTTTGAACAATCCTGTGTCTGAATTGAGTTCTGCATGGTGTAGTCATGTATGATAATCTCAGGTTATTGTCTGCTGTTGCTGGGTCTCAGTCCAAAGACCACCCCCTAGTATTTTTGAAAAGTTGGTCTGGTTATTACAAATTCTTAAAAAATTCTTATAATTTCTGCTTATCAGAAAATGTCCTAATTTCATTGTTACATTTGAGGGACAGTTATGCTGGGTATATGATTCTTGGTTGATATATTTTTTTCTATCAGAGTTTTGTATAAGTTGTTCCATTGCCTTCCCACCCATGTGGTTTTTGCTGAGAAATCAGAGCTTAGTCTTAATCGTTCTCCATTGCAGGTAACTTTTTGTTTTTTCCTGAATTGCTCTCTCTCAGGATTCTTTCTTTGTCTTTGGTTTTAGAAAGGTTGATTATGATATATCTTGGTGATTTCCTTTTGTGGTCTATCTGGTTTCAGATTTGTTCAGCTTCTTGAATGGTTACCTTCTCATCTTTCATGATGTTAAGGAAGTTTTCTTCCAACAACTCTTTGACACTATTATCCATGCTTTTTATAGTCTCTTCCTGTTCTGGAATTCCAATCACCCATAAGTTATTCCTCTTCATGGTGTCACACATAAATTTCAGGCTTTCTTTTGATTTTTTTTCATTATTTTTTCAGATTGTTTTTCTAGATTAATCATATTGAGAGGTTTATCTTCAAGGCCACTAATGTGAACTTCCATTGATTCAAATTTACTCCTTTGAACTTTCAATGTGTTGTCCATTTCTGTGAAGAAATCTGGATTTCTATTTGAAGGTTTTGTATTGTTTCAAAATTTGCATTGATTTTGTCTGTTGGTTCATGTAGAGTTTTCCTAAATTCTTCTAAAGTTTTTTCTGTGTTCTCCTTGCTTTCCTTGATCTTTCTATCACTCCATTGAAAATACCTAAATATTCTCTTGGCTTCTTTCTCATGACATTTTCTTGCTCAGAATCATCTTCTGGCTCTGCATCTTGGTCATTTGTTTCAGCCACTTTCTCTTGTTTCTGTGTATTAGCTAAAATCTTCTGTTGTTTCCGAGACATTTTGGTGTTGTCGTGTTTGAACTGATGGTTATATGTTGGTGTGTCCTTAGGCTCTCCCTTCTGTCTCCTGGTGGGTGTAATTAGAGAATGGAAATGTATGCACTGTTTTCTGTTCACCATTCATTCATGCAACTCAGTATAGGGCGGGTTTGACTGGGGTTGGATGATGTGTATTGTTGATCAGCTGATATAGGAACTGTTATTGACTCTTGTTCAATGGGTGGAGCTTCAGAGAGTATGGTTGTAGCTGAGCTGAGTGGGCATGGTTGCTTATCTATCACCCAGGTGAATCTATGCTATCAGGCCGATGTCTGTCTGTCTTTCCAAAGCTGCTTGCAGAAGTCAAAAGTGGCCACAGCATGTCTGGTCAGTGGTCAGTTCACCAGTTGGTCTCCTGCTTTCGCCGCCATTGCTCAGCTTCTTCTCCCAGGAGGTATTCAGTGCAGCTCTCTAACATTTCCACTGCAGCTCAGGGTAGCATGATTGTCCTCTGCTTCTGTTTCATTTGGTCTTCCATATCTTTGTTGTAGAAGGTCTGTGAAGCGTGTCTGTCTCATCCACTATCTTGCCAGAAGTTCTATACAATTGAGGTTTAAGGAACCCTGATGGTACGTGGTTCAATGGTCACCTGCTAAACAGAAGGTTAGCAATTCAAACCTACCAGCCACTTCATGACAATCTTCTCCCATAAAAATTATAGCCTTAGAACCCCCGTGGGATCGTTCTACTCTGTTTTGTAAGGTTGCTGAGTCACAATCAACTTAACAGCAATAAGTTTTGGGTTTTATTGAGGTATGTGTCACTGTAGGGTAAGCACTGGATCACAAGATGTGTTTGAACTGCAAGGTCGGCAGTTCAACCTCACCAGCTGCTCCTTAGGAGTCTTGTACAGGACCTCTAAGAGTTGAAAACAACTTGACTGCACTTAATAATGACAACAATTCATGCACAATAAAATATACCCATTTAAGTGACGTGCTTGATGAATTTTGACAGATATATTCATCCATGTCACCACCACTACTACAACTGAGAACATCTCCAGCACCCCTAAAGGCCCCCCTTGACCCCTTTGCAATCAGATCCCTTCACACACCCAGCCCCAGACCACCACTGACTGCTGTCTGTCTCTATAGATTATTGCTGCTGTTGTTAAGTGTCGTCGAGTTGTCTCCAACTCGTAGTGACCCTGCATAGAGTTTCCAAGGAGTGACTGGTGGATTTGAACCAACAATCTTTGGTTCAAACCAACCTTGTGGTCCAGTGCGTATCCTACACCAGGACTCTCAATAGATTAGGTTTCCCCATTAAAGAATTTCACATAAATGGAACCATACAGGACCTCTGCTGTACCATTTGACCTCCGGAAATGTGTGTGAATATCAGTCACTTCCCATTGGCTCTCGCAAGTCTTATCGGTCTTTTACATTGCAGCTGATTTAGTGAGTGTATCGTGGCATAGTTTTTGCTTTGTCTTTGTTTTAGGTACATACATGATTTTGTTTTGCCTATCACATAGAGTTTCAATTATTTCATATTCTGGGATGGTCAGGCATCCACAGACAATTCCACAGGTGGGATTTAAATGGTGCTACAGGATAAGCACTGGACTGCTAACTGAAAGGTCGGCAGTTCAGACCCACCAACCACTTCTCAGAAACCCTATACTGGGTGGCTATGAGTTGGACCTGGCTCAATGACAGGTTACAGCCAATATCAATACCATCTGCACTGGAGTTGACCTGAATCATGGCAACGCCATGTGTGTCAGAGTAGAACTGCTCCAGGGGGATTTTCAACGGTGACTGATTTTTTAATACGTAGATTGCCAGGTCTTTGTTCTGATGTGACACTTGGTGGACTGTAACCTCCAAGTTTTCAGTTAGCAGCTGAGCACTGTAACTATTTGTACTGCTAAGGGATCCCTCTTTCTGAAAAAGAGAGGAACTAAAGGAAAGATATTATGGTATGGTGGGAAAAACACATGGCATTTCGATTCAGAAAGCCTGGACTTCACTAGATTTAGAGGAATTTAACAGGGCTGAACTTATAAAGATACTTAGAGTCCTGGTGTGGTGCTGTAGGATCAGTACTAGACTGAGAACCATAAGGTCATCAGTTCAAAACCACCAGTCGCCACTCAAACACCCTATACAGGGTCACTATGAGTCAGAACTGACTCAACGACACTTAACAACAACAACAATAGTTAGAAGGAGTCCTGGTGTGGTGTTGTAGGTTAAGCACAAGATCACTTTGAACCACAAGGTTAGCAGTTCAAACCCACCAGCTACTCCTCAGAAACCCTGTACAAGGTTGCTATGAGTTGGAACCGACTCAACAGCACTTAACAACAACATAGACTACTAGGAGGCTGATGGCACTGTGGCTTAGGTGTCTGCCTACTAACTGAAAATTTGGCAGTTCAAACCCACTATCTGCTCTGTGGAATGAAGATGAAGTTGTCTGGTCCTGTAAAGATTTACAGTCTTGGAAACCCTACAGAGGGGCCTCTATGAGTTAGAATTAACTCCATGGTAGTGGGTTTTTTGTTTTGTCTTATAGTTTGAATGATAATGTCAACCACAGTAATGACAAAGATTTTAAGTCTAATACATATGCACATTTGTATATATAAGCATATGTATATATAAGGAGCTCTGGTAGCGTAGTGGTTACGAATCGGGCTGCGAACCTTAAGGTCAGCGGTTCGAAACTACCAGCCGCTCCGCGGGAGAAAGATGAGGCTTTCTACTCCCGTAAAGATTTACACCCTCAGAAACCCTGTACAGGGTCGCTATGGGTCGGACCCGACTCGATGGCACTTAACAACAACAACAATATATAATTGTATATAAACACCTAGATAATTTACATTAGATACACATACAGACTGTAGAAGAATTGATGTGTTTGAGTTATGGTGTTGGAAGAGAATATTGAAAGTGCCATGGGCTGCCAAAAGAACCAACAGATCTGTGTTGGAAGAAGTGCAGCCAGAGTGCTTCTTGGAGGCCAAGATGGCCACACTTCGTCTCTCATACTTCGGACATATTGTCAGGAGGGACCAGCCACTGGAGAAGGATATCATGTTTGGTAAGATAAAGTGGAGGGTCAGAGAAAAAGGGGAAGACCCCCAACGAGATGGATTGGCCAAGTGGCATCATTGATGGCATCGAGTACAGTACATATGTGTATATATCAATTCATATATACAAATTTGTGTGATTTGCAATCAGACACTTTCATGCCCAACTCCAGGCAACACTGCCTGCAGTCTGTTTCTATAAATTCTGTTGTTGTTGTTAAGTGCCGTTGAGTTGTTTCCGACTCTAGGACCCTGGATAGGGTTTCCGAGGAGCAGCAGGTGGGTTTGAACCTCCAACTTTGCAGTTCAAACTGACCTTGCGATCCAATGTCACAATCCCAGAGCACTACACCAAGACTCCATAATGTATATTGTTGTTGTTAAGTGCCATCTAGTCGGTTCCGACCCTGTGTAGGGTTTCCGAGAGCAGGTGGTGAGCTTAAAGCGTCAACCTTGCGGTTTAAATTGACTATGCCATCTAGCACATTAACCACAGCACCACAACAGTAATTCTATTTTATATTAGATACACATATTTGTATACATAAACTATAAAACCTAAAATCTTTATCATTACTATAGTTTGCATTATCGTTCTAACATAAGACAAAGTGGGAAAAGGAATCCAAGTCCATTGCCATGGAGTCAGTGCTGACTCCCAGTGACCCCTGTGCAGGGTCGAAGGCTGTCAATGTTTATGGGAACAGATGGGCTCATCTGGCTTCCACGGAGCAGCTGGTGGGTTTGAATCATCAACCTTGCTGTCAGCAACCCAACACCTAAACCACAGAGTCCTCAGGGCTCGTGAAGTTCTAACTGTAGGTACCTTTGTAAGTTCAGCTCTGTTAAAGTCCTCTAAATCGACTACAGTCCAGGGCTTCTGAATCCAAATGCCATGTGTTTTTTGACCCTATCATAATGCTTTTCCTTTAGTTTTACTCTTCTTCGTTGTTATTATATGTCTTTGAATTTGTCTCCATCAGTCTTGCCTTTGAAGCACATGTTTGATGTTGGGAGGTTTTTCTATCCCAAAGACTTTCCACCTCTCTGTAGTCACAGAGCAGTGGCTTTTGTATAAACATGCTGGGAGAGTGTTTATAAGCATAGTTTCACAATATAAATGTTTATTGTTAATGCTTCTCTCTTAGTGAACATTAACCTTCTTAAACTCTATTTTTAAGTCCATTGGTTTCTGAGTCCAAAGCACTACTTTTTCATTGATTAATGTATCCATATTCACACAAAGTTGGTTTCTCTAAAGAATTTTGCGTAATGGAGGCACGAGTTCAGAATTTCTAGCTTTCCTTGGTATCTCCTTGTCACTTTCATCATTCTCTGATTGGCCCATTTTGAACAGGGTGGAATCAATACTGTTAACTAGCTCAAAAACGTAAACAGAATCTGGCCTGCAAATGTGTGTGATTAGTCTCTACTGTGCTGTTATAAAAAGGGAATTAGATGCCAAATAAAAAACCCAGGAGCGTTCACGTGAAACGCAAAGTCTTCACCTGAATGTTTACATCATTTTGGAACTCTGAATATGTTGCCACACTGAGTTGCCATCCTTCCTGGTCACAATACAGCAGCATTGGCGTGGGGCTGCCGCTTTTGAAAGGACATGTGCTCACCAGGTCTTCATAATGATTACTACTCCCCATTGGCTCATTTCACGTATTTACTTCTGCCTGAGCTTATCGTTTTGCCTCAGACTAACAAATTTGATAGCCTGCTGGTGTGGTGCTGTAGGGTCAGCACTGGACTGCAAACCGCAAGGTCAGCAGTTCAAACCCACCTGCCACTCCTTGGAAATCCTATACAGGGTCACTAGGGCATCTAAAAACAACAAAAACAAACTTGATAAGCAACAGACAAGTGTGCACAACCATGATGCTATCTGTTGGTCAGGAGCAAGGATGGTGGGTCTTTGCTTTGAAAAGTTGCTTTTTCTCATTTGTATGAATAGTAGTAAGTTGAAAATTGTTAAATAAAGAAGCACCTGTATTTATTAAGTATGAATCTGTAGCAGCATAATTACTCCCAAAATATCCCACACCTATGGATGCGAAAGCTGGACAGTGAATAAGGAAGACTGTAGAAGAATTGATGCCTTTGAGTTGTGGTGTTGGAGGAGAATACTAAAAGTGCCATTGACTGCCAAAAGAACCAATAGATCTGTTTTGGAAGAGGTGCAGCCAGAGTGCTCCTTGGAGGCCAAGATGGCTAAACTTCGTCTCTCATACTTTGGACATATTGTCAGGAGGGAACAGTCACTGGAGAAGGATGTCATGTTGGATAAGATGGAGAGTCAGAGAAAAAGAGGAAGAGCCCCAACGAGATGGATCGGCCAGGTGGCATCATTGATGGCATCGAGTGTGGCGGCGGTAGTGAGGTTGGCCCAGGATCGGACATTGTTTCGTTCTGCTGTGCATGGGGTTGCTATGAGTCGGTTCTGACTCGATGGCACCCGACAACAACAAATGTACCTACCATGGAATATAGCTCAACTCCTGAGCCTGCCAGGCCTTCTAGGAGTTTTTTTTGTGTGTGTGTGTGTGTGTGTGCGTGCGCACATACATGTGTATTGTGGGTAACAGGAAGTGCAGTGAGCAGCCGGCTTCCCTTGAAAATAATTTCTGGAAATCTAGCATTGTAGGAGTTTGTTCATCTAGCTTTTTGGAAGTGGTCCAACCTTCTCTGCCTTCCTGCTGACCATGACTTCATGAGCACAGCATTGGGAATCCGAAGCCCTTGGTCAGAACCTTATTTCTGCCATTTACTGACTGTTTGACTGGAAGGAAGTGATGGATCATTGGTAGAGTTCTCATCATTCATGAGAGAAACTGGGGTTCAATTCTAGGCCAGTGCCCATCAAGTGTAGTCATCACTCCTCTGCCCAGACTAGGAAGAAAGACCTCGTGGTCTGCTTCTGAAAATCAGTCAATGAAAACCCTGTGGATCACAATGGTCTGATCTCAGTGTGCATGGGTCCCCATGAGTCACAGGTTGACTTGATGGTAGCTAACAAGTATTTGACCTAGGACAAGCTACCAAATGCCTGTAATCTTTGGTTTTCTCATGTATGAATCAGGAAAATAACAACTAGGTTTTTTGTTGTTATTGTTAAGTGCTACCGAGATGGTTCCAACTCATAGCGACCCTGTATAGGGTTTCTGAAGAGTAACTGGTGGGTTTAAAATGCTGACATTGTGGTTAGTAGTCCAATACTTACCTACAGCATCACACCAGGACTCCCCTATCTAGATGGCTGTGTTATATAATGCATGTCAGAGCCCTGCATTCTGCTTATTCCACATACCATGTTTTTATACAAATAACATGCATGTTATGTGGTTTTTTCAAACTGTACACCCCTCACATGTTAGTTACCCATGAGCGCGATGCATGTTATACATGTGGGCATGTTATACGTGGTACTGCTTCAGTCATGGCATATTATTCTAGAAACAGAGGTGGTGAAATACATGCTGTAACACACAAGAATGAATCATGCTTATAGTTGGACTCCTGGTGTGTTTCTGTAGAATCAGCACTGTGAACCACAAGGTCGGCAGTTCAAACCCACCAGCCTCCCCTCAGCAATCCTATACAGGGTCTCTATGAGTTGGAACCCACTTGCAGCACTTAACAACAACAACAGTTGATTTACATAGTGCTTGGAGGTTGAAATGTTCCATTAAGTTTCAATTCCTCAGAAGCCAAAACATTTAAAAAACACTCCATACAGAATTTCAATAATAGAACCATTTGACCAAGTATGGTAGGAATATGTACACAGCTCTTTTACTGTGGCATCTCTCTGTACTGGGCAGACTTTCCATGTGGAATATAACTGGCCCTTGGGAGTAAGGGAGTCCATCAATGAAGCTTAGCCTTGGGCCTCCATCTTCTTGACCTATGATGTTGTTGTTGTTAAGTGCCATTGAGTTATATCTGATCCATGCCGTTGTTGTTAAGTGCCACTCTGACCCATAGCGACCCTGTATAGGGATTCCGAGGAGCAGCCGGTGAGCTTGAACCACCAACCTTGCAGTTCAAATGGTTTTGTAGTCCAGAACATTAGCCCACAGTGCCACACCAGGATTCCTAGGGACCTAGTTACCCTGTGTAGGATTTCCGAGGAGCGGTTGGTGTGCTTGATCGCCCATCCTTGTGGTTCAGACCAACTTCACAGTCCAGCGCATTAATCCACAGCACCAGCCCAGGACTCCTCTCTGGCTATAGACCCCTTCTTAGGAATGCTCAGTCATTCTCAGCCTTCTGGTATCATAGGGGGTATTTTTATAGCTCTCACCTGCGCTGTAAAATGCAGCAATTATTCAGGGCTCAGTCTCTGGATGTGGAGCCATCTCTAGCCCATTCTCCAGCTTCATTGCTTGTATCTAATCTTCATCATCTTCCTCAGTATTTCTATCTCTCCCTCCTTTCCCATTTCACTCATTTCAAAACAATGTAAGACCTTATTGGGGACCATTTGAATGATAATGGGAGACCCTTCGTTTATTTCCCATTACATCTAACCTGTATTTTACTGCCAGCTTAAGTGTCCTAGAAATTAGCTTTTCAGCAAAATCCTTTAGTGGTTTCCTATGGACAATTCCAGGGTCCTGGCATGGGACTGTAGGATAAGCACTCAACTGCTAACTGCAAGGCCAACAGTTGAAACATCAGCCACCCCTTGTAGGGTGATGCAGGGTTGCTGTGAATCAGGACACAGTTTCCCACTCATTTATACATAAGTTGTCCCATGATATTGGTTACCATCATCTCTACAATGTATCAACACTCACCTCATTAGCACTTCTGGTCCCATTTCCATCCATCCCTCCAGTTTTCCTGCCCTTTCCTTGTTGTCTCATCTTTGCTTTTAGGCAAATGTTGGCTGTTTGGTCTCATAGAGTTCATTGTTTAAAGGAACATATTCCTCACTAGTGTGGAGCTGTAGGATAAGCACTGGACTTCAAACCACAAGTTCGGTGGTTGAAACCCACCTGCTGCCCACTGGGAACCCTGTACAGAATTGACTCGTTGGCACTTAACAGCAACATCTGTGACCTGGTTGAAAGGTGTTCTCCAGCAATGGCTTCAGTTCCAGGTTAAAGGGGTCACAGTCTCAGGGCCTCCTCCAGTTTCTCTCAGTCAAGTAAGTCCGGTCTTTCTTGTGATTAGAATTTTGGTTTACATTTTTCTCCTGTTCTTTCTAGGACCTTCTATTGTGTCCTCGTCAGGACTAATGATAGTGATAACCAAGCACCATCTAGTTCACCTGGTCTCTGGTTAGAGTAGGCTGTGGTTAATATGAACCATTCATCCTGTGAATTGATTTCTTCCTTGAGTCTTTGTTTTTTTTTTTTCACTCTCCTTTGCTTCCAACAGGAAGAGACCAATCATTTTATCTTAGATGGTCACTTGCAAGCTTTTAAGACGCCAGTTGTTACTCACCAAACTAGATGTAGAACACTATCTTTATAAACTAGATGCAGAACAATATCTTTATAAACTAGATATAGAACAATATCTTTATAAACTAGATGTAGAGCAACATCTTTATAAACTATGTTCTGCCACTTGACCCCAGGACAATGGCCCTCAGCCTTCAAACAACTTGGCTCCATGAAGTGTAGGGATATGTTGAAGAAAATTCCGTAACTGTGACCCCTATGAGTTCTATTAAGTAAATGAATATATATGCAGCACATAAAAACATATATATACAATTGCTCACAAATATATCTATAGAGGCATGCACACATACTCCCATATGCCCTCCCACACCTAGGTAGCATGTATATCTATTTATATAACCACTCATAAAATGTTTTGTTGTTATTACTATTGTTGGCAAATTATATATGTTGTTGTTGTTGTCAGGTACCATCGAGTCGGAACCGACTCATAGCGAC
>NW_006408700.1:4529872-4531351 GCF_000296735.1 Chrysochloris asiatica
TAGCAACCCTGTAGAGGGTTTCTGAGAAGCAGCTGGTGGGTTTGAACTGCCGACCTGAACTGCAGCCTAATGCTGATCCCACAGCACCACACCAGGAACCTTTACCATTTGTTGTTGTTGTTAGGTGCCATTGAGTCAGTACTGTCTCGTAGCAACCCTATACACAACCGAACGAAACACTGCCTTGTCCTGTGCCTACCTCACAATTGTTTTCATGCTGAGCCCACTGATGCTACCACTGTGCCAGTCCATCTCGTTGGGGGTCTTCCTCTTTTTCTCTGACCCTCCACCTTACCAAACATGTAGCCTTCTCCAACAACAGGTCCCTCCTGACAATATGTCCGAAGTATCAGAGATGAAGTTTGGCCATCCTGGCCTCCAGGGAGCACTCTGACTGCACTTCTTACAACACAGATCTGTTTGTTCTTTTGGCAGCCCATGGCACTTTTAATATTCGCCTCCAACACCATAACTCAAAAACATCAATTCTTCTACAGTCTTCCTTATTCACTGTCCAACTTTCACATGCATATGAGGTTATTGAAAATACCATGGCTTGGGTCAGGCACACCTTAGTTTTCAAGCTGACATCTTTGCTCCTCAACACTTTAAAAAGATCTTGTGAACAAGGCTGGGGTAGATTGTGGAACAGACCATCGACTGCTCATATGAAATTCAAACTAACCTCATATGCTCTTCAACACTTTAAAATGGTCTTGTGCAGCAGATTTGCCTAATGCAATGCATCGTTTGATTTCTTGACGACTGTTGCTTCCATGAGTGTTGACGGTTGATCCAAGAAGAATGAAGTCCTTGGCAACTTCAATCTTTTCTCCATTTTTTATTTAATAGGTCCAGTGGTGACAATTTTTGTTTTCTTTACATTGAGACACAATCCATATTGAATGCTGTAGTCTTTGATCTTCATTAGTAAGTATTTTAAGTCCTCTTCACTTTCAGCAAGCAAAGTTGTATCATCTGCATATCATAGTTATTAATGAGTCTTCCTCCAATCCTGATGCCATATTTTTCTTCACATAACCCAGCTTCTCAGATTATTTGCTCAGCATACAGGTTGAATAAATATGGTGGAAGAACACAATCCTGTCACACACCTTTCCTAATTTTAAACTATTCAGTGTTTCCATGTTCTGTTCAAAGAGCGGTCTATGTGCAGATTCCTCATTTACTATGTTGTTGTTGTGAAGTGCCATCGAGTAGATTCTGACCCATAGCAGCACTGTATAGGGTTTCTGAGGAGCAACTGGTGAGCTTGAACCACTGACCTTGCAGTTCAAACAACTTTGCAGTCTGGCGCATTAGCCCACAGTGCCACACCAGGATTCCATGGTGGTGATGTGCTGTAGAGTCGGTTCTGAGTCATAGCGACCCTGTACAGGGTTTCCAAGGCTGTAAATCTTTAGGGATCAGAAAGCCTCATCTTTTTCCTGTGGAACAGCTGGTAGTTTCGAACTGCTG
>NW_006408700.1:4545859-4546837 GCF_000296735.1 Chrysochloris asiatica
AAAGGGGAAAAAATACACACACACAAACTATATATATAATTGCCTATCACCGGGATGAATGGGAAGAGAGGAGGGAAGGGAGGGAGGGGAAGATAGAGCACAGGGTAGGGAATAGACACAGGAAAGCTTGGGTGCTGGGGGGGGTGGCGGGCAATACACAAGAAGGGGGAGGGAAATAGAAGAACAAGGCGGATGGGAGAACAGTTAGGCAGGTTCGCATGGGACAGAGATAAATGATGATGTATGCACAATCTTGGAATAACAGGGCTTCAGGATACAGGGATTGAGGCATGGTTTGAAAGGGTAAAAGAGAGGAATAATGTTAAGATGCTTGGCTGTCTTTTGAATATTGGTTTCCCTTACCTACCTTTGTGAAATAGGGGAAGGGGGAAGGAATAGCCAGAAACATCACAATAGAAAGCTTGTAAGCCCATCTTCAGCCTGTAACTGATTGGAATATCTTAAAGGGGGCTAGAAATTGCCCAGTGAAAGAGACCTCCTGTGGAGCTTGTGCACTGCATAAGACCATAGGTGGAAACCAGAATCCCATCCAGAATTGTCTGAGGTGGGAAATTTCCACTGAAAAGGGTGAATAGAACAGCATGGAGCAGCTAGAAGAACAGAAGATACTTCGTGAAGAAAGACCAGCAGGAAAAATGAGAAACAATAATGTCAATATGATTGATTACTACAAGAACCAATAAGCTGTTCATCTGGGAACCATCAAAGCAAGTGGTTGGGTCCCCTCAGAGCAAACGTCCTTCCAAGACTAAGACTCAAGAGGAATACACAAGCAGGCATGTGGTCTGGCTGGTGACCACGTTGGTCACCGTTAAGGGAAAGAGGGGTAAAAAACAGCAATGAAGTTGGGATCTAAGTTCAACCACATTCAATAGACTCCTGTGAACCCGGGTGGAGACCTGGACCAAGGGACTCCTGGGCTCCGAGGCAGTGACATGGCCACAGAGGACTAGAGCG
>NW_006408700.1:4548078-4561483 GCF_000296735.1 Chrysochloris asiatica
TATCAATGTTTGTTTGTTCCATTTCATTTTTGACAACTTCGAATTTTCCTAGATTCATTTTTTGTACATTCCATGTTCTGATTATTATTGGATGTTTACAGCTGTTTCTCTTCATTTTGAATTCTGTCCAGCAGCAAATGAAGGTACCGAAGGCTTTACTCCATTGGCATCATCACGGTTAACTCTACTTTGAGGAGGAGGCTCTTCCCCAGTCGTATTTTGAGTGGCTTCCAATCTGAGAGGCTCATCTTCTGGCACTGTATCTGACAATATTCTGGTGCTCTTCATCATGTTTCAGTATTCAGTATTCAGGTACAGACAGTATTCCACTGCTATTTATAAGGTTTTCAGTGACTAAATCTTCAGAAGTAGTCCATCTCTCCTTCTTCGTAGTCTGTCTTAGTCTGGAAGCTCACTTAAAACCTGTCTACTGTGGGTGACCCTGCTGGTATTTAAAATAACAGTGGCATAGGTTCCAGAATCACAGCAACAAACAAGCCACCACAATACAACAAACTGACAAGATGAGTGGTGGTTTCACTGTGTGGGTCCTATATAAATGGTCACGTGCCTCCTCCAAGAAGCAGCCTTTGTATTAATACTTAATTATGTCTCTTCTTGCATTCAGAGAGACTGGAACTCTCACCAACCCCTCCTTTTTGTCCCTTTACTGCCCTGTAATTGTGGACTCCCTGTCTACACCTTGTGTTTCTCTAAATCTCACATGACTTGGTTTATTTCACTTGCTCTGTGGTTACCTGATTTCCAAGTTGCACCACTCCTGTGCTACCCCACCATGGGTGCCCTGTCCTTGGCTAAGTCCTGCTCACCTTGTCATTTATTTCTAGGACTTGTTTGCACAGAATCTCTGCCCACTGCTTTCCTGGGATCCTCACTCAGGTTGGTGTTTGATGTCATCTCAAAATGACCATGGTGCTCCCCCCTGGCAGGCAGGGCATGGTCTACCCACAAACCTCTGTTTCCCTGTTGGCCTGGTTCTGCCTTTCCTTACTATCAGTGTTTAGTCTGTTCTTTCAACTCTGCTTTTGAGGCCTGAGGATCTGGGTCATTTTCTGGTCTCAGTTTTACTTAGTTTCTTGAGGCTTTGTTGCCAGGAGGTCATCATAGTGCGCGTATGTAAAGCTGGGAAGTCAACCTTAGGTTTTGACAAGGCTTCTCACTTTTAAATTGTCGCTATTTATAATACGCACATCTCTCTTTGGCAAGCTACTTACCTTCTTTAATGAGCTATCTAGAGTAGGTGTTGTAACCTTATTTTTAAAGTAAAAATTGGGAACCATGTGATGAGGACAAGATGTACTTTAAAAAGACAGTGGCACAAGATATTTGAAATCAGGCCTGTTCTAGAAAAATCATATCGTTATTTCGCAAAATAGTATGGGTTATCCTAAATTTGTCATAGATCTAATATTTACATACCACCAGCCCCCAAGAGAGGAAATCTTGACAATATTGGGTACAGATGCTGACGATGGGATTGATTGCCCCAAGAAAGTGACAGGACCCTTCCGCCCACATAAGCACCATGTCATTTTCCATGAACTGGGCTTGCAGTGATTAAGTATGTGTACTTGAGAATGCTTCCAAAGGTTTGAGAAATCCATCTGGCAGGAGCATTTGATGCTGTGGGATTTGTTATTGTGGTTCTGTGCCAGCAGCAAGACTCATTTCATTGCATTACTCATCAAGCAGTAGTGCCACTAACCTTGGGCCTTCCTGAACTGTGCCTGGCTTGTGTGTTTGGAAAACCAAACAAACAAAAAAAAGCCAAACAACTACAAAATTCAACCACATTTGAGTCTGCGGTCTAAAGGTTCTTAATCTAGCTCCCACCCAACTCTGCAGTAAAACTATCAGAGTCACCCCCATGCAAAAGAAGAACATTTGAGTTCAAAATGGCAAAAGTTGAAGATATGTACTGAAGGGCCCTAAATCCTTACCATTAAAATCATGTTGGGAATCTTAGGCAATGCCTCAAAGAAGCTCCAGTTTAAATACAAATAATGTAACTTGAACGCATCCCATCTGTGTCAGAGCAGAACTTTGATGCTCCGTAGGGCTTTGAATGAATGGTTTTTTTCAGAAGCAGATCACCAGGACTTTCTTCTGAGGTGGTTTTTGGTGGATTCAAATCTCTAATCTTTTGGTTAGCCACCAAGCATGTTATCTGTGTTCTCCACCAGGGACTCCAGCTTTAAAATAATTACCTACTCATCTTCTACTTCTCAGCTCGTATGTATAAGGACTAACTCACTTTTTCAGGTTGGCATTGAGGGGACTGAGTTCCAGTACATTGGTCATTTTGATAGACTCAAAGAAGGAGAGGCTATGACCATGATTCTGTTCCTGACTCGGGATGCCAGGTTCACAGGCTGTCTCATGAAAAGCAAGCCACCATACCAAGGGGAGAGAGAGAGTAGACATTTTGCCTGTATCTGACCTGACATTCATATTCATCCCCCATCTACTTGATGTTATTAAACTAGAGCCCAGTTATTATATTTTAAAGTTCTCTAGCTTTACCAATTGACATATTAGAAACTTCTTTAAGACTTCCTCCCAGCTCTCTAAAAGCTCAGCCAAGAAAAAAAGATATTAAAAGGCAAGGCAGAGGAAAATATTGTGTGTGGGGGTGGGGGAAGTAGAAAAGAAAGAAAAGACACTTGGTTTTCAAAAATCAATTTCCTTTTTTTTTCTTGAAAATCTCCCTTCCTGAAAAATTTTGCCTTGTGTGGAGAGTCTTGTGCTCTCTTGGAGCTCTCCTGAGGTGTTCTGTTATGCAGTGGCTTAAGCATTGGGTTGCTAACTGAAAGGTCGGTGGTTCAATCCTACCAGCCACTGTACAGGACAAAGATGAGGCATTCTGCAGCATTAAAGATTGGAAGCCTTAGAAACTCTATGAAGCAGTTCTACTTTGTCTTATAGTCTTACTATGAGTCAGGACCAACTTGGCACAGTTAGGTTGGGTTTGAGTTTAGAGCCTTCCCTGGTGATCAATCTCTAAGACAAAATAGTCTCAGAACAACCAAATATCTTCATGGTTATGATTCTTGTTGTTATGTGACGTGGAGTGGGTTCCGACTCATAGTTACCCTGTACAGGATTTTTGAGGCTATAAATCTTTACGGAAGCAGAAAGTCTCATCTTTCTCCCATGGAACAGCTAGTAGTTTTGAATCACTGACCCTGAGGTTAGCAGCCCAATTCGTAACCACTACGCTAGTAGAACTATAGAAGTCATTGATCAAAGGTCAATATAGTAACTAACCTGGTGGGCAGTCTCTCAATGGAGGAATAATTGGCTAGAGGGAGCATGTGGGGGCTCTGATGCACAAACATAAGGTAGAGAAGAGGGGAGAAGCCACAGTAAATCTCTAAATCTCTAGAACTACCCTTCCTGCCCACTGTGGATTTGAAACCTCTGGTTTAAGAGACATAGTCCAATATTATCTGAATGATATATTTGGTTTACTGTAATGGGCACATTCTTAATGGAAACATCAGTTTTTATAAATTAATCTTCATGATATAAAATAAATACCACTGAGAGAATAGGGAACAACATTCAAAATCATAAGAAAGACTAGGCTTCCTGGTTGAATAGAGACTGGCAGAACCCCAAGACCAAGGCCCTTGGTCTCTCTTTAGGTCTGGAGCAGAACTAACCCCCTTGGTTCAATTTCCAGTTAAGCAACAGATAACTCTATGTTGTTGTTGTGAAGTGCCGTCGAGTCAGTTCCTACCCAAAGCGACCCTGTATAGGGTTTCTGAGGAGCAGTTGGTGAGCTTGAACCGCCGACCTTGCAGTTCAAAGGGCTTTGCAGTCTGGCGCATTAACCCACAGTACCACACCAGATAATTCTATAGGGCATGCAATACCACACCACAGAACAGTCAACTATTTGAGATCAAGAGAGCAGAATTTACTCCAGGACAAACTTCAGAAGAGTTGGGAAAGGAGAAATGGAAATAAGAAATCCAGAGAGGAAGTGGAATAGTGATGAAACCAAGTGTAGGATTTGATGAATGTAAAGCTGATGATAGCTCTGTAAACCTTCACTCAATTCCCTCACAATCAAAAGTTAAAATAAGTCAATACTACTATCTACCTTTTATAAGGTCGGTTTTCCCATCAAGGCTCTGCGATTTACAAAATCATCTAATAGCTTTGTAAATATAATTCCCATGAATTTTACTTTTCAAAAAGGGCCATTGAGACCAACTTTATTCATTAATGAAACAAACTAAGGATTTCTTTTCCCCAAAATAAACATTTGGGTATTACATTATTTCATTAATTGCTTAATTACATTACATTTTACAAATTACATTAATTATTTAAGATTTTTAAAATTTTTAATTACATTACATTTTACAAATTACATTAATTGTTTAAGATTTTTAAAATTGTTTAATTACATTACATGTTACAAATTACATTAATTGTTTAAATTTTTTTGTCCAAGCAGGTTTCTCTAGAAACACTCTCTTGGCTGCTATGATGCACTCATCTGTCATAGCCAGGCTGGACCACCTTAGCCCCTCTACCTAGGATAGAAGGGCAAGAATTGATTGCAGTTGGTACACACCAGAGTCACTGGCTCACCCAGCCAAAGTTTATGAAAAACATCAGTGGAGTCTCCAAAATTTTTTTTGTCCTCAAAATGATCCCAGAGAGCAGCCACTCCGACCCTCCAAAGAAGGTCCTGAAAAGGACAAGGTCTGGAAGTTCATAGAATCATATAAGTATTTCCTTCACAATGCATCTTTCACCTTGGCAGACATGCATTTTCCAGTTCAGCTCAGGACTTGCAAAGACCAAAAGACTGAGACGAAGTTGATTTGGCTCCATTGGCTTGGAGTGGATTCCTGGCCTAAGACCCAGGACACTGACTTGAGCAGTGAGATTTCCAAATTACAAAAGGAAATACCAAGAGCAAAGGACAAAGAGAATGGTGTGTGTGAATGTGTGTGGTTTCAGAGGTGTGTGTTAGCGGGGAAACAGAGCAAAACAAACAAAACCTTAGAAACCTCACTGTTGTTGTGTTGTAGTTAGGTGCTGTCAAGTCATTGCTGACCCATAGCAACCCTACATACAACAGACCGAAACAATCCTGGTTCTGCGTCGTCCTCACAATTGCTGCTACGCTTGAGCCCATTGCTGCCGCAACTGTGACAATCCATTTCGTTAGATGTCTCCCTCTTTTTCACTGACCCTCCACTTTACCAAGCGTGACGTCCTTCTCCAGGGACTGGTCCCTCCCTCCTGATAATATGTCGGAAGTATGAGAGACATAATCTGGTCATCTTGGATTCTAAGGAGCACGTGGTTGTACTTCTCCAACACAGATTTGTTCATTCTTCTGGAAGTCCATAATACTTTAAAATTCCTCTCCAACACCATAACTCAAATGCATCAGTTCTCCTCCAGTCTTCCTTATTCACTGTCCAACTTTTCACATGCACATGAGGCTATTGAAAATACCATGCTTGGGTCAGGAGCACTTTAATTCTCCAACTGATGTCTTTGCTCTTCAACACTTTAAAGAGGTCTTGTGCAGCATATTTGCCTAATGCAGTTGAAACTTCACTGAAACCCCACCCCCCCCAATAAGATTCCCCATCCCCTATCCTATGCCAGCTATTTCTGGTTTGCCTCTCCGTATTTACTCTCCACCCTTGCCCTGGGAAGTTGGCCTTTACAGATTCCATCAAGCATTCCTGAGCATCTCACTCCTCCTTGGTGAAACCAGTGGGAGACGCCAGCAGGAGTTCTGAGCGATGGAAGAAAGTGAGGTCATAGTCACCAGGCATTGGCTGTGAAGGTCACAGCTCCTGGCAGGTGGGCTTCTTTCTGAATTCTGGGGACTTTGTCCTTCATAGCTAGGCCTGGTAATGATGGCAATAGCCTCATACTATTGCCAACTCTGGGTCCTTCACTATCCTTGGTTCTTCTCCACATCCTGCCGCCACCTCTGTAAATAGACATGTCACCAGGAGGGGTCACTTTCTGGAGGAGGACATCATGTTTGCTGAAGTTGAAGGCCAGTGAAAGCAAGGGAGTCCCTCAGTGGAACTGGCACAAGAGCTGCACAGATAGATTCAAATTTGCCGGCAAATTAAGGATGCTACAGAAACAAGCAATGCCACTTTCTGTGTATATAAGGTTGCTATGAGTACGAGTTGACTTGATGGCAGCTATCTAGCTAATATTATTTCTAGTTCTAAAGTCCTGGTGTGGTGCTGTTGGATAGGCACTGGATTCCTACCCACAAGGTTGATAGTTCAAACCACCAACCATTCCTCAGAAACGCTATACAGGATTACTATGAGTTGGAACCTACTCGATGGCACTTACAACAACAGGACTAATGATGACAATGGATCAAACCCCATCCTTTGCTCTACACAGAAACAAAAAGTGATCCAGGAGTCATAAGACATAGATTTGAGTCTGGAATCTAAGTTCTATGGCCTCAGCCAATCAGTTTCTTCAATTACATAATGAAAAAGAATTTGTTCAATGTACTTCAAAGCACTAGTATGAGGTTCAAATAACATATTGCTTTGAACGATGTAATTTACCATATAAAGTGTTCTCCAAACTCACCTACTGAAAAACCTTCTCTATCTTTCCAGGCAAGAATATCACTTCCTTTGAAAAATTTCTCAGAAAAATTAGTTCTCCTTTCTCAATTTTCACATAGTAATTAATGCCTACCTCTGTGAAAACATCTTCACATGATATTCCAGATGGGTATTTATAAACGCATTGCTTCCATTAGCAGGTAAGTGTTTTACAGGTTGTATCCCAAGCACCAAGGATAGTGGTTGCCACATAAAGATTTCAACACCTATTTGTTGAATGAATGCATATGATCTTCCCTTTTGTCATCTCTTCATCATTTAGTAGGATGGCTTTCTCACTCATAACTTCTGCAAGGAGCAGCCCTAAGTAGCATATGACACCATATGCAGTCACAAATGATCTAGTCAATGCATGGATCCTAAAGTCAGCCTAAGCACACACTTAGTCCTATATTGTCTGGTTTGAACATATGAGCTACCCAATCAGATTTTAATTCTCAAGGATTTGAGCTCTTTTTTTTTTTTTTACAGAAACATCATCAGTCAAGAGAGCTTTGAAATAGGATGGTAACGGAAACCTTGGACTTAGTGTGGGCATTCTGGAGATCAGATCAAAGCAGATGAGAAAGCTGAGGACAGAAGTCTGGAGTGGAAGGAGAATGGAGGAGACCTGCAGAGAGAAGGAGACACTAACAAATGGGAATTCTATTCCTGGGGGCTTTTCAGACACTGGAGGAGAGGGTCCTAGATTCTGTGATGCTTCTCAGAGTCTGCTGTCTCCTTTCCACTTGACCTAGCTTCAGTGGGTGTCTGCTTGGCAATCAAGTGAGTTCTGATGGAAAGATCTACGGTTTGCTTTTCATGGTCCTGAGAGGGTAGCTGAGATACCGAGTTCAGCCTCTATTAAGGGGACACTTTCTGTTTGTCAGCTCTGCCTGATTTCTTAGATTCATGGACTTTCTTCTTCATCATGAAGTTTCCAGGGCTCATGTTGAATCTCCTGGGCTGAGCAGACGTCCACTCTCCTTTGTCATCAAGTGCCACAAGTATTTTTCTTTTTAGCTACAGCTCATTGGACCTTTTCTCTACTTTATAGGTCCCTACATGTCACACAACTTCTGATTTCCCACAAGTTCCTAGTGACGGAAACAATAAAATGAACAAATAATGAATAAAACTTTTAAGCAACAAGAGCTAGGCCCAAGGAAGCTATAGTTTGACCACATCTCCCAAGTCTAAGATCTTTGTTGGCAGTGATTCCAGTAGGCCCAGACCAGACTGAATCAGAAAGATAAGGCTGGTTGGCTGGTTTTGTTAGGTGCCTTCAAGACAGTTCCACTCACAGTGACCCTATACGCAACCTAACAAAACATTGCTTCATTCTTGGTTAAGGTTGAGCCCATTGCTGCTGCCATTGTGCCAATCTATCTCCTTGGAGATCTTCCTTTTTTTCTCTGATCCGCCATTGTGCCTAACATGATGTCCTTTCCTATGGACTGGTCCCTCCTGAAAGCAGGTCCAAACTATGAGAGACAAAGTCTTGCCGTCTGGTTTCTAAGGAACATTCTGGCTGTACTTCTTCCAAGATAGATCTGCTTTTTGTTCCAGCACTCCAGTAGTATAAGGTTGGTTTGAGACCCCTTATTGATTTGTATCTGGAGTCTGATGAAGGGAAATCTTAAACTGGTGTTCTCCAAGGCTTACAACCAACCAACTCTTTCTAGAGTGCTCAAGGTGAAAAAGTTTCCAGAAGAGTGTTAATAACTGCAGCTGCTTTAGGCAACTCTAAATTGAATGTCAAGTTTCTATAATAGGAGTTTGGGAGGTCCTGAAACAGAGAGGGGAAGTAGAAACCTCAAAGAGGAAGAGGAGAAAAACAGATCTTAGAGGCAGATATATGTGCTGCCTTATTCCAGTGGAAATTGATGCATTTTAGTCTTGTCTTTAAATTTGTTTCTGTGGGAAAAATCACATCTATCCAGTTACGGTTTAAGTGCTTGCACTCTGCTTTTAGGAACTTTATGTTAATGGGTTTCATCAACAATTATCCACACGAGTAGATATATTTAGTGTTTGATTAATTATTAAAGAAATGAGGTCGCATCCAGTTTCAGAGTATACTAATAGCCTTTATAAATATTGCAAGTTGCAAACTTTCTGGGAGAAGCGGTCTCTTTGAGTTTTATTTTACTTTTTTGCTCCATCATGGCTTTCATAATAAAAATGATAGTGCTGAGTACATATTGACAGGGTGACCAAGAACTTGGCTTTACTTCCAAGGACCGTAACTGATCACCAGAGATTATGAAATGGCACTTGAGAGAGGGAAAAACCAAAGGAGGAAATCTAAATTCCTTGGCCAGATGTTCTGTTTATTCTGACCAGACCCCTTTCACCATCCCACTTCCATGTCTGTGAAAAAGGATTCATTGCAGGCAGCTGCGGTTGCCATTCACCACGTGAGCAAGCAAATAGCCTTCGAACCTCAGAGTGAAAAATAGCACTTCTGCTCACAAAGGTGTGTTCCATGCTTTACTGTGAGAATTCAAACCTTGAAGTTTATTAAAAACCTTATTGTAAAAAATGGTGACTGATAAAACGCAGTGTGAGATCCCAGTTTTATAAAAAGAACACAGGCATCTTGAAAAAGGGACTGATGGGCCTGTTTAAGTGTTAATCCCAGGTGAACTGTAAACTGGGACCAGTGGTAACCATGGGAGTCCTGGAATGAATGCCTGGAATCACATGTGGAGCTGAGCCACAAGCTAAACATTGGCCTACGATCATTATTGAATGCCTCTCGACCTCGGTTTCCTTCTCTAAAAAAAAAAAAAAAAAAGTGGGGAGTGATAGTAGATTATCTCAAGCTCTTAAGAAAAGTAAACAAGATATTTTGTAAAACAAAACAAAATGCTTAGTGCAAAGATTGACACACAGAAACTTAATAGTTAGCAGGCAGAAGTGTCTCTTTCAGTAGCTGGACCACGTTCCATTTTCTAATTTGTGAAATCCAAGTAGTGGACGTTCTGTTGATATGACTGCTCTCCTATGGCCTCCCACCCCCAAAGTCTTCCTAGGACCTGGGCCAAGTGGCTGTAGCTGGGGATGAATGGAATCACCTGCTGGGGCTTGAATGTCTTTGCTTTCTGTTTCCAGCCTTTGCTGTCTTTGCTACTCACGGTTCAATTCCATCCCAGGCTGTCTCCTGCTTTTCTCTTTTCCCTCCTACCTAATCTATTTATTGGAGTCCTGGTGTAGTGCTGTGGGTTAATGTGCTGAACTGCAAAGTCGCTTGAACCGCAAGTGGTTCAAGCTCACCAGCTGCTCCTCAGAAACCCTATGCAATGGGTCGGAACCAACTCAACAGCACTTAACAACAACAACAATCTGTTGACTGGAGTTCTGGTGTGGTGCTGTAGGATAAGCAGTGGACTGTTAACTGAAAAGTCAGCGGTTGAAACCCACCAGCCTCTCCTCAGAAATCCTGTATACAGAGTCACAATGAGTTGGAACAGACTCAAGGCATTTAACAACAACAATTGTTTTACTATCTCCCAAATTCCTACTCATGACTTGTAAAGAAAAGAATAGTATTATGTCACCCCTACTGTAGAAGAATGGCATTAATATAATAAACACCAATGCCATTAGCTTGTAAATTCATTAAAAGGGCCAAGTAAACCCCTCCTAGATTATAAGGAAAATCTTCAACTCTCTCACTGCCTCACTCTGTTTTTTTCTAATTAATTAAACTCTTTTTATCTCAAGCATCAATGCACAAGATAAAATAAAGCATCAGAAATTTAATTTCTTAAAGAACTATTGTATTTGTTCTCATGTTTCTAATGTCTAATGTTTTATTTATTTATTCTGCAATATTCATTCACTGACTAAAATGTAGTCAATGAATGAATGTCACAGATTATATCTATATCTGCTGACAACAAATGGACCAGGAAAATGTCAGTGCAAACATTGAGAAGAGCCACCTCAAGGAACTCATAGTCTTGTTGGAAAGGGAGTCAATGAGAATTCAGAATGACAAGTTCTCTAGTAAAAGTTAGCTCTGGAGAGGCAACCAATGCCAGGTGCAAGTGTGAGTATTTTTTTCTTTTTTAAGAAAGTATTTTTCAAAGTCTCCTTTGAGATGGGTTTATGGATAAGATAGTGAAATGTGAGCTGAATTTGAGAAATTTTTAGAGAGTTTTGCAGCTGGCTTGCTAACTAGACCCAAAGGATATCAATTCATAGTGAGGTTAACCTGTATAGATTCCCAGTGGGGAACCCCAGGACTCTGTGGCTTACTTTAACTCAGATTGTGTGTCAGTGGTTTAAATAAAGCCATAGAAGGCAAACTTATAAAATGTACAACACACACACACCTGCCAAGAACAATGACTTCAAAGATGTTGGAATCAACACTTATAATGATTTTAGTATGTTGAAACATTGCATCAAAATAAATCAGATCCAACTTAATGAAGAATCATAAATTTTTCATTCATGATTGTTCTGTTTTAGCCTTCCAAGAAACGGACTTATTAATTGTGCTAGTCATGTGGATTTCTCTTCTTGCAACCAAGTGACCCCAAACTAAGACAACAAAATAAACAGTATTTGTGATGGTTAAAATGATATTTCCTCTTGTATCTCCAAGTGATCTCAAACTAAGATCATGGATGGCATCAATTCCTCAGGGGGCCTAGCCCCAGGGGATTGTGGAAAAACTAAGGAGGGAGTGAGGAGAACAAAAATAGTCCCTACCTGGCTGCCCCTACAATTCGGAACACGGGAGATGTGTAAACTGATTCGGTTTCAAGATCAAAGTGACAAAAATAAAACTAAAAAACAAAAAGATTATGTGCATTCGATGTAATACTTACATTGGCCTGGCTTAGGTCACATTTCTGAACCAATCACTGTGTTCTTGTAGTTAAGTGTCTTCAAGTTGGTTTTGACTCACTGTGACCTTGTATAGGGTTTCCAAGGAGCAGCTGGTGAACTTGAACCACCAACCTTGCAGCTCTAACCTACTTTGCAGCCTGGCACATTAACCCATAGTTGCACACCAAGATTCCAATCACTGTGGTCAGGGTGAAATATAATGATTGTTTTGTTGGCACACCTAGATCAAGCGTCCACTCCGAGTTTGGAAGTGGTATTAGCAGCACATAGAATCCTTTCTTTATCACCAGAGACAGAAGGAGACGGACACTGAGCAGTATCCAATTTCTACCCTGGAGGTAAACCCATCACTTATGATCATGCTTGGGGAGACTCAATGACAAATGGTTAGGAGAACCAGAAATGAGAAACCTAAGGGGAGACATGAGAGTTGCTTTCCAATCTGTGACAAATGAAGAATCTTCAGGGAGAAGAAGGGATTGACTGGTTTCCTGTCTTCAAAAGACAGAAATAAGACGACTGAGTAGAAGTTTCTAAGAGCCTGGTTTTAGTTTCATTAAATTTTATGACTTAAGTTGTCCAACAATGTTTCAGGCACTCATCAAACTGTCTCCAAAGAAGGGACTGAACAGGAATTCACACTGATGAAGAAGAGCCTTTCGTTGTGCGGAAAGTTGAATTTGATGGCCACCAAAATGTCTATTTCATCTTCAAATTCTATAATTCTTTGTTCTTTAAATAATATGATAAATATCCAATGCACTCTATCGACAACCTCGTTGGAATCTGACTACTTCAAACTATCAAAGCCCAAGGAAATTTTAACCTCTGACCAAGTTGCTTATAAGTGTCTATACACATAATATGTATCAGGTGTTTTTACAAATAGTTCCTTTATGCAAGTGTATCTTATTGGTTGAGAGGCCAGGTCATTTCTCGGTAATTATTTTCCATTTCTGGCTTAAGTGGAAGCACCAAGAAATCTCAGAACTGCATCCGATGTCCTGACCTGTACATTTCTATTTGCAAACACTCTGATCACATCACGACTGAAAGACGTTGATTAAGAGAAAGGAAAATCAGTTTGACATACAGTGAGCATATCTGATGAACTTGAAAAATTCCCTAATAAAGGCTTTTCTGACTCACATAAAGTCACTGAAAGATGAGATCAATGATGATCATAGCTTCCATTTCTTGAGTGCTTATTACAAATACTAATTGCTAACTGTTTTTGCTATTAGAAAAATAAGCTGGTATCTCATGCCAGGGACATTTTGTTGTTGTTGTTAGGTGCCGTCCCCATTGGTCCTGTCTCATCAGAATGAAACACTACCTGGTCCTCACAATCACTGTTACTCTTGAGACCATTGATACTGCCACTATACCAATCCATCTCATTAGGGACCTTTCTCTGTTTCACTGACCCTGCACTTTTTCAAGCACGACGTCCTTCTCCAGGGAGTGAGTGAGTGCCTCCAGTGCTGCATCACTTCTGATTATATGTATGAAGTATGAGAGAGAAAGTCTGGCCATCCTCCAATACTTCCTCCAATACAGATTTGTTTGTTCTTCTGACAGTCTGTGGTGTTTTTAATATTCTCCTCCAACACCAAAAGTCAAATGAGTCTATTCTTCTACAGTCTTCCTTGCTCACTGTCCAACTTTCATATGCATTTGAGGTTACTGAAAATATCATGACTTGGTTCAGGCACACCTTAGACCTTAAACTGATGTCTTTGTTCTTGAACATTTTAAAGAGGTCTTGTGCAGCAGATATATCATTTGATTTCTTGACTGCTTTTTCCATGAGTGTTAATAATGAGTCACAGCAAAATGAAGTCTTTGACAACTTCAATCTTTTCTCCATTTATCTTGATATTATTTATTGG
>NW_006408700.1:4565218-4575296 GCF_000296735.1 Chrysochloris asiatica
GTTAATCTTTTCTCCATTGGTAAGAATGTTGTTTGTTGGTCCAGTGGTGAGGATTTTTGTTTTCTTTACATTGAGATGCAATCCATACCGAAGGCTTAGAGTCCTTTAATGACCATTGTTGTTGTTAAGTGCCATTGAGTCGATTCTGACCCATAGCAACCCTGTATAAGGCTTCCGAGGAGCAGCTGGTGAGCTTGAACCGCCAATCTTGCAGTTCAATTGGCTTTGCATTCTTAACCCACAGCTATTGCAAAGTTGAGGCTTCAACTTTTTTATTTGTTTTTTTTTTTTAACTTGAGAAATGCTGAACGTATTCTTCCCAGAAACAATTCTAAGTATGTGTATTATCTCATTTAATACTCATAAGCCCCATATAAAACAGGAACTGTTACTATTGACATATTACAGACGAGAAAATGTAAACCCAGAGTTTAATAACTTGCATGTAGTTGTAAGAAGTAGTACTTGGGAGTCCTGGTGTGGCACTGCGGGATAAACACTGTACTGATAACCACAAGGTTGGCAGTTCAAACACACCTGCTGCTCCTTGGACACTTGATGCAGGGTCGCTATGAGTTCGAACCTACTCAACGGCACTTAGCAACAACAACAGCAAGCAGTACTTGGATGTGCCCAAATGTCACATGAGTTTATGAAGAAGGTATAGATATGTACAGTTACAGTTTCCAGATGATGACAATGAGTATTAAAAGTTTACTCATTTGTCTAAACTAATGTTACCTAGCTAACAGGTAATGAATTACAATTTGAGTCACTGTACCTCTACAGCTTGTGCGTTGTTGTTGTTGTTGTTGTTGTTGTTAAGAGCTGTCAAGTTGTTTCCAGCCCATAGTGACTCTGTATAGGGTTTTCTGAGAAGCAGCTGGTGAGCTTGAACCACTGACCTTGCAGTTCAAACTAACTTTGTAATCCAGAGCATTCATTAACCCATAGTACCACACCAGGACTCCTGCCTACTATAGCTGGAACCCAGAACATCTACACATCTTTCTCAGCATTGGACCTAGCCTCTGGCATGAACACTCTTTTCTTTGGGAGCCGGATTCACGTAGCACCCTCTCCTGGTCTGAAGTATAGTTGGTGGCCTTGATTGCTCTTTCAGCTCTTTTGGGTTCCAAAGCATGGTAAGAAAATCCTCAGTGTTCTTCTCTGCATCTGTCTCCAGACTGCGTTTCCTTGGGGAATGCCATAGTTCTGTGAGTCTTTGTCCGTGGGTGCCCAGGGCCTTTGCGAACCAACCTTCCTTCTCTTCTCTGGAGCTTCTCCATGTGTCTGCTGCTAAGGGACCATTAGAGAAAAGAGCTAAGTTCATTTCCAGGACTAAAGGTCCTACTTTCCTTCATGTTAAAATTAACAGAGACTTGGAGAAAGGAGTGAAAAAGTCAGTTGCCATAACTTATCTTTTTAGAGTGTCTTATGCCTTTTGACAAATCTGTTGTGTTTTTAATCCTAACATTTAATTGTCAAAGCCCTCCAAATCTTTATGATGACTCTGTTAGGGCTCTGAGATACAGAGATCAGGAATTCAAGAAGACAGGAGATCTTTCTGTGTCCTCATAAATTGTGGCTGTAACATTGTTGTTTCTTTAGTGCTGTCAAATCAGATCCAACTCATAGCAACCCTGTACAGGATTTCCAAGGAGCAGTTCGTGGGCTTGAACTGATGACCTTGCAGTTAATAGTACAGTGCTTCTTCAAAAGCACCACACCAAGACTCCTGGATATAACATCAATGGGTAGATATTTACACATTAGGATCTCTACCAAATTATGTGTTTAGAAGCTTCATTGATCTGGCCTACCTCTTTATCTTTTCATTCCATGTTCTACTGCCATTTTCCTCAGTGAACATTCTAGAAGTAGTTCTAAACTGGTGGTGGTGATTTGAGTTCTAGGGGGGTCATTTCTGAGATGGTGGCTGCAGAGAGGGCTCTGAGCACAGGCAACCCAGGAAGGAACAATATGGGGAGGAGAGGGGCAGCCGAACTCAGGCCTGGCTCAAGCTGGAGGAGAGAGAACAGAACAGAAATAAATAAACTGGCATGTCTACTCACAATGATACGATTCCTGATTGATTTGTCTGAAATACATGAAGTCAGCTGAATTTTGTTGTTGCACTGATTTCTGTATTATGACTTCCATCACAGAAGACTATAAAAACAAAGAAAATTTATGAGTGTGCTGTGATAGCTTTTTCCCTGTGTCTCCCCTTCCCAGATGGTGTCCTTGCAGCCCATACTCAACTCTCCTCATAGCAAACAATTTTCTCAAAACTCATTCCAGAACTTTCCGAAGAAAGGATAAACACACCCATAAGAATTGAAAGACACGATGCCAATATAATCCTAGCGCTTCAGTGTTGGCATACAAACTTTAGCTTCATCTGTCATTGTTATCAGCTTAATTAATTTTGGCTGTTGCTTTCACGAGTCTCTGAGGCATTACAGTTTCGGCCTGGCCACAGACTTCAGAGAGTTCAGAATGCTCATCATTCGGTCCATGTGGTCTAAAACAAGCCATTTCCCCCGCAAATCAAGCTGAAAGAACATCAGCTGAAATTTGATTGATATTTTATTAGTTTGGGGGTCTCTGGTTCAGTATTGGATTACCTAGTAAAGAAAGTAAGCTTGGGTTTACTTAGTAATCTGTAGTGAACAATTCACCTTTTTTTTTTTTTTCCCCACATCAAAGTTCCTGCCTCACAGCACTTTCCTACTGAATCAAAGCCAGTTTTCAAATTGATAATCCCTGAAAGAGATAGAGTATCCAGTAAGCAATGTAAACAAGAGCTTACTTGTACTTACTCACTAATCTGTAGTGAAGAGTCTCACATGTTTTTCACATCAGATTAATAAATAAGCACAAGTAAGCCTGTGCTTATCTTACTTAATGGGTAATCCAATTCTGTCCTGGGTGGTGCAAATGATTAATGTGTGGCTGCTCACCAAAAGGCTGGGGGTTCGTGTCCGCCCAGAGGTACCCTGAAGAAAGGCCAGTCTGCCTACTAAAAAATCAGTCACTGGAAATCCTACAGAGCACAGGTCTACTCTGACTCACAGGGGACCCTCAGGCGTTGGTGGCAACTGGTTTTATTCATCTAATCTCATCGGAAATCATTTTGTCTTGACTCAGAATACTATCATATCAGCCTTTACGTTTCCCTGTATCTAATTCAGGACCTAAAGGATTCTTTCTGTTTATAGCAGGTGAGGTATTGGTATTATTGGTCAAATAACATAATGGAAATCAACAGGCTGATCTGTATTATATAAATTGTCTGAGCATCACGAACATGAAATTTCTCATAAAACATATTTGCCTCTGCCCACTAATGTAAAGAGTGAGCACTGCTCTGTACAAAGAACTGCCTCTCCTCTATTTCACACACACACGCACACCACCAGTAATTCAATTGCTTCATCTAAGGTGAGGGCATGTTCTTGGGTAATGCCAAGTTCATGTTTATTATTAACCTTTAGGTTGACATTTTGAACTCATCCATCAGGACTATGGAAGAAAAGGCATGGTGTGATCTTCCATTAAGATGACAGTCACAAGAACTCATGGGACATTCTACTCTATAATAAAATTCACTCCATGGTGATATTTAGGTGCAGAATGTGATGAGGCATGAGGAGCAAATAGAAAAAACCCACCAATGGGGATCACCTTTTAGCCAAACAGTAGACAGACGTATGAAGTGAACAGTAATACCTATGAGAAACATGCTTCTCAGAACCATAAACTGTAGTAGACCAAAAGAACAGCATTTTCCCCCAAACAAACTGCAGCAGGCAGGAAGGATAAGGAAAGAAGAAAGAATGGGAATGAGGAACTCAGGGGGGAATTGGGAAGAGCACTGTTATATGGAGAAGGTTAGATCGGTGACTAGGAGCTCTGGTAGCATAGTGGTTACAAGTTGGGCTGCCAACCTCAAAGTCTACAGTTCAACTACCAGAGGTTCTGAGGGAGAAAGATGAGGCTTTCTGCTCCCATAAAGATTCACAGCCTTGGAAACCTTATCCAGGGTTGCTATGAGTCAGAAGCAACTCCAAGGCACATAAACAACCAACAAACCTACCATATCTGTGACTTGATTTTTCATTTTCCTAATGCTGGATTCAGACAAGGACATAGAACAGAGGCTACCATTGCTGACGTCAGATGGATCTTGGCTGAAAGCAGAGAATATCACAAAGATGTTTACCTGTGCTTTAGTGACTATGCAAAGGGTTTCAATTGTGTGGATCATGACCAGCTATGGACAACACTGAATACAATGAGTATTCTGGAACACTTAATTGTGCTCATGAGGAACCTGTATCTAGACCAAGAAGCAGTTGTTCAGATAGAACAAAGGGACACTGAATGGTTTAAAATAAAAAAGGTTTTCACCATATTTATTCAATTTGTATGCTTTCACCATATTTATTCAATTTGCATGCTAAGTAATTAATCCAAGAAACTGGATTATATGAAGAGGAAGATGGCATTAGGATTGAAGGAAGACTCTAACAATTTACAATACGCAGATGATACAACCTTGCTTGCTGAAAGTGAAGACAACTTAAAATACTGATGAAGATCAAAGACCACAGCCTTCAGTATGGGTTGCACCTCAATGTAAAGAAAACAAAAATCCTCACCACTGAAACAATAAATGACATCAAGATAAATGGAGAAAAGATTGAAGTTGTCAAAGACTTCATTTTGCTCAGTTCAACCATCAGCACTCATGGAAGCAGTAGTCAAGAAATCAAACGATGCATTACATTATGCAAATCTGTTGCACAAGACCTCTTTAAAATGTTCAAAAGCAAAAATGTCAGTTTGAGGATTAAAGTGCTCATGATTCAAGCTATGGTATTTTCAATAACCTCATGTGCATGTGTAAGTTGGACAGTGAATAAGGAAAACCATAGAAGAACTGATGCACTTGAGTGATTGTGTTGGAGGAGAAAATTAAAAGTACCATGGACTGCCAAAAGAACAAACCAATCTGTGTTGGAAGAAGTACAGCTAGAATGCTCCTTGGAAGCCAGGATGGCCAGACTTCATCTCTCATACCTCAGACATGTTATCAGGAGGACCGTCCCTGCAGAAGGACATCATGCTTGGTAAAGTGAAAGTGGAAGCGAAAGGGTCAGCGAAAAAGAGGAAGACCTCCCAATGAAATGGATTGGCGCAGTATCAGCAGCAATAAGGTCAAGTGTGACAACAATTAAGAAGTTGGCGCAGGACCAGACTGTTTTGTTCTATTGTACGTAAAGTTGCTATGGGCTGGTACCGACTCTATCGCATCTAACAACAACAATGGTGTCCTGTGAAGTATAAAAATTAATTTTTATAAAACTTTTTATTGTGAATTGAGAAGGTTTACAGAGTAGATCATCACTTTTACATTCAACAAATCATACACTGTGTTTCATCTCAATGACTGTAATTCCCTTATACTGGAATAATCAGTTATTCCAATTCCTTCCTTTGTTTCTTGTTCCCAGTCCACTCTTCTGAATTGTGCCTTTAGGTAAATGTTACCCTTTGATCTCGAATGGTTAACCATTCTATGGTGTGCATACCTCAAGAGTGTTGTTGTTCCCCCAGTATACATATCTATTGCTTGACTGAAAATTGAGCCATGAGAATGAGTTCATTTCCAGACCTGAAGAGTGACTAAAAGCCATAGTTTTGAGATTCCATAGTCTCTATCTAACCACTAAGACTGGTCTTCTTTTTTCAAGTTTTTATTGTGAATTATGTGGGTTTACATGGGAGAACATCAGCTTCACATTCATCATATCATATTTTGTTTCATTGCAATGATTATAATCCCCTCCAGGCATCATCAAATAACCAAAGGATATACCTCACTGACCCAACCCCCTGGCTGTCAGCACACAGCCCCTCTCCCTCCCTGAGTCCCATGTCCCCAGACACTCCATCTGTCCACTTCATCATCTCTGTCTCCATGCCTGGCTTCACTGCCTCTCTGGGTAGGGTCACTCTCTCTGCTCTTCTCACTTGATGGTCCCAGGGACCTCCGCTCGTGGGCTGCAAAATCAATCACTCCCCTCCTTTTGTCAAAAAACATCTCCCTCTACATTTCCAACCCTCACAGTCAGTCCTGACGGCAATTATTAACTATTGTACCACAAGAGTCTTAGCCCCGTTTCCTTTCACCAGCCCGGTCCCAACAGATTGGAAATCATTCAGTGGAGGTTCTACCTACCCCTGCTGCATCTGAAACTAGGCTCCCTCTTGAAAGCTTGTAAGCCAGTCACTCTTGCCTTTATAGCCACCCCCCCTCCATTTTGGGTAACCACTGTCTAAGTAGCACATCCCTATCAACCCTATATACCGAGGGGGTGGGAGTGATCCTTGTTGTAAAGATTTGTTCCCTTTTTTGAGCTACTACATTCATACATAAGGAACTCTGGTAGCATAGTGGTTACGAATCGGGCTGCGAACCTTAAGGTCAGCAGTTTGAAACTACTAGCTGTTCCATGGGAGAAAGATGAAGCTTTCTACTCCTATAAAGATTTACAGCCTCAGAAACCCTGTGCAGGGACGCTATGGGTCAGAACCAACTCCACAGCACATAACCACCACCACATCCACACGTATAAGTAAAGTTCATCAGATTGTAGTAGATTACTCTTTTTTTTTTCCCCCCTCCCTCTTCATTCTTCTAGTCTAGTTCTGATCATACAGCCATCAAAGTCAGGTCAAGTGGATACTATCTGCAAGTATGGGTATTCTTGTGCATCTCTCCTCACTTCATATCAGCTGGATGCTTCATTCTCTGCTCTAGTCCTCTGAGGTCATGTCACTGCCTCTGGGCCCAGGAGTCCCCGGGTCATGCCGTAACTGCTGGCCATCCAGTTCTCCTCCCGGGTTCACAGGAGTCTATTGAACATGGTCAGACTTAGATCCCAACTTCATTGCTGTTTTTTCCCCCTTTCCCTTATCGGTGACCAATGTGGTCACCAGCCAGACCACATGCCTGTTCATATATTCCCCTTGAGTCTTAGTCTTGGAAGGGAGTTTGCTCTGAGGGACCCGACCACTTGCCTTGATGGTTCCTGGACAAACAGTTTACTTGTTATTGTAGTAATCAATCATACTACCATTAGTTTTTCTGATTTTTCCTGCTGGTCTTTCTTCACAAAGTATTTTCTGTTCTTCTAGCCACTCCAGGCTGGTCTACTTGTCCTTTCCAGTGGAAATTTCCCACCTCAGACAATTCAGGATGGGATTCTGGTTTCCACCTATGGTCTTATGCAATGCACAAGCTCCACAGGAGGTCTCTTTCACTGGGCAATTTCTAGCCCCGCTTAAGGTATTTCAATCAGTGGTCTTCTTTTATGATATTGAGTTTAGTTCCACATTTTCTCCCACTCTATCTAGGTCCTTCTAATGCAATCCCTTTCAGAGCAGTTGGTAGTGATATCCAGGCTCCAACTTCTGGTTGTAGGGTCCTGGGGGCTGTTTGAGTGGTTCAATCCATTGGACTAATTGCTGCCAAGTAGATTCAGTTTCATCCCTCTTCTTTCCTCTAGACAGGGAGAGACCAGGAGTTGACCCTCAGGTGATCGTTCATGAGGTTTTAGGACCCAGTCACTAGTCACCTAAGTAGAATGTAGAACATTGTCTTTATGCCAATTGATCATGGTTCCCCTTGAGACTATGGTCCTTCTCTCCAGGTGTTGGGTAATGTCTAAGAAGTTTTTATAACTTTTTTAAGTTTGCCCCCTGTTTGCTTTGCAACATTCATGGATATGCTTGCATCAAAGGTAAATACCCAAGTACAAATCTCCTTTGTCAAGTCTTTCTATATTTGTGGGTATACTCCCTCTCTCTCTCCCTCATCAGTTCAGTCTGCCTATCTATCAATATATCTACCAATAGAACACTGTTATTACAGAATTGTGTATATTACCTCTGTTCCCTTTAACTCGTACACTCTTCCCTGTGTCTTCCCTGCTTTCATCCTTATTTTATCAACCTCCTTTTTGTTGTGTATTGGCTTCCCCTTCACCCAAGTTGGCATGTGTCTACTCTCTAGTTACTGAATTTCTCCCTCTTCCCTCCCAACCCTGGTAACCATCAAACAATGTTTCTTTTAGTGTGAAAAACTTTTCTTTGGCAACAGGTGTCTTATATAATATTTGCCCTTTTGTGACTGACTAATTTCACTCAGCATAATGTCCTCCAGACTCATCTGGGTCGTGAGGTGTTCCACAGCTTCATCATTATTCTTCAACGTAAGGCAAGTAAGTTTCGATTGTCTATGATGGAGAGTTAACTAACTACAAAGTCAGTAGTTCACACCCACCAGCTGTTCCATGGGAGAAAATGAAGCTGTCTGCTCCCATAAAAATTTACCAAAACTGTATAGAGCGGTTCTACTCTGTCCTATAAGAATTTACTCAACACCAGTAGGTTTGGTTTGGTTTACCATTGTGGCACCTTGAATTTACTTGATATGGCTTTTGTATCCAATGTCTTCTTAATTCACACCAAGTGATTGGGTAAGATCATGCAAATAAAGTGTACAGGGTTCTAAGGCTGGCATTGGGCAGTTTTACCATCCCCGCCCTGTTTAAAACTAGAGATTTCAGAAGCAGGAACAAACAATCCCAGGACTGTCAAGAAAGAAGATCATAAGTGAAGCATGCGATCCCTACCTAGAAAAGCGGTTGCAGCATGCGTGATGGGACAGGCCTTGGTGTGGAGAGAGAACAGCTTCAGGCTCTAGTCCTATGCACTGAGTAAAGCTGAGTGCCTTTGGGCAGGAGACTGGCTTGCAGAATGTGCCCTTTGGGTATTCACAGACTGTTGAAAAGAGCTTTGTAACACTTGCCCAAGTAGGACAGAGGCCAATGGGCCACATGATGAAGAGGTCAAAGAGGGAGGTGTGTCTGCAGTATGGCAGACAAGAGGTGTTCCTGACTGGAGAAGTGCTGTATCCTAAGGTGGTTCTGATCCTGAACGGTACCCTGTTCACTTCCCTAAGAAACCCCATAATCATGAGTATTGTTATGAGTTCTGTGTGGCCATTTCAGTGGATTATCGAACCTAGATGTGAAGACAAGAGAACTGTGGGAGGGATGGTTGTTGTCAGACTAGGGTAAAGAAAGTTGTAGGGTGGAAGCATGTCTGACCTCCAATTTGTAGGGATTGGCCTTGGGCTGGTTTGCATCTCTTTCATCCTTATAAAGTCATTGGAAGTCAGACATGGGCCCTGTTTGTTTTTGCAACCATTTACTAGGATTTTTCACATAAATTATGAAGTTTAAGCTGTAAGTAGTTCTGAAAAATGACCATCATTTCAGCTATGGTAAGGAGGCTTGTAGCAAGAAGTTTCTATTCAATTCCTGGTGTCCTGAGTACAGATTGAGTTTTTAGGCCCATTTGAAATTTCTCCAGAGTTAAACATAACTGGAATGACCGCTGGTAAGAATTTGTCATAGGAGGTTGGCGTGCCAGCCTTCTGCTAAAATAAGGTCTGCATGGCAACAGTAATTGCTACTAATTATGTAATCAAGTAAACTGAGTCATTTGGATAATGTTAGAAAGTATTTACCTAAACATGTTTTAAAACATCATTTCCTGGAATCCAAGTGTTTAAGTAACTACACTTTGGTAAATATTCATAGGTAATTTTTTAAAAGAGTTTATTTTGGCCAGAAACCATCAGATTAGTTAACTAATAAGAAGATGAGGTTGTCCTTAGGGAGAAAATATTTAAGTATGACATTTGTCAAACCTTTTTAAACATTCATTTTAAGTCTTTAAAGTATTTAGAAAGAAAATGAGAGGGTTGTAACCTCAGAGCACATGCTTAAGTTTATCTTAGTTCCAAATAATTATCATGTCATTCCTATAATCTCTCCAGCTTCAATGTCAAGAAAACCAAAATCCTCACTACTGGACCAATAAACAACATTCTTATCAACAGAGAAATGATTGAAGTTGTCAAGGACTTCATTCTTCTTGGATCAACTATCAACACTCATGGAAGCAGCAGTCAAGAAATCAAATGACATATTGCATT
>NW_006408700.1:4576331-4582117 GCF_000296735.1 Chrysochloris asiatica
TCATCTTTCTCCCGCGGAGCAGCTGGTAGTTTCGAACCGCTGACCTTAAGGTTCGCAGCCCGATTCGTAACCACTACGCTACCAGAGCTCCTTCCAAACTACCATAACTGAGTGAAAATCAGATTGTGTACGTGAAAGATCTTGTCACATAGTGATGTTCTTGTTAGTTGCTGTTGGCCCCAACTCACGGTGGCCTCAGGTACAACGGAACAAAATGCTCATACATGTACACTTCCTTCGAGATAAGTTGAGAAGTGGACTGTGGCAGTCCATAGACTTTTCACTGGCGGATTTTCCTAAATAAGTCAACAGGCTTTTCTTCCTGGTCTACCTTTGTCTGGAAGCTCTACTGAAACCTGTTCATCATTCTAGCAACATGCCAGTCTCCCCTGGCAGATGCCCTGCATATAGAAGACCCTCAATAACTAAGTTAAACCTGTGGAAGCCAGGTTTTATGCTAGAGAAGCAAAACACAGATATTTTCCACTAACTGAGAGTGATAGAATGTGATAAGATTCAATGGCACTGCCTTGTTTTTCTGGTTCTCACAAGTTTTCTGTGCCTTCCCAGAGACAGAAAACTTGTGAGGCCTGGAAAAACAAGGCAGTACCATTGAATTCTAGCTCTCTCAGGTTCCACTCTTGTTGTTAAGTGTCATTGAGTTGGTTCCAACTCATAGCGACCCTGTATAGGGTTTTTGAGACTGTAAATCTTTGCACGAGCATCTTTATTCCACAGGTTTGGGCTCTTCATTCTACCACGTAACTTTTCACCTACCAAGGACTGGCAGGGAAAGCACAGGAATAGTAGGTAAAAAGATATATATATTCTTTTTAATTAGGAAACTTGCCTATACAGTATAGGCCTCACTTGTTGTTAAGTGCTGTAGAGTCAGTTCCAACCCATAGTGCCCCTGTATAGGGTTTCCAAGGAGCAGCTGATGAGCTTGAACCACCGACCTTGCAGTTCAAACGGCTTTGCCATCTGGCTCATTAACTCACAGCACCACACCAGGACTCATAGGCCTCACGATACTGTATTAAATTCTTTATGAAGAAAGTTCATTTATTTGAAAATTCTACTTTCAAAAATCTGAATACTTTCCTGAGCTCCCAACTTGGAACCACCTGCTACTTCCCCACAATGTTGTTTATGTGCTCATGATTAACTGTAAGTATTGTTTATTTGGTCTTCATTCCTGAGAGCTGACAAGAGACCCAGTTTTCTAGCCTGAGGAAGAATCAGATTTGATTAACTTGCAACACCCATCATTACTTCAATTTCGGTCAAAATAGTGCTTAGGAAGCAAAGGCACCACTGGAATCAGCTATATTTCTCAATTTGGATGGGAAACTGTAGCTAGATTTAACATGGACTCCATTTCACATACTTAAAATGTCAGATAATTCTACCGTGCTTAGAAAGACCCTGGTGTGGCACTGTAAGATAAGCACCGAACCATAAGGTCGGCAATTCAAACCCACCAGCAGCTCCTTGGAAACCCTACACAGCATCACTATGAGGCGGAACTGACTCAAAGGCACTTACAATAACATAGACCCTGTCAGCCAAGCTACTTTGATCCATCTTTAAAACCTGTATAGTGTCAGGAGGTCAATATTTCAATGAAGAGAAATAGCTAAGGACAAGCTAACTGATTGTTCTAAGGTCTATATCAAAGACCATGTTAATTTTCATTTACAAAGTCCATTTAAAGTACAAATAAGCATGCTCAGATCAAGAGATATTTTCCCTAAAGGACAGAAAAAGAATCCGAGCAAATTGTCTTCTCATCTCTGATTGACTTGTAACTTTAAATAAAATCAAAATCATTGTCTCCTAAATCTTTCCACCTGTGTCAAATAAAGGATTTTGATGAACAGTAAAGAGTTTGAAGGTTTCTAAAAGGCACAGGATTGCTACCTGCCAGTTGCTTTATACATGTTAGTTCAGACCCCAAGTTCATTTTTCTTAACTATAAAAGATGTTGTGTACCTTTTGTTGTCAAGAGTCAGTTCTGACCCACAATGGCCTGTATAAGATTTCCTAGCAGCAACTAATGGGTTGAACCACTGACCTTATGGTTAACAGTTCAGTGCTTATCTTACAGCACCACACCAGAACTCCAGATGATACCTGGAGATCCTGATATGAAGAGGTAGGGACAGCAGGTAGTCTTCACCACTTTGAGAAGAGACATTCTTTTTGCATGTTCCTAACAACCAATAATAATGTCTGTTATTTCAAGATATATTCTTTTCAAATTATACTTAAGACTCTGACATACTAACTTCCCCTTACCTTCCATGCTCAGTTGACAACCTTTGCTCAAAATACAGTCGCTCTCCAGAAGAGAATTCCTTGACAGCTGAAGTTATAGGACAAGGCTTCCTAAAGGAAATGTTTAATCTGGGCACTGGAAAAAGGACTTTGGTCAGGAGGAGGAGAGAGAGAATTCTCCTCCTGAATAAAAGAAGGGCATAAGGAAAAGCAAGGAGATGGTAAGACTAGGGCATGCGAGAAAATTTAACTGTGAAAATCTATTATGAACTTTGCAAAAACCACATGGGACCATGTCTGACTTCCTCTGACTCCTTAAGAAGGAAAGAGAGTCAGACTCAAAACCAGCCCAAGGCTGATTCCTACGAAGTGGAAGTTAGACTTTCCCCTAATCTGACCCCAACCATCCCTCCCACAGCATTCTCTGTGTCCGATCATCCACAGCAATGGCCATCTAGAACTCATAACAATACTCACAATGAGGGGGTTTACTATGGAAGTGAACAGGGTACAATTCAGAATTTAAAAACAACCCAGGACATAGCAGTTTTCCAATCAGGAACAACTCTTCTCGGCCATGCTCAGACACACCTCACTCTCGTCTTTGACTTCCCAGTCATGTGGTCTCTTGGCCTCTGCCCTGTTCAGGCAAATGCCACAAAGCTCTTTTTGCCAGTCTGTGAATGCCCAAAGGGCCCACTTTGCAAACCAGTCTCCTACCTGTAGGCACTCAGCTTTACTCAGTTCATGTCCCTAGGGCCAGAAACCTCTCTGTCTCTCCATGCCACCCGCTATGCCAGTACCACTTTTCTAGGTAGCAGTCTCATGCTCTTCCTTCTTAATGGTTCTGAGATCATCCATTTCTATTTCTGAAATGTCTCCTTTTAAACCTAACTGGATGGCAAAACCAACCAACACCAGCCATGGAGTCCTGTACACCTTATTTGCATGGTCCCACTGGGAAATAGGAGTCCTGGTGTGGCGCTGTTGGTTAATGTGCTGGACTGCAAAGTCCGTTTGAACCACAAGGTCAGTGGTTCAAGCTCACCAGCTGCTCCTCAGAAACCCTATACAGGATCCAGAACCAACTCGACAGTACTTAACAACAACCACCGCTGGGATTTAAGAACACATTGAGTATAAAATCATATCAGGTAGATTCAAGGTACCACAACCATTTAAAAAAAAAAAATAATCCCAAAGATCATTTACAAACTATTCTAATTAATCAGTACCATGAAGATTTTTGTTCTTCATGATTCCTGGGTATTTTATTTTATTCTTTATCTTTCTGAAGAACATGGCCTATTTATAATCCACTGTTTTGAAGGCCAAAATACAATGAGTCAAAGATGGCTACACATAAAGTCCTATTTAAAGGTCCTATTCTTTGTTCAAAGGAGGTAGCCTTAAGTTGGCTGAATGCAGTGATAATTGTTCTTTTCGGCAAGAGCTTTGGGTAAAGAATAGTTATCCAACTCTCCTTTTGAAACATGCCTCAGAGAAACTTTTAGAATCAAATGGAAATGACCTTTTTAGACACCAGCAGCTAACTAATCTAGGAAGGTGCCCACCTCTATTGTAGCAGGAAACCAAGAAGATGTACTATGACAGTTTATTTTCAAGTTGGTGGATAAGAAAAGGACACAGATACTTTCCTGAACTACATCCTATAGAGCAAATTTGTCACTTGGCCAGGCTTGATCATGGGAGGGGGACTAAGAATCTCTTGTGGTATTTGGGATATAAGCAATCACCACACACGTGAATGGTAGTGGTGGCTGTGTGCCGTGGAGTCGGTTCCGACTCATAGCGACCCTGTACAGGGTTTCTAAAGCTGTAAATCTCTACCGCGGAACAGCTGGTAGTTTTGAACTGCTGACCTTGCAGTTCACAGCCCGATTCATAACCATTACGTGAATAGTGTCCTTGAATTCTCTGTGTTCAGTGTAAATCTCTGGAAGATTCTAGAAGCACACGGCAGAGGAGGCTGTTGACTGAAGCCAGAAGCAGGCTAATCAGCTCTCCTAATTCTGAACAGAGCCTAACCAATGAACCCCAGGCAGATGTCAGGAATGTAGAACATTTTGTGAGTTTGTATATTACACCGGGTCACATGTTTGCTTTGCTGGTTAAACCAAAGCCAAAAATATCCTGGGGACCAAGCAATTCTTGGGCCCTAACACAGCCCTTCCACCACTTCTCTGCCAGTTTGTCATACTGTGGTGGCTTATGAGTTGCTGTGATTCTGAAAGCTATGCCACCGGTATTTTAAATACCAGCAGGGTCACCCATGGTGGACAGGTTTCAGATGAGCTTCCAGACGAAGACAGACTATGAAGAAGGAGTGACGAACTACTTCTAAATATTTAGTCACTGAAAACCTTATGAATAGCAGAGAAATACTGTCAGATATAGTGTTGGAAAACAAGCCCTTCAGGTTGGAAGGCACTCAAAATGCGACTGGGGAAGAGCTGCCTCCTCAAAGCAGAGTTGACCGTGATGACGTGAATGGAATAAAGCCCATAGGAGAAAAGCCTGCAGGAACTTCATTTGCTGATGGGGTACAACTCAAAATGAAGAGAAACAAGCTGTAAACATGCATTGAAAATCGGAACACGCAATGTATGAAGTATGAATCTGGGAAACTTAGAAGTTGTCAAAACTAAAATGGAACACATAAACATTGATATCTTAGGCATTAGTGAGTTGAAATGGACTGGTATTGGCCATTTTGAATTCGACAACCACATAGTTTACTATGCAGGAAATGACAAATTGAAGAGGAATGGTATTGCATTCACTGTCAAAAAGAACATATCGAGATCAGTCATGAGGTACAACGCTGTCTATGATAGGATAATATCTGTGCGCCTACAGAGAACTCAGTTAATACCACTATTATTCAAATTTTTGCACCAACCACTAAAGCCAGTGAGGATGAAATAGAAGAATTCTACCAAATTCTTCAATCTGAAATTGATCAAACATGCAATCAAGATGTATTGATCATTACTGATTGGAATGCAAAGGTTGGGAGCAAAGAGGAAGGAATGGTAGTTGGAAACTATGGCCTTGGTGATAGAAATGATGCTGGAGAATGCATGATAGAATTCTGCAAAATCAATGATTTGTACATTTCAAATACCTTCTTTAGGCAGCATAACACACGACTATACACATGTACCTCACCAGATGGGATACATAGAAATCAAATAGACTACATCTGCGGAAAGAGACGATGGAAAAGCTCCATATCGTCAGTCAAAACAAGGCCAGAAGCAGACTGTGAAACAGACCATCAATTACTCATCTGCAAATTCAAACTGAAGCTGAAGAAAATAAAAACAAGTCCACGAGAGCCAAAATATGACCTTGAATATATCCCACCTGAATTTAGAGATCATCTAAAGAACAGATTTGATACATTAAAAACTAAGGACCAAACACCAGAAGAGCTGTGGGATGATATCATACATGAAGAAAGCAAAAAGTTATTGAGAAGA
>NW_006408700.1:4583518-4588957 GCF_000296735.1 Chrysochloris asiatica
ACCCCATATGCATGTGAAAGGGGAACAGTGAATAAGAAAAACTGTAGAAGAATTGATGCTTTTGAGTTATTGTGTTGGAGGAGAATATTGAAAGTGCCATGGGCTGCCAAAAGAACCAATAGATCCATTTTGGAAAAAGTGCTGCCAGAGTACTCCTTGGAGGCCAAAGTGGCCAAACTTCATCTCTCGTACTTTGGACATATTGTCAGGAGGGACCAGTCACTGGAGAAGGATATTATGTTTGGTAAAGGGAAGGGTCAGAGAAAAAGAGCAAGACCCCAGCGAGATGTATTGGCCAAGTGGCAGCATTGATGGACACAAGCATGTGTGAGGCTGGCCCAGGATCGGGCAGTGTTTCATTCTGCTTTGCATAAGGTGGCTATGAGTTGGTACTGACTCAATGGCACCTAACTACAACAACAAACACAGCTCTTTGGAAAATCCTCCATCATTCATCCACTCACAGATGTATATAAGATTCCTTCAATGTGAAAGGCATTGTCCTGGGGGCTAAGGAAGACAAACGAATAAAAACACACAAATCCCTCTCTTCGAGGATGGTTCATTTGTAGTGGAGACAGGCATATCTACAAATCGATTGAAAATTAAATTGAAAAGAGTCAATCCCATGAGGCATATTCAGTCTTTCAACAGATTTACTTGAGCATCTACTATAAGCTAGACACTTTGCATTGTGTTAAAGAATTGAGACTTCATCCTGTGGGTACTGGTCATGGTTGTGTGCTGTTGAGTTGGTTCCGACTCATAGTGACCTTGAATATGGTTTCTGAGGCTGTAAATCTTTTTGGGAGTAGAAAGCCTCAACTTTCTCCTACTGAGTGGCTGGTAGCTCGACTCATAACTCGTCTCATATTACACTTGGGAACCATTAAAAAGTTTAAACAGCGGACTAGCACAATAAGATTGTGTTTTAGAAGGTCCTGTCTATTGTAAAGTGCAAGAGTGTAATCAAAGCCACCAAATGGAAGTTGTTTCAACAATCCAGGCAAGAGATTCTGGTGGTCTGAACTAGGGCAGAGGCAGTACAAATGGCTCCAACCCTAGATAACCATTGATCTGTTTTTAGACTCCATAACATTTCCTATAGATGGGATCATAGAATATGCAAGATTTTATGCCTGACTTCTCTCATTTGGCATAGTGTTTTTAAGGTGGACACCTGCTGGGTAGATGTCAGCTTCTAGTTTGTTTTACTGCTGAATCATAGTCCATTACATGGATGTGTCATATTGTGTCACATTTGGCTTGTTTCCAGTTTGGGGTTAGTATGAATAAAACTGGAGTCCTGGTGTGGCACTGTTGGTTAATGCACTGAACTGTAAAGTTGGCTTGGACTGTACAGGCTGCTCCTTGGAAACCCCGTACAGGTTGCTATGAGTTGGATGCCGACTCAACAGCACTTAGTAACAAGTACTAATGAATAAAACTTCTATGGACATTCTTGTGCAAATCTTTGAGCGGACATGCAAGTCCTCATTTCTCCACAGCAGTACAATTGTTGTGTCGTAGGATAAGGTTATGTTTAGCTTATGTTAGGTTTAAGACACTGCCAAATTATTTTCCAAAGTATATGTGCTATGTTATGGTCTCTTTAACAATGTAGGAGGGTTCCAGTTTCCCCATCTTCCACTTGGTATTGTCCACCTTTTGGATTATTCTTGTGGCTATAACGGAGTCCTGATGTGGCACTGCAGGATAATGCGCTAGGACCACAAGGTCCATTTGAACTGCAAGGTTGGAGGTTCATAGTCACCAGCCGCTCCTTGGAAACCCTATATAGGGTTGCTATGAGTCGGAACTGATTCAAAGGCACTTAACAACAATTGACTGCAAAGATAGTTCACTGTGCTTTTAATTTGTGTTTCTCTAATGGAGTCCTGGTGTGGCGCTGTGGGCTAATGCGTCAGACTGCAAAGTCGTTTGAACTGCAACATCAGTGATTCAAGCTCACCAGCTGCTCCTTGGGAACCTTATACAGGGTCACTATTGGTTGGAATTGACTTGACAGCATTTAACAACAACAACAGTGTAGTTGTACTTATTGACCATTTGCATATCTTCAAATCTTTTGTCCATTTTTAGTTGGTTTGTTCATGTTCTTATTATTAACTTATGAGTTCCTGATGTTCTCTTTATCAGATATATGCTTTGCAATTATTGTTCTTCCAGTCTGTTACTAGGCTTTTCATTTTTCTAATGGTGTCTTTTGAAGTATAAAAATTTTTAATTTTGATGAAATTCACTTTATCAACATTTTTGTTTTTTACAAACTGTTCTTTTGGTATTTGATCTTAGAATGTTTTGCCCAATTAAAGGTCACTGAGATTTTCCCCTAGAAGTTTTATTGTTTTACCTCTTATATTTAGGTCTATGATCCATTTTGAGTTAAATGTTCTGTATAGTGTAAGCCAAAAGTCCCAGAACCAGAAATCTTCAAAATAGTTATAGAGATAATAGAGGTTATCAGAACGCATTGCATGTTGTTTTATGAAACTTGTATATATGTGTTTTCTTAATTATGAAACAAAATAATATATCTTCTGACAAGCGTATTTATTTTGTTGGGTTATGATCAGCAGAGCGTGCTAAAGCCACTAGAGTCTGGCTTCCAGAGTATTCAGTGCCAAGCTTTGGAAAAGAAGAGGAGGAGGAGAGAAAGTAGTTGAGAGCAGTGGCCCTGAGAAAGAAAGCCCAGAGTGGGACCACCCATCCAGGATAATGTCTAACCATGCAGTGGCATGGCCTTGATGAGGTCCCTGTGATGTTAGATGAATGGCTGTAGATGAATGCCAACCATAGAATGGAGGAAGCCTATGAACATTCCACTAAGAGAGTGTGTAATTCTCACTTCCCCAAGGAAGGCGTCTTTGAGTTAGACTTTAGGGATGAATGGGACTTGGTTAGGGATCCCAGTGAGGGGGAGAATATTTGAGGGCCGATTGGAAGTATGAAACCGAAGAGATCAGCCAGTTGCACCTTGTGGTGTGAGGGGCGAGAAAGTAAGTCAACTGTGATAAAAGTTCCCCTAATGGAGAAACCTGGGGTTTGAGGTTTTCAAAACCAAAACTTTCCTCGAATCTTACCACCTAACTAAGCAAAGTAGTGTTTGTGGCTTCCAGTCATCCTTTATTTAGTTTAATTAAAATAATTATGTTTGTATTTCTTATGTGTACATGGAGGAAAGTTTCTTTATTTGCTAGTCCACTCAAAGTTTATATTCTTTAAGACTTACATTTTCCCAAGTGGTAAGCTTTTTAGTGGACAGTCTCTATAAAAACAACGGCTCTATCCCTTATATCAGAATAGAGGCTTGCTGTTTTGTAATCCTTCTTGCCCACCCCAATAATGCATGTCAATGTTTAAACATCTTTCTAGAACATTCTTCACTAAGTTAAGCTAAGCTAATGCATTTTTATGTAAGAGTGTTAACTACTCCAGTTATAATTTGAATTATTTTCTAAATGTTAATTTCAGTAGAGAGGTCAGAAAAATCAGAGATGCATGCAGATCATTATTGTTTTTGTTGTTGTTAAGTGCCGTTGAATCGGTTCTGACCCATTGAGACCCTGTATAGGGTTTCCAAAGAGTGACTGGTGAACTTGAACTACCAACGTTGCAGTTCAAGTAAACTTTGCAGTCCACCACATTAACCCACAGTGTCACACAGGAGTCCAGATCATTATTAGAGCTCACACATGTGTAAAAGAATGACCATTGATACCAATAGCAATTATAGATGTCTGCCATTGCCTTACTTCCAACCTTGAACAAATGTGAGACATTTCCCAAGACTTGACTTCTTAATTGATAAATGAAGAAACTTGGATCACTCTTGCTACAATAGAGGCATGACTTTTTAAAAACATAGTCCCATAAATAACTTCAGTCTAAATTACATTCAACAATCACAAGTCCAGTCCCCTGGTGGTGGAGTGGATGAAGCACTGGGCTGCTAACCAAAATGCTGGCGGTTCTAATTTGTCAGCTGCATGAGAAAGATGTGGTAACACTTTATAGTTCTGCTCTGACCTAAAGGGACTCTGTGAGTCAGAATTTACCCAATTTGAGAATCACAACCAGAATCCTTTGATAGAGGATAGAGGTTAAACCTTTCAGATGATACCCAAAAGCCCATGCAGAGATGCCTCAGAAGAAACATTTCAGATTGCACAGGAGATATGTTTCTAGAGAATTCGCTACATATGGAGCACAGTTCTACTCTGACATACATGCATTTGCCATGATCAGCATCGATTTCTGTGCAACTGGCATGGATAATCACAAGCTGGTGTCCAAAGCAATAGTTACTTTCACTGACTGGACAAGAAAGTATGATTGATAAGAATCATAGCTACCCATACTCGTTTATAAGAAATACACATTTCCTTTCATATTAAACTTTTAAATTCATAAGCACATTAAATACAAGGGGGCTTCAAAAAAGTTTGTGAAAAAAGTAATGAATAGATACTGGATTTTTCCCATGAACTTTTTGAAGCCACCTTACACATTGTATTTTCATTTGCAACTCATCTTTAACAGATGTGATTTTTCTTTAAGACACTGTGCATGTATTCCTTTAGTCCTTTAACAAATGTTTCTGGACCACATTTAATGTGCAGACCACTGACCTGGTGCTGTGATGGGCACAGGCCCCTAAACATGATCATCTGATGACCTCATAGTAGGGGACAGGACAGGAACTCAAGTAAGTGCGCTGTTTGTCAGTAGATATGTTCAATGGAGTTGGAGAAGCTCAGATAACACCTTGTACAAGGTTCAAGGAAGGGAGGCAAGAGTGCAGAAAAGTCTTTTGCATCCTCAAAAGCACCTGCCTACTGGTTACAAGTCAGGCTGACAACCTCATGTTCAGCAGTTCACCAGCTGTCCCACAAGAGAAAGATGAGGCTTTCTGCTCCCATAAAGATTTACAGACGTGGAAACCCTATACGGTGTCGCTATGAATCAGAGCTGACTCCATGGCACACCAACAACAACAACAACACCAAGAAGGATGAGAACGGGCCGAGGGATGGCTCAGGTCAGCAGAACAACAGCAACACAATTTGACTTTAGATCCCTAATCCCCGATAGTGTCTCTACAGAATGTTTAGGGTGTTTTCTGTAAATGACCCTGATTTGGTGTTACATCTACTGCCTAGTATTTTTGTTTTCAGCTGTTAGTTTAGACTCACAGCAACAGCATAGAAATACAGGAACTGCACATGGAGGTTTAAAACTACTTACTTTAGTTGGAAAGCTCACAGCTGGGGGAATTTGTGGCAGAAGCAAGAAATCTATTGCTTTCTAGTCCGGGATGCTCAGCTGCTCCAGGAGCCACCATCTTGGGTGAGACCACGTGGGGAAAGGATCGGAGCGGCCACAGACGTCTGACAGAACCGCTGAGATAAAGGTGTG
>NW_006408700.1:4593042-4596598 GCF_000296735.1 Chrysochloris asiatica
ATATATATATATAATTTTTTTGCTGTATTTATAATTTGGTCTGTGTGATGGCAAATTCCCAAACATTTGTAGTTTAATATTTATACTTTAGTGCAAAGACAGGAAAGTCTCAGCCGGGGTGGACTACTTGAATAAATAGATGTTAAGTAAGTGTCTGTTGTATGTGTGGCAAAGCTAAAGGCTGATGCCTGGTGAGTCCTTCTGTTTGTGTGAACATCAAAACTCATCAAATGGTTGAATTTGCTCTGAGGTCTCTGCAAATCAACCTAACTCATTTGCAAATGGGGGGATTTTAAGGAAGCTATTGCTTAACATTTAAAGTCAGAGCTGTAAATAGAATATGAGTTAATTGCTCATCAACACAAACATAATATACCTCACCATAAGAATGGAAGGTTTTGGCAATTAAAAAGAAGAGCTCAGCGCCACACAGCATAAAATGTGGCAATCTGGTAATTTATTTCAGGCACCCAATGGGAGATAAAATACTCTAACTGAGGAGATTTTCCTGAATGTCTAGTAATCACATCATAGGCAGCTCTCCCTTCTACCTCATTCAAAGATGGCTCTATTTGTTAGTCTTAAAAGAAGCAACACACATGTTCAATAAGTGCTTTTAGCTTATAGTTGGCCTGTACTAATGGGCTATTTTGCCATGAGTCCTGGTTGCAGAGAATGTGCTCGTCTCAAGAGAAAAAGTTTTTGGACAGGGTACCTGGGAATAACAGGACACCTTGTAGGAAATTCCCCAGATCATGGTACCCAGATTCCTGATGATACACTAGCTGTCTGCAAATCAGCTCCAACTCATGGTGATGTCATGTGTGTCAGAGTAGAACTGTGCTGAGTTTTCATAAGTAGGTCCCAGATATCTTCCAAAGTGTCTCCTGTGGACCAGAGTCTCCACACTTTCTCTTAGCAGTTGAGTTCATTAATGTAACCATTTGCACCAAACAAGGACTCTTGCTGAGGATGGCCGGTGCCATCCAGTCAGTTCTAACTCAGAGCGGACTCAGGTACAACAAAACAAAACACTGCCCAGCCCTACACTGTCCTCATCTTTTGAGCCCTTTGTTGAACCACTGTGTCAGGTGCTCAGGCACACTGCTGAGCCACAGTGACAATCCATTTCATTGAGGGTCTTACTCTTCATCACTGGCCCTCTACTTTACTAAGCATGAAGCTGATTTCCAGGGACTGATCCCTCCTGATAGCATATACCAAATACATAAGGCAAACTCTTGTCATTCTCTAAGAAGCATTCTGGATGTACTTTCAAGACCAATTTGTTAATGCTTCTGATAGTTAATGGTACGTTTAATATAGTTAACCAACACCATAATCCAAAGGCATCAAATGTCCTTTAGTCTTCCTTATTCCAGCTTTATATATATATGTTATTGTTGTTAAGTGCCGTCAAGTCGGTTCCGACCCATAGAGACCCTGAACAGGATTTCTGTGGCTGTAAATCTTTACGGGGGGAGCAGAACGCCTCATCTTTCTCCTGCAGAACAGCTGGTAGTTTCGAACTGCTGACCTTTCGATTCACAGCCCAATTCGTAAACATTACACTACCAGAGTTCCATATATATGATTTTATATCCAATGTATTTTTAAATCCCAGCGGTGGTTGTTGTTAAGTACTGTCGAGTTGGTTCTGGATCCTGTATAGGGTTTCTGAGGAGCAGCTGGTGAGCTTGAACCACTGACCTTGTGGTTCAAACAGACTTTGCAGTCCAGCACATTAACCAACAGCGCCACACCAGGACTCCTATTTCCCAGTGGGACCATGCAAATAAGGTATACAGGACTTCATGGCCAGGTAGTTGTCTTCCAAATTTTTTGGCATAGAGGAGTGACTACCTCCAGTGCCACATCAGTTTATTGAAAGATTTCAATTTGTATTCCATCAATTTCCAGTGCCTTGTTCTCTGCCAATGCCTTGAATGTACCTTGAACTTCCTTCTTCAGTATCGCTGGCTCTGGATCATATGCTACATCTTGAAATGTTGAACACTGATCATTTCTTTTTGTTACAGTGACTTCCTTCTTTTAAAAAATGTTTTCTACATCATTCAATATTTCACCCGTAGACTCCTTCAGTATTTCAAATTGAGACTTGAAAGGTTTCTTCAGCTCTTTCAGCTTGAGAAATGTTGAGCATGTTCTTCTTCCCTTTGGATTTCTAAACCCCAGGTCTTTACACATTCCATTATAATACTTGACTTTGTCTTTTCAAGCTGACCTTTGAAATTTTCTATTCAGATCTTTTACATCATGATTTCTTCCATATTCTTTAGTATCTATACACAGGAGAGCAAGTGTCAGATTATCTTTTGACATCCATTTTGGTCATTTCCTTCTTTCTTTTCTTCTTATAACCTTTTGGTTTCTTCCGGTATGATGCTCTTTATGTCATCCCATAAATTTCCCAGTCTTCAATCATTACAGTTTAATATTTAAAAACCTGTTCTTGAGATGATCACTAAATTCAGGTGGAATGTGCTCAATGTCATATTTTGGCTCTCATGGACTTGTGTTAATTTTCTTCAGTTTCATTCTGAACTTGCATATGAGCAATTAATGATCTGTTCCACAGTCTGTTCCTGGCCTTGTTTTGGCCTTGCTTTTTCATTGTATCTTCCCACAGATGGAGTCAGTTTGATTTCTGTACATTTTATGTGACAAAGACCATGTAAGTTGTCATCTTTTATGTTGTTTTACAGAGATATTTGTAACAAAGACTTGGTCTTGCAAAAGTGTATCATGTGATCTCCAGCATCATTTCTCTTACCAAAGCCATATTTGCCAACAACTTATCCTTCCTCTTTATTTCCAATCTTGGACTTTCAGTCACCAGAAATTATCAATACATCTTGATTGCATGTTTGATCAATTTCAGACTCAATATATTGGTAGAATTCTTCAATTTCACCACAAATATAAATATTTCAACAAATGGATTCACTCATTTATGGCAAGAAATTTGGAAGAAATCCATATATTTGTCCATTCCAAAGACAGGTGATCCAATGGAATGCAGAAATCAGACAATATCATTAGTATCATAAGTAAGTAAAAGTTTGCTAAAAATAAATTTTAAAGGACTGCCATTGTACATTGACAGGGAACTGCCATAATTTTAAACTGGAATGAGGGTATTGTTGCTGACATTAGATGGATCTTGGCTGAATACAGAGAGTACCAGAAAAAAATGTTTACCTGTGCTTTATTGACTGAACAAAGGCTTTTGACTGTGTGGATAATGACAACTTATGGACAACATTGCAAATAATGGGTATTCCAGAACACTCGAGAGCAATCTGTACAGTCATTCAAAGAGAACAAGGGACACTGAATGGTTTAAAATAAGGAAAGTTGTGTCTCAGCATTGCATTATTTCACTACATTTATTCAGTCTGTATGCTGAGCAAATAATCCAAGAACCTGAATTATAAGAAAAGAATGTGTCATCAGAATTGGAGGAAGACTCATTAACTGCCTGAAATATGCAGATGATACAGCCTTGCTTGCTGAAAGCAAAGAGGACCTAAAA
>NW_006408700.1:4597053-4598805 GCF_000296735.1 Chrysochloris asiatica
ACAAATCTGTGTTAGAAGTACAGCCGGAATACTTTTTAGATGCCAACATGGCAACACTTTGTCTCTCATTCTTCAGACATATTATCAGGAGGAACCCATCCAGGAGAAGGAAATCATGCTTGGTAAAATGGAGTGTCAGTGAAAAAAGAGGTAGGCCCCAGTGGCAGCAGCAATGGACACAAGAGTAGCAATGATTGGGAAGATTGCACAGAACTAGGTGCTTTGTTGTTAGGTTGCTGTAAGTCACCTAACAACAAAAACAGAAACAACAGTTTCCGCAGATGTTGAATGAGGATCCAAGTAAACTGAAACCCTTGACAACATCAATATTTTCTTTGTTTATCATGAAATTACAAATTGGTCCAGATGTGAGGATTTTTATTTTCTTTATGTTGAGGTGCTTAAATTTCTTTTCACTTCAGTAAGCAAGGTTGCATCATCTGTATACTGCAGGTTGTGAAATCCTCATGCCATGTTCTATTTAATACAGTACAGTTTCTTGGATTATTTGCTTAGCATGCAGATTGAATAAGTATGGTGAAAGGATACCACCCTAACCACAACAACCTACAGATTGAAAAGTATGGAGAAAGAATACAAACCTGGTTCACACATTTCCTGATTTTAAACCATTCAGTATCCCTTTGTTCTGTTTGAACAACTGCCTCTTTGTCAATGTACAGGGTCCTCATGAGCACAGTAAGTCTTCTGGATTGCCCATTCTTTGACATTTTATTCATAGTTTTTCATTATCCACACAGTTGAAAGTCTTGCATAGTCAATAAAACACAAGTAAACATCCTTCTGGTATTCTCGGCTTTCAGCCAAGATTCATTTAGCATCCATAATGGTATCCATAGTACCAGGTCCTTTTTTGAATCTGGCTTGGATTTCTGGCAGTTCCTATCAATGTATTGTTGCAGCCATTTTTAAATTGCCTTCAGCAACATTTTACTTGCATGCAATATTAATGATTATGTTTCAAGATATTTGCATTCCATTCAGCTCTCCTTGGAACAGGTACAAATATGGATCTCTTCCAATCAGTTGGCCAGGCAACTGTCTTATAAATTTCTTGGCATAGATGAGTGAGTGCCTTCAGTGCTTCATAAGTTTGTTGAAATATTTCAATTTGTATTCCATCAATTCCTGAGGCCTTGTTTTTCATGAATGTCTTTAATGCAGCTTGGACTTCTTCCTATAGTACCATCACCTCTTGATCATATGCTACCTCTTGAGATGGTTAAATATCAACTGTTTCTTTTCGGTACAGTGACTGTGTATACTTCTCAACTTCTTTTGATAGTTTCTGCATTATTCAATATTTTGCCTTCAATAGAGAATTCAATAGAGACCTTCAATACTGCAGGTCTAGGCTCGAATGCTTTCTTCAGTTCTTTCAGCTTGAGAAATAGTGAGTGTGCTCTTCTCTTTTGGTTCTCTGATTCCAGGTCTTGTATATTTTATTATACTTGCCTTTGTCTTCTTGAGCTGCTGTTTGAAATTTTCTGTCCAATTCTTTTACTTCCTCATTTCTTCCATGCACATTAGCATCTCGATGCTGTAGAGCACATCTCAGAGCCTCTTCTGACATCCTTTTTTTTTTTTAAGTTTTTATTGTGAAATATGTGATCGTTTATCATTTGCATTCATCCCATCGTATTTCATTTCATTGCAATGATTACAATCCCCTCCATGCATGTTGAGGTCCTATGTTGGGGTCCCGCCTCAACAAGGAAGTGTGGGTGTCAC
>NW_006408700.1:4600130-4600667 GCF_000296735.1 Chrysochloris asiatica
GTATAAAGGGGATGGGAGTGATCCTCGCTGTAAAGATTTGTTCCCTCTTTTGAGCTACTACATCCATAAGTACAGGCCAAGTTCATCAAATTGTAGCAGATTACTCTTTTTTGCCTCTTCTTTCTTCTTCTAGTCAAGTTCTGATCATCCAGCACTTGAAGCCAGGTCAAGTGGGTACTATCCGCAAGTATGAGTGTTCTTGTGCATCTCCCCTCACTTCATATCAGTTAGACACTTCACTCTCTGCTCTAGTCCTCTGTGGCCATGTCCCTGACTCTGGGCCCAGTGTTGGCTAACCAGGTTTCCACCCAGGTTCACAGGAGTCTATTGAACATGGTCAAACTTAGCTCACAACTTCATTACTGTTTTCCCCCAGTTCCCCTTATCGGTGACCAATGTGGTCACCAGCCAGACCACATCCCTGCTGGTGTATTCCCCTTGAATCTTAGTCTTGGAAGGGGGTTTACTCTGAGGAGGACCCGGCCACTTGTCATGATGGCTCCCAGGTGAACAGCTTGCTTGTTCTTGTAGTAGTCA
>NW_006408700.1:4604218-4605342 GCF_000296735.1 Chrysochloris asiatica
TTCAGTCATTAGTGTTCAATGCATCAAATCTATTCTTGAGATGGTCTCTAACTTCAGTTGTATTTTGGCTCTTGTGGACTTGCTTTGATTTCTCCAGTTTCAACTTGAATTTATATATGAGCAATCAATTGTCTGTACTGCAGTCAGCCCTGGCTTTGCTCTGACTGATGATATGAGCTTCTCCATCTTCTCTTTACACAGATGTAGTTGATTTGATTCCTGTGTATTCCATATGGAGAGGTTCTCATGAGAATAGGCATACTTTAAGGATTGTCTGGAGCATGCTGAGATGGGAAGATCCATCCAGGGAGAATACTCACATGAATTACCAGCTCAAGTTACTGAGTATGTGCTGACCTAGATTGTAAGGTAGGGCTGTGTTACTCTAGGACAAAAAGTTAATTCTGGAGACTTCCCGGTGGCAGCGGCAGAGCAGAGTCAGGTAGGGCAGACTCTGTGGGTGTGGGGCTGAAAACCCAGGGACATGGCTCTCATGGAACTACACCAGAGCTCTGGATCTATCATAGGGTCTGGGCCCATAAGTCCAGGCCCAGATGGCTTCATGGGTGAGTTCTACCAAGCATTCAGGGAAGAACTATCACCAATTCTACTCAAATTATTCCAGAATATAGAAGAGGATAGAAAACTCCCTAATACTTTTTATGAAGCAAGCATAACCCTCATACCCAAACCACTTAGTGAGGGACATCACTAAGAGAGAGAAGTATAGACCAATATCCCTCATGAACATAGACACAAAAATCTTCAACAAAATCCTAGCCAACAGAATCCAACAGCACATCAAAAAGATAATACATCATGGTCAAGTGAGATTCATAAAAGGGATGCAAGGATGGTTCAACATTAGAAAAGCAACGTAATCCACCATATAAACAAGAAAAAGTAAAAGAACCACATGATCATATCGATTGATGCAGAAAAGGCATTTGACAAAATCCAATATCCATTCCTGATAAAAACACTCAACAAAGTAGGAATTGAAGGGAAATTCCTCAACATAATCAAGAGCATATATACAAAACCAACAGCCTACATCACTCTCAATGGAAAGAAACTGAAAGCCTTCTCTCTCCATACTAGAACAAGACAAGGATGCTCTTTTT
>NW_006408700.1:4607982-4613787 GCF_000296735.1 Chrysochloris asiatica
CCTCGGAAACCCTGTACAGGGTCGCTATGGGTCGGGACCGACTCAACGGCACTTAACAACAACAACAAAGGATGAGAGTGATTGATTTTGCAGCCCAGGAGCAGAGGTCCCTGGGACCATCAAGTGAGAAAAGCCGAAAGTGTGACCCTACACAGAGAGGCAGTGAAGCCAGGCATGGAGACAGTGAAGGAGGCTTTCTATGGAACCTCTGCATTACATAAGACCATAGGTGGAATTCTGAATAGCATCCAGAATCTTCAGAGGTGGAAAGTTTCCACTTGAAAGGACAAGCTGACCAGCCTACAGTGGCCAGAAGAACAGAATATACTTCTTGAAAGAAAGACTGACAGGAAAAATACAAAACAATATAGTTAGACCAACTGATTACTACAAGAACAAGCAAGAGGCTCACCCAGGAGACATCAAGGCAAGTGGTCGGGTCCCCCTCAGGCAAACCTCCTTCCAAGACTTCTAAGACTCAGTGGATTGGCGACCACATTTGTCACCGATAAAGGGAAGTGAGGGAAAAGCAGCAATGAAGCTGTAAGCTGAGTCCTACAATGCTCAACAGACTCCTGTGAATCTGGATGGAGACCTGGTTGACCAGCAGTGTGGCAAGTCCAGGGGACTCTTAGACCCAGAGTCAGTGACATAGCCACAGAAAACTAGAGTGGAGAGTGAAGCATCCAGCTGATAAGAAGAGAGGGCACATGCACAAGAACACCCACACTTGCAGATAATACCCACCTGACTTGGCTTCAATGACTGGATGATCAGAGCTCAACTAGAAGAAGAAAGAAGAGGAAAAAAAGAGTAACCTGATACAATTTGATGAACTTGACCTACACCTATGGATGCAGTAGCTCAAAAGAAGGAACAAATCTTTGCAGCGAGGATCATTCCCACCCCCTCCATACACGGAGTGGACAAGGATGGGCAACTTGGACATTGGCTACCTAGAATGGGGGCGCTACAGAGGCAAGAAGTGACTGGATTACAGGCTTTCAAGAGGGAGCCTAGATCCGGAGGGTATGGAGGAAGGTAGAATCTCCACTGAGTAGTATCCAATCTGTCTAGGCAGGGCTGATGAAAAGAGATGAGGATAGGTCTCTTGTGATACAATAGTGAATAATTGTAATCAGGACTGATAGTAAGTGTTGGAAATGTAAACGTAGACATTTTGTGGCAAAAGGAGGGGAGTGATTAACTTTGCAGTCTAGGAGCGGCGGTCCTTGGTTCCATCAAGGGAGAAGAACAGAGAGCGGGACCCTATCCAGAGAAGCAGTGATGCCTGAGATGGAGGCAGAGACGATGACGTGGAGTGATGGAGCGGCTGGGAACTTTAGACCCAGAGAGGGAGAGAGACTGTGTGCCAAAGACTGGGGGGCAGGCATGCAGGGTATACCCTTTGGTTGGTTGAGGATGCATGGAGGGTATTGTAACCATGGCAAGGAAGCTATATATGATAGGATGAATGCGAAGCTAATGTTCTCCCATGTAAACTATCATATAATTCATAAAAAAAAAAAAAAAAAATTTAAATAAATAAATAAAAGCATACTGAGCAAACCAAGAAAAGGTTATTGCCATCCTAATGACAAGCTATTTTTATTTCCCATTATTCATCGATTAATCATTTGTATTGGGGAGTGAACAATAGTGAGTACAAGTCATTTCATGAAAGGTCGAAAAGGCAGGACACACAGTTTCAGAAATGAGCTACATGGTGGATTACACACGAACTTTGAAGTCAGACCGACCCAGTGTTTATCTTGGCTCTTCCACTTCCTATCTGACTCTGCTTAGGTTTCCTCATCTGCAAATGATGACTAATAACCCCTATTCCAGGGGATGAGATAATGTATACAAGATGCCTCAAAAACAGTGCGCACTCAGAAAATGTTTTTCCTTTTCCTCATTGCCTGCAAATTCCCCATCCCACCCCTAGAAGGGAAGCATATTAATGGTAATAGGTATCTTTAATAACTTTTAAAAAGCAGGTAAGTATGTGTTGGTTTAGTAAGAGGTTTCCATTTGAACTTCGTGTGGACATGAGTGGTCATCAGAGGCCCTTTTCCTAGCAGTCTAAGTCCTGGTGTGGTCTGCAGGATAAGCACTGGACTGCAAGGTCAGTTTGAACCTCAAAGTTGGCAGTTCAAACTCACCAGCCTCTCCAAGGGAACCCTAAACAGGGTCGCTATGAGTTGAAACCAATTCAACAGCATTTAACAACAACAACAATGTTTTGAGAACACTCATTAACAGTCCTCCTTCCTGTAGAGAAAGCAGATGAACAGGAGGCACAGGGAATGACTTTGAAAGCAGTGTCTTTCCATCCAGAAGACACTTCTTGTTAGATACCGAAATGTTTGGAAGGCCTTGCCAATGCTCCAGAGGACCAGTCCTGAGCGTTGGAGTTCTGTGTGCTTTCTTCCTTTCCCGACTACTGTGGACATTGTTACAGAAACTGCAGTCCCACTTTACTCTCACGACTGTGGAACAGGGCTGTGCGGTTAGAGCAGCTCTCAACAAACAGGGCCGGCCTCTTAACAACACCATCATCATCTCTAATTTGAATTTAGGGGAACAGTCCTCACTGAGATTAAACAAATATTAATATCTTGTCATAATTTGCTGCAGAGATAAAGAAGGGAAGGAAGGAGAGGAGAAAAGTAAGAAAGAAAAGGACTTTGTTTCAGTTTTGCTATGGGAAGTGTTTTGAAGTTGTTCCTCTCATCCTCATAACAGAAAAAAGCTGAGCAAACTGAACATCAATACCTTTTCTTATATCCACCAGAAAATTGAGGTCACAGGGAAACGTTGCCCTGAAAATGGAATTTTGTTGTTGCTGTTAATTTCTGTCAATTTGGCTCCGAGTCCTAGCCACCCTGTAAAGGGTTTCCGGGGAGGGGCAACCTTGCAGTTCAAACCTACCTTGGGGGTTATTATCAGTGCATTAACCAAATCTCTGACTAACTCATTCAGAAACACCGGTGCCTGGCTCAGACATGGCAGCCAAATGCACTGCTTTGAATGTGTGTCGCTCTCCATGTTGTTGTTGTTAAGTGCCATTGTGTAAGTTCTGACTCATAGTGACCTTGTATACAGTTTACGAGGAGCTGCTGTTGAGTTTGAACCGCTGACCTGTGGTTCAAACTGACCTTGAGGTCAAGTGCTTATCCAACAGCACCGCACCAGAACTTCCCATAACTCTGATAATAATCTGATCTCCCGCTCACTACATCTCTTCCATGTATTCCATTCCAGGGCCTTGACTTCAAATTTGTTCTGTTCTGGTTATTGTACCACTTTACCCAAATTTGAAAAATTCTCCTCTCTTCTACTTTTGCTTCATTGTTCATGATTAAACTGGTTGGAACCAGTTTTAAGCCCTGATAATGTCTCAGTTCACTGTATACAGTTTTTAGCAGTTGTGTGGCTCTACTTTCCCAGGTCTATTGGGACCTACCACCAATGATGGAATCTTCATCGTCCCTGCCTGAAGGTAGCCCAGCTCCAAATCTCGTGTTAGAACCTACTTTTTCAGATCATTTCTGGTACTAACTGCTGTTGGTTAATTGTCTCAGAAAGCACACACGACAAGATTTGTCAACCATAAGTGTGCTAAGGTGTGCTTTAATGAGTGAAGAAAATTGAATTTTGGCAATGACAAAAGTGAATTATGACCCAATCACAATAAAGAGTTCAGTTTATTCTATGGGGTAATATGAAGATATTCTCACACTTCTCCAAGAAAATAAAAGACATCAAAATTAGAGTTTTTCATATTTCCACTACCAAATCTACAACTCCATCTGTACCTCTGTAAGTTTCTCTCCCTTCCTTTTGTTCAGAATTTATGAAGTGTCTCCACTTTTCTCAAAGACCATCTTGGACAAAATCTTAAAGAATTTTCCCAAATTGAGGGAAAGGGTATAGGTTTTTATGCCTCCATGTTGGTCTGGCAATTGGATATGGGCTACTCCCAGGAAGGGGGCCTGACCTTAGCCATGTAGTGCTCTCCAGCTGAAGCTAAGTTCCATAGAAAGCATCCGCAGGAGCTAGAACGAGTGCCTCAGTCCTGGAGAATGCCAGCGTAGCACAATATGGTACCCACCACCTCTAGTTTGCAGGAACCCAGGCAACTTCTATGTTATTGCTCTGCTTTCCACAGCATATGGCTTCTGCCTTCTTATGGATTAAATTGGGCCCCAACAAAGTATGTGCTAGAACCCCCAACAAAGTATATGCTACAATCCACCATCTCGGTGGATGAAATCCTGTTTGGAAATAGCATGTTCTTTTCCATGTTAATTAAACCAGACTGTGATGTCAGTCTGATTTCTCCTTTAGAATCAGGGTCAATAATACCATCCTTCCCTTCTTTGCCTGTTAATCCAGAGGCACCACACATACCAACATAGACTGGGTTCTAAATCTGATCCCTTCTGAGTTACATGCAGAGTCAAGTAGACAGAGTTTCGCACAGGTTGGAGAATATAGGTGCCTTATAAGGACTATCTACAAGTCAAGGAACCTAACCTAAGAAAGCTTGATATCACAAACAATGAAGGAATAGACACAGCTGAGACTCTGGTTTGGACTCCTAACTTGTAACTGTGAGAAAAGAGACCTCTGTTCTTAAAGCCACCCGCTTGTGAGTTTCTGTTTAGCACCATGGGGAAACTGGAAATTGGAAACTTCATGGGTCCAAGATAGTCCTTGAGAAAAATGGAGACACTTTTAAATTCTGACCAGAAGGAAGGGAGAGAAACTTACAGAGGTACAGATGGAGGTGTAGATTTGGTAGTGGGAATATGAGAAACTCCAACTTTGAAGTCTTTTATTTTCTTGGAGAAGTGTGAGGCCAGGTGGTTGACTGAAAGGTGTGAATTGACACCTAAGGAGAGAAAATTCAAAAAATGGTAGTCTCAGGGAGTGGAATCAGAGAATTCCTAGGATTCAGTGAGAGACCTTTGGAGATTTGTAGATATGGATTTAAAAAAGGAATTCTATTTACCCATTTGTACAAGGAACATAGACCCATTATGACTATCTTACGGTAAAAAGTAGTTTATTCAAAGCATGTTAAACTTTTACTGATAAGACAGACATTCAGAAGAATTGTTGTTGTTGTTAGGTGCCAACCCATAGCAACTTTATGCACAGCAGAACAAAACACTGCCCCATTCTGGGCCAACCTCACTACTATTGCCGCACTTGAGCCCATCAATGAAGCCATTTGCCACTTTTGGCAGCCCTTGGCACCTTCAATATTCTCCTCCAACACCATAACTCAAAAGCATGAATTCTACTACCATCTTCCTTATTCACTGTCCAGCTTTCGCATGCATATGAGGTTATTGAAAATACCATGGCTTGGGTCAGGCTCACCTTAGTCCTCAAGCTGACATCTTTGCTCTTCAACACTTTAAAAAGGTCTTGTACAGCAGATTTTCCTAATGCAATACGTCGTTTGATTTCTTGACTGCTGCTTCTGTGAGTGTTGTAAGTTGTTCCAAGAAGAATGAAGTCCTTGACAACTTCAACCTTTTCTCCATTGATAAAAATATTGTTCATTGGTCTAGTGGTGAGGATTTTTGTTTTCTTGACATTGAGATGTAATCCATACGGAAGGCTGTGCTCTTTGATCTTCATCAGTAAATGTTTTAAGTGCTCTTCACTTTCAGCAAGCAAGGTTGAATCAACTGCGTATCACAGGTTGTTAATGAATCTTCTTCCAATCCTGATGCCACATTTTTCTTCATAGAACCCAGCTTCTAGGATTATTTGTTCAGCATACAG
>NW_006408700.1:4614868-4615703 GCF_000296735.1 Chrysochloris asiatica
TTTTGCTTTCTCCCTGTATGATGTTCTTGATGTCATCCCACAATTCTTCTGGTCTTCAGTCCTTAGTGTTTAATGTATCAAGTCTGTTCTTCAGATGATCTCTAAATTCAGGTGAGATATATTCAAGGTCATGTTTTTGCTCTTATGGCCTTGTTTTCATTTTCTTCAGCTTCAGGTTGAATATGCATACGAGTAATTGATGGTCTGTTCCACAGTATGCCCCTGGCCTTGTTTTCACTGATGATATGGAGCTTTTCCATAGTCTCTTTCCACAGATGTAGTCAATTTGATTTCTGTGTATTCTAAGGTATTTGTAATGAATAAATCATTGGTTTTGCAGAATTCTATCATGCGTTCTCTAACATCATTTCTATCACCAAGGCCAGATTTCCAACTACTGATCCTTCCTCTTTGCACCCAACCTTTGCATACTAATCACCAGTAATGAGCAATACATCTTGATTGCATGTTTGATCGAATTCAGATTGAAGAAGTTGGTAGAATTCTTCTATTTCATCCTCACTGGTTTTAGTGGTTTGTTCATAAATTTGAATAATTGTGGTATTAATCCACAAGAAATATGAGCCATAACATGAGTAGATATATGCACATCAATGTTCACAGCAGCACCATTTTCAATAGCAAAAAAATGGAGACAACCAAAATGCCCATCAATTGAAGAACAGATAAACAAACTATGGTACATGCACACAATAGAATAATGCACTACCTTGAAGAATAACAAGGAAGCTGCAAGCCCAGCATAACATGGATGAACTTTGAGGACATTATGCTGAGTGAAATTAGTCAGTCACAAGAGAAGAAATACTGCAAA
>NW_006408700.1:4616701-4618318 GCF_000296735.1 Chrysochloris asiatica
CCCAGAGCCAGCAACACAGCCACAGAGGACTAGAGTGGAGAGTGAAGCATCCAGCTGATAAGAAGAAAGGGCACATGCATAAGAACACCCACACTTGCAGATAATACCCACTTGACCTGGCTTCAATGACTGGAAGATCAGAGCTCAACCAAAAGAAGAAAGAAGAGGGAAAAAAGAATAACCTAATACAATTTGATGAACATGACATACACCTATGGAAGCAGTAGTTCAAAAGAGTGAACAAATCTTCACAGCAAGGATCATTCTCACCCCCTCTGCACACAGAGAGGACAGGGATGGAAACTTGGACATTGGCTACCCAGAATGGAGGGGTGGGGGGACTACAGAGGCAAGAAGTGACTGGCTTACAAGCTTTCAAAAGGGAACCTAGATCAGAGGGCATGGAACAAGGTAGAATCTCCACTGAGTAGTATCCATTCTGCCTAGTCAGGGCTGATGAAAGGAGATGCGGATAGGTCTCTTGTGATATGATAGCGAATAATTGTTATCAGGACTGATTGTAAGGGCTGGAAATGTAAAGGTATATATTTTGTGCCAAAGGGAGGGAAGTAATTAACTTTGCAGTCTAGGAGCGGAGGTCCCTGGGACCATCAAGGGAGAAGAGAGGAGAATGGAACCCTACCCAGAGAAGCAGTGATGCCTGGGATGGAGGCAGAGATGATGATGTGGGGAGATGGAGCAGCTGGGGACTTTCGACCAGGAGAGGAAGAGAGGCTGTGTTCAGATGACCAGGGGGCAGGTTTACGGGTTATGCCCTTTGGTTGGTGGATGATGCCTGGAGGTGATTTTAACCATGGCAAGGAAACGATATACGATGGGATCAGTGAGAAGCTAATGTCCTCCCATGTAAACTATCACATAATTCACAATAAAGCATTAAAAAAAAAAAAAAAGACAAAAAACACCAAAAATGGTATTTGTAATGAAGAAGGCATTGGTCTTGCAAAATTCTATCATGTGATCTCCAGCATCATTTCTATCATACAAGTCCATATTTTCAACTATTGTTCCTTTCTGTTTGTTTGCAACTTTTGTATTACAATCATCAATAATTATCAATGCATCTTGATAGCATGTTTGAATGATTTCAAACTGAAGAAGCTGGTAGAATCCTTCAATTTCATCAACACTGGCTTTAGTGGTTGGTGTATAAATTTGAAATAACAGTGGTATTTACTGATCTTCTTTGTAGGTATATAAACATCCTAGGAGCTCTAGTAGCACAGTGATTACAAATCAGGCTGCTAAACTCAAGGTGGGCAGTTTGAAACTACCAGCTGTTCCATGTGAGAAAGATGAGGCTTTCTGCTCCCATAAAGATTTGCAGCCTTGGAAACTGTGCAGGGTCACTATGAGTCAGAACCGACTCCACGGTACGTAACACCAATAACAAATATTATCCTATAACAGTTAGCACTGTACTTCAAGAAAGATTTTTACATGCTCTATGTTCTTTTTGATGATGAGTGAAACACCTTTCCCCTTTAATTTGTTGTTACCATCAATGATACTCAGGGAGGAAGTCCAAAGTGCACTGAAGGAATTGGCAAAGAACAAGGCACCAGGAATTGATGGAATAAAAATTGAAATCTTTCA
>NW_006408700.1:4619773-4623854 GCF_000296735.1 Chrysochloris asiatica
ACAACAACAACAACATCATAGTAAATGATATAGCTGTCAGATTCAAGATGGCCAATACCAGTCAATTTCAGCTCACTGATGTGTAGGATATCGATCTTTATGCATTTTGTTTCATTTTTGACAACGTTCAAATTTCTTAAGTGTACTTTGTACATTCCATGTCCTGATTATTAATGGATGTTTGCAGCAGTTTTTCCTCATTTTGAGTTGTGCCCCATCAGCAGATGAAGGTCACAAAAGCTTTATTGCATCCTCATCATTCCTATCAACTCTATTTTGAGGCAGCAGCTCTTTCCCAATTATATTTTGAGTGCCTTCCAATCTGAGGGACTCAGCATCTGGTATTATATCAGACAATGTTCTACTGCTATTCATAAGGTTTTCATCTCCTGGCACTATGTCTGACAATGTTCTTGATCTAGTCATAAGGTTTTCAGTGGCTAGCCATAGACATCTGCCTCTCTTTCTTCCTAGCCTGTCCTTGTCTGGAAGGTCCTCTGAAACATGTCCATCATGAATGGTAATTAAAATACTGATGGCATAGCTTCCAGCATCACAGAAACACACAAGCTACCACAATATGACAAACTGCCAGAGAACTAAAAATCATCATGACCTACCACAAGCTTCCAGCATTAAGTACCCAACACCTGCTATCGGGCCTGTCTCTTTGGCCCATTCTGCCTAACTTACAATAGAGATGCAAGGACACCAAACACAGTAGTAAGTGATCAATAACAATTTTTTTGTATTGGGAGACACCATTTCCTACGAGGTTTCTGAACGGTAATTTGACAGTATATGTCAAAAGCCATTTAAAACTGCGTATCATTTGACCTTGCTACCTAAACTTGAAGAAAGGGAGCAAACATTTTCTGCATTTTCAGTTTGGCTTAGAATTGGGCATGTTTATTTTTAACTCTTTGAGCAGAAAAGAAAACTGTGGCCACAGCTATTTTCACTGTGCTCCACCTTTAGCTCTAAGCTATGCTAATAAGCCAGCAATGCTTTGTGCTAAGTCATGGTTTTGATTTGTAAGCAAGCTAGAATTTGCTCTAGACGACACTTTCCTCTTAGCGGATCTCATCAGGGTTACATGGTGTGATCTCTAGTTTGCACCTCGATAAGTACATGCAGTGTGGATGTTTATTCTGAGCTGATAAGAATGGGGATGTATTGATAAGAACAGAGTATTCAGGATGTGACCTAAGGGGGGAAAATCCTCTAATTAATAGTTAGTGACAGGCATAATTAGGGTATTCTTTGGATTTCTCATCAGCTCTACCATGAAATGTAGACCACCACTTGTCTGTCAGTTTGCCGTGCTGTGGTGGTTAGTGTGTTGCTGTGATGCTGAAAGCCGTGCCACCAGTATTTGAATTCCCAGCAGGGTCACCCATGGTGGACAGCTCTCAGTAGAGCTTCCAGACTAAGACAGACTAGGAAGAAGGAGAAGCAGGCCGCTTCTGAATGGGTAGCCACTGAAAGCCTGAAGAATAGCAACAGAACATTGTTAGTTATAGACAGTGTTGGAAGATGGGCCTGCCCTCAGGTTGAAGTTACTCAAACTACTACTAGCTGCCTCTTCAAAGTAGAGTCGATCTTAATGAATGGAATGGAGGAAAGCTTTCAGAACCTTTGGTTTGCTGATGGGGCACAATTCAAAATGATGAGAAACAACTGCAAATATCCATTAATAATTGGAACATGTTGTGGTGGTGCTGTTGTTAAGTTCTGTCAAATGGAACATGGAAGCTATAAAATATGAATCTAGGAAAATTGAAAGTCATCATAAACGAACTGGAATGCATAAATATTGAAATCTTAGTATGAGTGACCTGAAATGGACAGGATATTACTGGGAATGACCAACTGATGAGGAATGGCATCACATTCATCATCAAAAAGAACATTTCAAGATCTATCTTGAATTACAATGCTGTCTGTGATAGGCTGCTACCCATATGTCTACAAGGAAAACCAATGAATACTAATACTATTTAAAATTATGCACCAACTACTAAAACCAGTGATGATGAAATTGAAGAATTTTACCAATTTATTTCATCTGAAATTAAACATGCAACCGAGATGCACTGATAATTACTGGTAATTGGAATGTGAAAGTTGGAAACAATGATGAAGGATCAGTAGTTGGAAAATATGGCATTGGTGATAGAAACAATGCTGAAGAAAGAATTGCTGAAGACCAACGACTTATTCATTGCAAATACCTTTTTTTTTTTAAAACAACATAAATGCCAACTGCACACCTAAATCTCACCAGGTATAATCCACAGGAATCAAACCGACTCCATCTGTGGAAAGAGACAATGGAGAAGCTCAACGTCATCAGCTAAAACAAGGCCAGGGTCAGTCTGTGGAACAGACCATCAGTTGCTCCTATGCAAGTTCAGGCTGAAGTTGAAGAAATTTAGGAAAGTCCATGAGAGCCCAAATAAGACCTTGAATATAGTCCACCTGAATTTAAAGACCATATCAAGAACAAACTTTATGCATTAGACACTAATGACCGAAGACCAGAGAGCTGCGGGATGGCATCAAGAACATCATACAGGAAGAAAGCAAAAAGTCACTTAAGAGACTAGAAAGAAAAAACACTAAAACAGATGTCAGAAGCGACTCTGAAACTAGCTCTGAAAATAAAGAAACTAACATAACTGGAAGAAATGAGGAAGTGAAAGAGCTGAACAGAAAATGTTAAGGGCAGCTCAAGAGGACAAAGTTAAGTATTAAAAAGAAATGTGCAAAGAGCTAGAGTTAGAAAACCAAAAGGGAAGAACATACTCAACTTTTGTAAAACTGAAAGACTGAAACCTCAGGTTGCAATACTGAAGGAGTCTAAGTCTTGGTGTGGGTTAATGCACTGGACTGAAAAGTCAGTTTGAACCACAAGGTTGGCTGTTCAATCTCACCAACTGCTCCTTGGAAACCCTATACAATGTTGCTAGGGGTCGGAAATGACTCGACGGGCACTTAACAACTACCAACAAAATGGGAAGAATATTGATTAATGAAGGAAGCCTCAAAAAAAGATGACAGGAATACACAGAATCACTAAACCAAAAAGAATTGATTGATAGAACCATTTTGAAAGGTAGCCTATGATCAAGAACTGATAGTATTCACATAGAAGTCCAACCTGCACTGAAGGCGAAAAACAAGCCTCCAGGAATTGATGTAATGCAAACTGAAATGTCTCAACAAACAGATGCAGTGCTGGAGGTATACGTGTCTATGTAAAAAAATTTGGAAGACAGTTACCTGGCCAGCTTACTGTAAAGGTTCTATAGTTGTGTCCATTACACGGAAATGTAGAAATCATCAGACCGTATCATTAATATCAAATGCAAGTAACATTTTGCTGAAGATAATTTTAAAACGGTTGCAACAGGACATTGACAGGGAGCTGCCAAAAATTCAAGCCAGATTCAGAAGAGGATAAAGAACAAGGAATATCATAGTAGATGACATGCTTGGTAAAGTGGAGGGTCAATGAAAAAGAGGAAGACTCCCAGCAAGATGGATTGGCACAGTGGCAGCAACAATGGGCTCAATCATAACAACAATTGTGAGGATGGCATAGAACAGGGTAGTGTTTGATTCTGTGAGTCGGAACCAACTTGATGGCACCTAACAATCACAATAACAACAACAACATGTGTCTTTCTTGGATTTATTCAGGTTAAGAGTAGATATAAAGATGATAATGGATTAGTCTATTCTAAGGACAAGGAGCCTTAATAGTGCTATAGGTTAAGTGCTTCATTGTTAACCACAAGGTTGATAGTTCAAACCCACCAGTGCTGTATGGGAGAAAGATGAGGCTAGCTGCTCCTGTAAAGGTTTGTTATTGTTGTTGTCAGGTGCCATTGAGTCGGAACCGACTCATAGTGACCCCATGCACAGCAGAACAAAACAATGTCTGATCCTGGGCCAACCTCACTACCGCTCCCACACTTAATGCCATTAATAATGCCACCTGGCTGATCCATCTTGTTAAGGGTCTTCCTCTTTTTCTCTGACCCTCCATCTTACCCAGCATGACATCCTTCTCCAG
>NW_006408700.1:4623954-4640379 GCF_000296735.1 Chrysochloris asiatica
CTTCCTCTTTTTCTCTGACCCTCCATCTTACCCAGCATGACATCCTTCTCCAGTGACTGTTCCCTCCTGACAATATGTCCAAAGTATAGGTTTACAGCCTCTGAAACCCTGTGCGCAGTGCTACTCTGTACTATAGGGGATTGATGAGACAAAATCAACTCAATGGCGGTGCGACTGGGGGCATTCTAAGAATGGAGCCCTAGTGGCACAATGTTTAAGGGGTTGGCTACTAACCAAAAGGTTGGTGGTTCAAACCCACCTAGCAGCTTCATGGGAAAAAAGACCTGGTGATCTTTTCCAGTAAAGATAACAACCCAGAAAACCCCATGGAGCAGTTCTACCCCGCCATATTGGATCACTACCCTGCCACATTGGATCACTACCCCACCATATTGGATCACTACCCCGCCATATTGGATCATTACTCTGCCATATTGGATCACTAAGAGTTGAGATCAACTCAACAATCTACAACAACTATGGTCAATTTAGCATTTTAGTGGAGAAAGCCTGTTCCTTTGAGCAGGCCCTTAGCTACTGGGTTTCTTTTTCTGTCCTTTATTTATCTAGCACCCCAGTAGCCTTGTTGTGCTAACAAGACGCAGACATGAGGAAAAAAGTCAACATACTAAAAAACGTAGAGTAGGTGTATCGTTGTTGTTAAGTGCCATCGAGTCGGTTCCGACCCATAGTGACCCTGTACAGGGTTTCCGAGGAGCAGCTGGTGAACTTGAACTGCCGACCTTGCAGTTCAAACAGCTTGGCAGTCTCACACATTAACCCACAGCGCTACACCAGGACTCTAGAGAGCATGTAGTCCCCTGATGCTATCATTGGGCTGCTAGAAACAACAACAAGATAACTGACTTCCTGTTAAGTGAACAGCAAATGCCATCATGGCCAACAACAGGTCCTCCATTATTTCCAGCTGAATGTATCCAGCTGAATTGTGAAAAATGAAATAGCTGGAATCCAGACTTAACAAATTTATATTAGATTGAACTGGCCCCAACAATTACTTGCAAAGTTTGAAAACCTTTCCCCCAACTCCTCTCCTATGTTGTGGCATCACTTTTGCTGCAGACTGTCTCTTTCTTGATCCAGCACATTCTTTCTTTAAAGATCCCACGCTGGTGCTTTTCCTATCTTGAGTAAGTCAGGCATTTCGGTAAAGATAAAACAAATCTCGCCAGAAGTCAAAGTTGAATATTTTCCCTTTGCCATGATGTAGGTAGATACATTTCCAGCATCATCCTTTGAATGGATTAATTAAAAGCATATGCTAAATGTTTCCAAGGCTTATTCTGAAAAAAAAAATAAATAAATAAATCCTTCAATTAGAAGTTCATTACTTTGGGCTTCTTTCTGACCCATTTAAAAATTTTAAATTAAGAAGCTTTTACATTTTTTTCCTGGAGTTTCAGGCTATTTGCTAGTCTAGCTATCACTCTAAGGACAGAAGAGACGCAGAGATAGACTGGGATTCCTAATTTCTCCTCTTCCCTGTTCCAGGTTTTCAAATTAATGAGCTGTGTCCAACTAGGTGGGTGGTCAGGTAGACATAGGTTAGTGTCTTCCTTCATTGTGCAGTATCTCATGCTTACCTGGTGTCATCTGGCAGGCTGGAGCCTGCATACATTTCCATTAATGAGCCAATTTGGCCCATGTGAACTTCACCTCCTGTCCTAATACCTAGAGGCTTCTGCTTGGCAAGGCTTTCTTCCCATTTTCTTCATGATTAGAGATCACAGTCGGCTCCATTACTAAGACATTTGTAGGAAGACAAAGTTCTGGGCCTGCTAATATGCTTAATGTCCTTAATAGCATTACAATCTAATGTGCTTACTGTTCATTTCATTCATAGTCGTCGTTGACATTATGGATGATAAGACCATGCGTTATGTGGAGAAAGAAATGGTCCAAAATGTCACCGTGCATGTGAAATAGGAGAGAGAGTGAAATATTAGAAGAGTATTATATAATTTCAACTCAAATCTATCTTCATAGGAAAGGGTTGTGTTTTATGAGAAAAGAAGCCGTCAACCAGGAGACTGTTATTGGCTTAAAGGAAGTTAGCTCAGGCACCGAAGAGAAGGAACCCTGAGCGGATGGGCCTTCAAGAGAGACCAGTGAAATGGGCTGTTGCTGTTGTTAAGTGCCGTCGAGTCGGTTCTGACTCATAGCAACCCTGTAACAGGTTTCAGAAGAGAAGGTGGGTTTGCACTGCCGACCTTGTGGTTCACAGTCCAGGCTGATCCTACAGCGCTACACCAGGAGTCCATAGAGAGATGGTCATTAGAGAAAATGTCTGAGAAATGGGAGAAATTTATATTTGGGGGATCACCCTTTTCACAGTCTACTTCCCAATTCCATGGTTGCTGAGTTTTCTCATCTCATAATGAGTGTGTCTCAGACCTTTCCAGACCTCCACCTCTTTGTTCTATAACACATTCCCTAGGGCACCATTCACCATAGTTAGCTAGATTAATTTATTTAAATCTATACATCATGATTTGGCCTTGCAGGTTAAGATACATTAAATAAGGCTCTCAGAAGAAAAACCTCAACCATCATTTACAGTTGGGAGTCTCACACCATGCCTGACAGGTCTTTCCAAGGCCCTCAGTGAATTTAAGGAAACATTTGCCGGTTCCAGCTGAACATCGAGGTGATGCTGAAGGGACACTTGGCACTCATTTTCTAAACTGTGAAGATAAAACGCATAGGAACCCTAAGTTCTCTTTTGCTAACTCCATTGCCCCAGATCCCAAAGAACCCCTGAAGGAGGAGAGTATTCTTTCCCTCTTCCTCAGTGGCCCCCAACAATGGCAGAGGCCCAAACAAGATAGAGGGTTGAAGAAGAGTAAGTCCAGAATTATGGGAACAAACAGTTGTTGATGGTGTTATTAGATGTTGATGAGTTGGTTCCTAATCACAGCAGCTCTTTGCACACCAGAATAAAACACTACCGGTCCTTACAACTGCTGCTATGTTTGAGTCCATTGTTGCTGCAACTTGGCACTCCATCATATTGAGGTCTTCATCTTTTTTTGTTCACCCTCCACTTTACCAAGCATGATGTCCTTCTCCAGGGACTGGTCCTTGCTGACAACATATCCAAAGTACAAGAGATAAAGTCTTTGCTTCTAAGGAGCATTCTGCTTGTGCTTCTTCCAAAACAGATTTGTTTGTTCTTTGACAGTGCATGGTATTTTTAAATGTCTTTGCCAATAGCATAATTCAAATGAATCTTTTTTTTTTTTTTTACAGTCTTCCTTATTCATTGTCCAACTTGTACATGCATATAAGGTGACTGGAAATCATATGGCTTGGGTCAGATACACCTTAGTCTTCAAAGTGACACCTTTCCTCTTTAGTGCTTTAGAGTCTTGTAGAGCAGATTTGCCTAATGCAACACATTGTTTGATTTCTTAACTGCTGCTTCAATGAGTGTTGATTCTGGATCCAAGCCAAATGAAGTCTTTGAAACGTCAATCTTTTCTCCATTTATCATGATGTTATTTATTGGTCCAGTTGTGAAGATTTTTGTTTTCATTATCTTGACATGCTATCCATACTGAAGACTGTATTTTTTATCTTCTTCAGCAAGTACTTCAAGTCCACTTCACTTCTGGAAAGCAAAGTTGTATCATCTGCACATTGTAGGTTGTTCATGAGTCTTATCCAATTTTGATGCCATGTTCTTCTTCATATAATCTAGCTTCTTGGATTATTTGCTCAGCATACAGATTTAATAAGTATAGTGAAAATAAATAACCGAGGAGAAACTGGTGGGTTTGAAGTGCTGACCTTGTGGTTCACAGTCCAACTGATCCTACAACACCACACCACAAGTCTATAGTGAGATAAGCAATAGAGAAAAATCCTGAGAAATAGGGAAATTTATATTTGGGAGATTGCCCTTTCTTTTCACAGTCTGCTTCCCAATTCAGCAGTTGCAGAACTTTTGCATCTCATAATGAGTCATGTTCCAGACCTTTCCATATTCAAAACCATTCATTATCCCCTGGTTCTGTTTGAATAACTGCCTCTTGGTCTATGTACAGGTTATTCATGCTTGCAATGACGTGTTCTGCAATTCCCCTCCTTCACAATGTTTTCCATAGTTTGTTATGGTCCACACAGTCGAATGCCTTTGCCTAGTCAATAAAGCACAAGTTAACATCTTTCTGGTATTCTCTGATTTTAATCAAGATCCTTCTGACATGAGCTATAATATTCCTTATTCCATGTCTGCTTCTCAATCTGGCTTGAATTTCTAGCAACTCCCAGTCAATGTACTATCAATCATTCAGCCAAATTTTACTTGCATATAATATTAATGATGGTGTGAGATAATTTCTGCATTCTTTCTAGTTACCTTTCTTTGGAATGAACACAGATATGGATCTCTTCCAGTTGGTTGGCTAGGTAGCTGTCTTCCAAATTTCTTGGCATAGATGAGTGAGCACACCCAACACTGCATTCGTTTGTGAAACATTTCAATTTGTATTCCATACATTCCTGGGGTCTTGTTTGGCTTTGTTTTTCTTGCTGACACCTTCAGTGCAGCTTGGACTTCTTCCTTCAGTACCATTACTTCTTATTCCTATCTTGAACAAACAGTGGGAACCATGAAATCCTCTCCTTACTGATGGCCGGCATAGGGCCATCAAAATGTTCGAACCAGAAATTTATCTCTTCTGCCTAGTCATGGCCTCCAGTATGGCACTACTGACTCCCCATTTAGGAATCTTGGTGGTGCTGTAGGAAGTACTAGATTGACTGGTCAGAGGTCAGCAGTTCAAACCCACCATTTGATGGGTGGAAAAAAGATGAGGCTTTCTGTTCCTGTAAAGATTTACAGACTCGGCGGCACATAATAACAACAACAACCAACCCTATACAGGATCTTTGTGAGTCCGAATGGACTCAGTGGTAGTGAATTAAGTTGAATTGGGCTCCCTAGTATGTTCCTACTCAGTTTTGCAGGGTCCCACCAGCCTCTGGAGAAGCAGAGGGGCAGCGAAAAATAGGAGACCCTCAATGACACAGCGGCTGCAATGACACAGTGGGCTACAATGGCTGTGAAGATGGCGCAGGGCCAGGAAGTTTCATTCTGTTTCACATTGAATCACTAGGACTTGGAACCAACTCAACAGCACCTAACAACAGTAATAACAACCTACTTTAGTAAGGTTGTTGAATGACCTTCTCCAATAACTCCAGGTAAACTTGCTAATGAAAATTAAACTATATATATATATGTGTTCTTGTTGTTGTCAGGTCATCGAGTCGGAACCGACTCATAGTGACCCCATGCACAGCAGAACGAAACAATGTCCCATCCTGGGCCAACCTCACTACCGCTGCCACACTTGAGTCCATCAATGATGCCACCTGGCTGATCCATCTCGTTGGGGGTCTTCCTCTTTTTCTCTGACCCTCCACCCTACCCAGCATGACATCCTTCTCCAGCGATTGTTTCCTCTGGACAATATGTCCAAAGTAGGAGAGACGAAGCTTAGCCATCCTGGCCTCTAAGGAGCACTCTGGCTGCACTTCCTCCAAAACAGATCTATTGGTTCTTTTGGCAGTCCATGGCACTTTCAGCATTCTCCTCCAACACCACAACTCAAAGGCATCAATTCTTCTACGATCTTCCTTATTCACTGTCCAGCTTTCGCATCCACATGAGGCTATTGAAAACACAATGGCCTGGGTCAGGCACACCTTAGTCCTCAAGCTGACATATGATATATATATATATATATCTTTCAGCATGGATTTAGCATTCCTGGAGTTAATGGTGTTATGAGGAAAGTACTGTTGGTGGTGGTGATATGCCCTGGGGCCGGTTCCGACTCATAGTGACCCTATATAGGTTTTCCAAGGCTGTAAATCTTTACAGGAGAAGAAAGCCTCATCTTTCTCCCATGGAATGGCTGGTAGTTTTGAACTGCTGACCTTGAGGTTAGTAAGCCAATTCATAACCAATAAGCTACCAGAGCTCCTTTATGAGGAAGGAGAACTGTAAAAATCTCTTATGTGAGTGAATAACAGTAATGGAACTATTGGGGTTTGTGAAAAAGTCAGGTTTGAAGTCCTGGTGTGGCACTGTGGGATAAAACACTCAACTGCAAAGTCACAAGTTCAAATTCACCAACCACTCCTTGGAAACCCTACTCAGGGATGCTATGAGTCAGAACCAACCGTAACAACAAGCCAAAGCCTATGTATTATGTACATCATTATAGTTCACTTTTCTAAATGAGAGATGCTATGGCCAAGTTAAACAGTCACAGTTTTAATCTGCTCCTCACCCCTCTCACTGTGAGCATTTGTGTGTGCTAACAGCTGCTTGCCTCAGGGCTCACACAGACCATTCTGTACAGATTACTGTTTTTAAGAACCTCTTGGTGACAGGCAGTTCAGAAGGAAAAACAAAAACACTGAGGAAAGAAGCTAATAATGACAAATCATGAGACTTCTTACTGGTCTGAATCACCTGAAGAAAGTCCATCTACCACAGCTTCCTAAAGCCTAGATTGCCCCCTTACTGTCCCAACTCACTGAACTCACTGGCTCTGCAACTTTACTCTGACTTCATTTTATTTGAACTTCCTCTTTTGCATATGTTTAGCAGGAAATGCTACCAGATGAAAAGAAAATTGTATAGACTGACTTTGTTTTCTAAATGGATTGGTGGGTGATACTTTTAGTTCATCACTTGATTTTGAGGATGTGTTTTAAAATTAGAATTATATTAGAATTACAAATTAGAACACTGGTAAAACTCTTTTCTATCAGCAACTACTAAGAGGAGTTAAATACATATATATATATTTTTTTACATCTAGGAAAAAGATAACTCTTCACACTGTAATTTGGCAAGATACTTCCCTTTCTTAAAGATAAAAGAGCAGTTAAAACTCAGCTGAATGCTCCCTGTTTTCTGTCACCTATCACTACTAATCCAGATGTTTGGGATGTATTTGCATAGACAGAAAATTTAAAGAGTGTTTCCCATAGTCAAAAATAATGTAATTTAGTGCAAGACAACTGAAGCGTGTTACCAGCATTCATTTTTCTTAAGGTATGAAATACAAACATACTATTTTAAATTTCCATAATTAAAAGTAAGCAGAAGTAAAAAGACAAATGTATGAAGTTTTATCAGCCATGCTCAATTTTAGTTAGACGCTTAAGAAAAGAGAGATTATGTGTCCAGCTTTTTCATGTGTTATCTATCATATTTAACCCTCTGAGTTGCATATGAAATAAGCATCATTAATTCCATTTTACAGACACGAAAGTCATGATTCCCAGTGCCTAAGTAACCTTTTCCAGCTCAGAGTCATGGCTGGTAGGGCTGGGGTTCCAGCTCAAACTCATTAGGCAGCATAATGTATAGTGATTACCCAGTCTTGCACAATCCTCACAATGGTATGCATGTTTAAGTCCCTTGTTGAAGGCACAGTGTCAGTCCATTTCTTCAAGGGTGTCCTTTTTCACTGACTTTCTAATTCACCAAGCATGATGTCCTTCTCTAGTATTTAGTCCCTCCTGGTAGTGAATCCAAAGTAAGAGAGTCAAAGTCTGTCCAACCCTGCATCTTCGGAACATTCTGGCTAGACTTCTTCCAACACAGATTCGTTCTTTGTTCTAGCAGTCAACAGTAATTTCAAAATTCTTCAGCAACATGATTCAAATGCATGGATTCTTCTTTAGTCTTCCTTTTTTGTTGATTGGCTTTCTCTTTTTATTTATTTATTTTTTGACCAGCTTTCTTATGCATGATTGGTTAGTTGGTTATGTGCCGTGGAGTCAGTTCCGATTCACAGCGACCCTGTATAGGGTTTCCAAGGTTGTAAATCTCTATGGGAGGAGAAAGACTCCTCTTTTTCTCACGGTAGTTTCGGACTGCTGTCCTTGAGGTTAATAGCCCAACTCATAACCACTACACTACCAGAGCTCCTTGGCCAGCTTTTTTATGCATATGAGATGCTTAAAAATGCCCTGGCTTGGGTCAGGAGCACCCTAGCCATCTAAGTGATAGCTCCCCTTCTGAAGATTTTAAGACAGTTTTTGCCAGAGACTTGCCCAATGCATGATTTGATTTTTTGATTGCTGCTTCCATGGGTGTTAATTGTTGCTCCAGGTACAATGAAATCCTTGACAGCTTGAGTTTCTTCACCATTTATCATGATGTTGTTTATGAACCCAGTTGTGAGGATTTTCAAACTCTTCACATTCAGGAATAGCCATAGGAAAATCAACCAAGTGAACCTTCTCTTTCTCATGAAGAGCACATTACATTAAAGGCAGAAAATCACCAGTAGCTTTTATCCACGGAAAACTCCCGTTGGCTGATCTCTTCACCTCTGATCTATGTAAGGTATGTGACTTAATGTTGATCCAGAGAGGCAATATTATTGACTGAAGACATTACACCAAAATATTACTAATAGTTATGTTTGGAAGCCAATGAATTTACTCTTCGTTTTTACATTTCTATTTTTAATGATAAAAATACATATTTAAAAAGAATAAAAGGTCTTAAATGTAGAGTTCATTTTTTTTATTGTAACTATGTCTTTAACAGAAAAACAAAAAACAAAGTGTTTACTACAGTTTTAAATGTAAGAATGTTTGGTAAAGCCCACAGGCTATAAAAACCCAACTTGGAAACAACTCAAAATGTCAATATTTGGAATTAATTTACCTGCCACTAAGTACAAAGTTTAATTTGATTGTACCACCTTGGGTCTCAGGGGTCATGTGACCCCTGCTAGGACCTCAGTCTCTAGGTGTCAAGGGCTCTTCTTGCTTTATCTTGCTAGCTTTAACCTGCCAATCCACCCTTCCCAGCTTTTAGTAATATTATATGCTTGATCTCCCAGTGTGGTGCTATAGGCTCAGTACTGGACTGTGAATCACAAGTTCGGCAGTTCAAACTCACTCCTCAGAAACCCGATACAGGGTCGCTGTGAGTCAGAACTGACTCCACGACACTTAACAAGGTATGCTCAATACAAAGGTTGTCTGTTTTTTCCTTGCAGTGTTTCTTTTCACACACAGTTTTTCTCTTACTACAAAAGCCTTCTTTTAGAAACCTTATAAAAACCAAAGGATGAAAGAACTTACCACAGTTGATTTCATCACTGAGAGAACGACACCATTAAAAACCTGGTGCATTTTCTTCCATTACTTTGTCTATTCATGTGTGTGTGTGTGTTTAGAATAGCATGTTGTTGTTGTTGTTAGGTGCCATAGAGTTGGTACCGACTCATAACAACCTTATGCACAACCGAATGAAACAGTGCCCAGTCCTGGGCCAATCACAATCGTTGCTACCTTTGAGCCCATTAATGCTGCCACTGTGCCAATCCATCTTGCTTGAGGTCTTCCTGTTTTTCTCTGACCCTCCACTTTACCAAATATGATATTGTTTTCCAGGAACTGGTCTCTCCTGACCAGAATAGCAGGGTTGATTCTAAATTTAAAATGAAAATGTGAGACCTAATTTTAAAGACCACCTCTTTACCTCTTATGCTTGCTGTTGTTGTGAACTGCCATCAAGTTGGTTCTGACTCATAGTGACCCTTTATAGGGTTTCTGAGATACAGCTGGTGGGTTTGAACTGCTGACATTGCGGTTAGCAGTCCTATGCTTATCCAACATTGTTACATCAGGACTCCAGCTCATGCTAACTCGCCATTAAACCAGCAAGGAGTTGCCATGATTTGACTTAGAGATTCATGGTGATCTCAGATGTGAGAGTAGAAACCGCTCCCGAGAGTTTTCAATGATTGATGTTTTAGATTACCAGGTCTTTCTTCCTAGGGACCTCTGGGTGGACTTGAGCCTCCAGCCTTTTGGTTAGAAGCTGACCTTGGCTACTAGACAGTCTCGGTACCTGAAAGTGTCCTGTGCATCAGTGGCTATAGCTGAAGTCATAGTCTCAGGCAGATGTCTGCTCAGAGAAGACAGCCATGTCTTGAAGAGTGTGGTGGGCTCTGTGAAATTTACTCTGGGGTCTCCCTAAGGGATCTTTAGGGGTGCTGTCTAGCAGAAGGAGGACCAGTACCCAGAAGAGTCAGTCTGCTCCCAAACAATCCTGGGGTTGTTGTTTGGGATGCTTACTGCTCATACCAGACAGGATAGAAGGATAAGAAGAAAACCAAGAAATACTCAGAATTTTAAAAACACAATTTGTCACTATGGTTAGGTATCATGAAATTGAGTTGGCCCCAACTCAAGACAACTTCACGTATGACAGAAAGAAATGTAGCCTGGCCCTTTGCCGTCTTCATGACTATTGGTATGTATTGCGTCAATCCAACAACACAGGCTTCCCCATTTCACTGATCCTCTACGCTATCGAGCAAGATGTTCTTCTCCAGAATTGATCTTTCCTGATGACACATCCAACTGAAGTGAGCTAAAGTTTCACCATCCTCACTTCTAAGAAACTTTCTGTTTAATTTCTTCTAAAATTGATTGATCCATCCATTCTTATAGCAGTACAAGGTAGAGTCAATAATCTTTCTAAGACACAGCTCAAATGCAGCAGTTCTTCTTCTGTCTTCCTTTCTCATTATCCAGCTTCCATATGCTCATGTGATCATTGAAGACGATGACTTGAGTCAGGCTCACCTTAGTCATTAAAGCAACCTCTCTGCTTTCTAAAAGCACACAGAGTCCAGACAGCAGGAAAGACTCTTTTTCAGTATTGATTGCTGGAAGATTATCTGAAAGTTGACTCCATGTGTTTCTAAAAACACATGAGAATCGTTTAGGAGTTCTGCAAGTGAAACTTTGTAATAGTTGGGGACCCACAGTAGTGGGTGGGCATTTATTTTACAAAGATAAGAATTATACCAGAAGTATAGAAAAGTGGAAGACAGGAACGCTGCACTAGCCTAGAAAAGTGGAAGATGAGTGAAAGACATTATGAAGTACTCAATTACGTTAGCAATCTTGAAACAGATTCTATAGCAGAGCCTGGCAGTATATATTGGTCCATTCTTGTAGCTTAGAGTTGTTTTGTTCAACCACAGAGACAGGATAGGAGATTGATATTCTTTGCCATAAATGATCTTTTCTAATGGTAGAAAATAATTTTTATTAATCTCCTCTGAAAGTATCCTATTTTCTTGGAATACAATGAATGCATTCCAGTGGTGTATTTTACATGGAACTGAGTCATGCGTGCTTGAGATGGGAACTGCAAAGCTAGAAGGGATTGTGGTTAGCTCTTGTTTTACTTTTTCCCCAGAAATAAAAATCATATGTAAGAGCCCTTACTTCCCCTTAGCATTAGTTTCATCAAGCTTAAGCATTATCCAAAAGAATATAAAGAAGCTGCATGACTTTTACAGAAGGAAAATCACGGCCCCAGAAATGTAGTCATGTTTATTCATGAGTTGCATTGCTGCGTAGACTTCTGGAGCTCCCACACTCCAGGGCAAGCTGGAGCTCTTATGCAAATAAAAAAAAAGGTAACTTACGTGTCTCAAAAAACCCTATCATTAGCTTATAGTATAAACATGATTGACCCAAATCTTTTTCTTCCCCCTGAAATTTTACTTGGAGTCTGAGGATGAAGTTAATCTAAAATTATCAGGTTAACGTTTGTATCTGAGGGTTACTTAGAGCAAACATCTTTCCCTTCTTAATTATTAGAGAGGTGGTGCTAGCTCCCAGGTGGATACTTTAGAACCCCAGTGAGGTATCGCAGACACTCCAAAGTCATCCTTGGTGGTCCCACTGTTTTTTAGCTCCTGGCTCTAATCAGCAAAGGCTGTTACACAGGAAATAATTGTCACAAACTATTTAAAATTATAAAGATGGTTCTCTGTTCCATTCATATTTCCTTTATCTGACTCTTTTCCTACATTGCTTTTTCATTCCTTTCAACATAGTTCTTTTTTGTAACCCCTCCCCCCATTCTATCATCCAATATGGCTGTCGTACATAGGTCACTTGAAGATATGATGAAATCACTTCGTTTAAAAATGTTATGATCCAACTGTCAGGAAATACTTTCACAATCCCATCAAAAGGCTCATGGATACTCAAAGTCTTCGAAGTAGCTGTTCTGTTTCTAGAAATTTACTTTAAGGAAATAATCCAGGTGATTTTTTTTTTTTTTAAAGTATCTATTAAGTTCATATTATGGCTTTTCATGCATTGATTTATTTAATCTTCACAACAATCCATAGTGTATCATCCTCATTTAGCACACAAGAAAATTAAACAACAGAGAGATCAAGTGATGTTCTCAAGAACACACAGTTAATGAATTGGAAGCCAGGATTTGAACAAACTAAGTTGAATTCTGAAGCCAGTTCTCTTTCCCAGCTCTTATAACTACGTCCCAAGTGTGTATGAAGGCACGCTTTTGGTGGTGGGTGGACCCTAGCTATATAAACAGAGTCCTGATGTGGTGCTGTGGGTTAATGTGCTGGATTGCAAAGTCAGTTTGTACCACAAGGTTTGTGTTTCAAGCCCACTAACAGCTCCTTGGAAACCCTATACAGGGTTGTCTATATAACCAATTTTAGTTAAAACTTATTATAATGTTTGGAGTTCTGCTATGTCACTGAAAGATAAATACTTGGTGGCTAACTGCAAGATCAGTGATTCAAGACGATCAGCTGCCCCTCAGAGACCCTATGCTGCTGTTGTTAAGTGCTGTCCAGTCAGTTCTGACTCATAGGGACCCTTGTAGGGTTTTTGAGGAGCAGATGGTGGGTTTAAACTTGTGGACCGAAGTCCTGAGCTGATCCTACAGCGCCACATACAGGGTGGCTGTGAGTAGGAACCTACTCGACAGCACTTATAACAGTGTAAGGTTTGAAAACATGAAAAGATATTCAGCCTTATTAATTGAAAAGATGTAAATTAAATCCCAATTGTTGTTGTTGTTAGGTGTCATCAAGTTGGCACCAACTCATAGCAACCGTATGCACAACAGAACAAAACACTGCCCGGTTCTGGGCCAACCTCACAATCGTTGCTATGTTTGAACCCATCGATGCTGCCACTGTGCCAATCCATCTTGTTGGCTGTGTTCCTCTTTTTATCCAACCCTCTACTTTATCAAACGTAATATCCTCTCCAGGGACTGGTCCCTCCTGACAACATGTCTGAAGTATGAAAGATGAAGACTGACCATCTTGGCCTCCAGGGAACGTTCTGGCTGTACTTCTTCCAACACAGATTGGTTTGTTGTTTTGTCAGTCCATGGTCCTTTCAGTATTCCCTTCTAACACCATAATTCATTAGCTATGTATATTACACCCCAATTAGGCATTTCATGCATCCCACATTAGTATCAGACAGTATATAATGTTTGTAAGAATGTGGTACAAAAAGTTTATTAATCTGCCTATGGAAATAGAATGGTAAAACCAATCCATCATTTTCATAGGATTATGAACATTATTATTACATTACTCAAATATGATAGACATTAACCATTATGGTTTTTTAGTCTAAAATGAGCATTGAATGTAAAATACTAGATTTGGCTTACTAAAATAATGTAAAAAAGAAAACCTCAATTGTTAATAATTATCACATGTTGAAACAGTAAAATTTTGGATATTATTAGACTTAAATAAAATATTAAAAATTCCCAAAGGATATGTTATACAAACTTTGGGTCCATGTAAGGTATAAGATTTGGGATAGTGGGGAGGAAAGAGGTATTGTACACTTGCTTACTATCCAATCAGTGTATATGAAAATTCTCAGTAGTGTCCAGACACCATGTCTTCCTCTACAAATCTGGAAACCATCTTTTCATACTTCATTGTCTGAAGCTCGTGTCCAGGCTGATTTTCTACCTGACACCATGCGGAAACAAAAGAGTGTTATTATTATTACTCACGATGCCATCGCTCTTCAGACTGAAATAACATAGATCTGGTTGTCCTTGAAATTCCCTAATAGCATTTATTTGTTGTTGTTAGGTGCTGTGGCGTTGGTTCCAACTCATAGCGAGCCTATGCCCAACTAAACAAAACAGTACCCTACGTCATCTTCACAATTGTTGTTAAGCTTGAGCCCATTGCTTCTGCCACTCTGGTAATTCATCTCGTTGGGGTCTTCCTCTTTTTTGAAGACCCTCCACTTTATATCAACCATAAATGTCTTCCAGGGACTGGTCCTTTCTGATAATATGTCCGAAGTATGAGAGTTGAAGGTATTTAGGGACTATGGTGTCCTTCCAAGTTGGTGCTAGCTGTTAGTGTGTGCTCTGAAGGTCAGGGCAGGACATCTTGCAGCTGTGAGGGAATGCTACCTAACCAGATGGGCTAGGCCCTCTGTGTGCTATAAACTGGTATCTCGGCAGGTAGTAGGGATCAAGAGGTTCCAGCACACCTGCAGACACTGTCTAGGTGTGGGATGTGTGATGTGCCAGCTGGGTGGACATTGGATGAGTGCCAGGATCTCCTGGTCTGTTTGGCTGAGGTGCAGATGGCACCTGTTGGGATGTGATGGGCATCGTTGATGAGATGATGTGCCTACCAGGACGGTCCCCAGGTGTAGGTACAGGGAGCATTCACTGTGAGTGACCACTGCCAGTTGCTGGGTGATGCTTACGGAGTGCACAAGTCATGGATTACTGGTGGGCAGCAGTGGAGCTGGCATTATTAGTTGCCAGGGAAGCAGGGCATTGGGGGTGGGGGTGGGAAGGCTTGACGGGCACGTGCTGCTGGTCACCAGATCAATGGTAAGGAAGCATGTGCCACAGGTCTCCAGGCAGGCATGTGTTACCAGTCATGCTCAGGGGGAAGAGCTTTTTCACCAGTTGCCAAATGGGGAATGTATGGGAACACACTGCTGGTCATTAGGAGGGCAAGAAGGATGTAAGATGGTGTGTGTTCTGGTCACTGGCCTGGGTACTGGGGCACTTCCTGTACAGTGCAACTGGTCATCAGGACCTGGCCCTGAGCAAATATGAAGCGGGGTCTGCCTGGAGTCTGATCAGGTGGGGGAACTCCAGCCACCACTCCAGAGATCCTCCCTTCCAAGGGCGCCACCACCCCAAATGACCAGGAGCTGCTGCTGGGGACTAGTGCTCTTCCTCCCTCATCTTAGACGCTCCATGTTGTGTGGCCGCTGGATCCCTGGAGAGCTTGGCTTCCCACACTTGCCCTCCTTAGAAGTGATTCATGTTCTGCTCTCTGAGCTTCAATTGGGATTGATCTGCACAGTAGCGCTGTCTTTGATTGGAAATTCTTTGAATTCGCCTTCCTCAGCTCCTTTCCTGAGAATGTTCTCACCTTGTCTCAAGATGGCCAAACTGTGCAGCGCTGGCTTGCAGGGTGCCGCAAATCTCCTTGCTCTTTGTTTTCATTCATCTTCTTTTATTCAATGTTTGATCTAATTCTTAATTCTTCTTTTTACCACTCACGGTTCCAAGATTGTCACCTGTATCTGTTTACTTGGTGTCTCAGGTGTTTGCTGTAGGGACACAGCATGGTGTGTCTGGCTAAGCTGCCATTTTAGGGCCCTCATAAGAATCTGTACTCTGACCTACCATGCAGGGAGAATTTTCCTAGGCTCTGGCTGAAAACATGTACACATTCATCAAGAAGATTCTCATTTAAATAAGCTGTTTAGATGTTACCAATCCTTCTGACATGAACCCATAATATTTTAGTGAGTCTAGGTCAGCCTCTTCACAGTTACCTGTTTCTTCATTAAAAAAACAGAATCTAAAATGGTCCAACCACTCTGAAAAGCAATATGGCGCTTCCTCAGAAGGTTGGAAATAGAAATACTGTATGACCCAGCAATTCCTCTACTTGATATTTACCCACAAGAAATATGAGCCATAGCATGAGTAGATATATGCACACCAATGTTCATAGCAGCACTATTTACAATAGCAAAAAAATGGAGACAACCAAAATGCCCATCAATTGAAGAATGGATAAACAAACTGTGGTACATACACACAATGGAATACTACGCTACCTTGAAGAACAACAAGGAAGCTGCAAGCCATCATATAACATGGATGAACCTTGAGGACATTATGCTAAGTGAAATTAGTCAGTCACAAAAGAAGAAATACTGCATAAGACCATTATGTAAAAGACTAAGAAAAAGAACTCACCCAAAAGGAGGGGTAAAAAAATCTAAATATATAAGTGCTGATCACTGGTATGTATGGGATGAGAGGTGGGGAGGGAGGGGAAGAAAGGGTACAGGGTAAGGAATAGACACAGGACAGCCTGAGAGTGTGGGGGGTAGGGGTAAGGCTGGCAATACACAAGAAGGGGGAGGGGAAAAAGAAGAACAAGGTGATGGGAGAACGGTTGGGCAGGTTCACATGGGCTAGGTGGGACAGAGCTAAATGATGAGGTATGCACAACCCTGCAATAAACAGGGCTTCAGGATACA
>NW_006408700.1:4641009-4653466 GCF_000296735.1 Chrysochloris asiatica
TAGAAAGCTTTTAAGTCCGTCTTCTGCCTATAACTGATTGGAATACCTAAAATGGGGATACAACGTGCCTAGTGAAGAAGACTTCCTGTGGAGCCTCTGCATTACACAAGACCACAAGACCGTAGGTGGAATCCTGAACAGCATCCAGAATCTTCTGAGGGGAAATTTCCACTTGAAATGACAAGCAGACCAGAAGAACAGAAGATACTTCCTGAAAGAAAGACTGATAGGAAAAATACAAAATAATATAGGTAGGCTGACTGATTACTACAAGAACAAACAAGTGGCTCACCCAGGAAACATCAAGGCAAGTGGTCATGTCCCCCTCCGGGCAAACCCCTTTCTAAGACTAAGACTCAATGGGAATGCATGCTCTGATTGGTGACCATGTTCGTCACCGATAAGGGGAAGTGAGGGAAAAGCAGCAATGAAGCTGCGAGCTGAGCCCTACAACGTTCAATAGACTCCTGTGAACCCGGATGGAGACCTGATTGGCTAGCAGTGTGCCAAGTCCAGGGGTCTCTTGGACCCAGAGCCAGCAACACAGCCACAGAGGACTAGAGTGGAGAGTGAAGCATCCAGCTGATAAGAAGAGAGGGCACATGCATAAGTACACCCACACTTGCAGATAATACCCACTTGACCTGGCTTCAATGGTTGGATGATCAGAGCTCAACTAGAAGAAGAAAGAAGAGGGAAAAAAGAATAATCTGATACAATTTGATGAACTTGACATACACCTATAGAAGCAGTAGCTCAAAAGAGTGAACAAATCTTCACAGCGAGGATCCTTCCCACCTCCTCCACACACGGAGAGGACAGGGATGGCAACTTGAACATTGGCTACCCAGAATGGGGGGGAAGCGGGGGGAGCTACAGAGGCAAGAAGTGGTTAGCTTACAAACTTTCAAGAGGGAACCTAGATCCAGAGGGCATGGAGCAAGGTAGAATCTCCACTGAGTAGTATCCATTCTGCCTAGTCAGGGCTGATGAAAGGAGATGCAGATAGGTCTTTTGCGATATGATAGAGAATAATTGTTATCAGGGCTGATTGTAAGGGCTGGAAATGTAAAGGAAGACATTTTGTGGCAAAGGAGGAGAGTGATTAACCTTGCAGTCTAGGAGCGGAGGTCCCTGGGACCATCAAAGTAGAAGAGTAGAGAACGGAACCCTACCCAGAGAAGCATTGTTGCCAGGAATGGAGGCAGAGATGATGATGTGGGGAGATGGAGCGGCTGGAGACTTTGGAGTTGGAGAGGGAGAGGGGCGGTGTGTGGAAGACTGGGGGCAGGCTTGCAGGGTATACCCTTTGGTTGATGGATAATGCATGGAAGAGATTGTAACCATGGCAAGTAAACAATATACAACGGGATCAATATGAAACTGATGGCCTCCCATGTAAACTACCACATAATTCACAATAAAGCATTAAAAAATATATATATCAGAATCTACCTCCATGATGACTGATAATTAAAATAAGAATGATAGTAACTTTGCTGATCTGCTGCTTATAAATTTCACTATCATGATAGTATAATTTCTTCACAGTTAGGTGTGCTAATATCTGGTGTTTGCTGTGTTTATCATTTTATTTCATTGATGCCAGTAAATATTGGAATCATTTTTAACACTTTAAGTTCATTTTAATAAAATGACGTCCTCTTCTTGAACATTTGTGGCTTTCTTTTCCTTCCCTAACAAAGCAAATATTGGTGTCAGATACAGAGAAATGTGTCACTCTGGCATAGATGTTCCCTTATCTTTACAGCGCTAATTTAATTTTTTACTCACTCCAAAGAATTGTGCAGCTGTACAAAGAATTGTGCAATTTCTAGTTCCTCTGAAATATGTCTCATTCATTTCCTAAAGTTTTGGAAACTCTACTTCTCCACAATATTCTCCCCAGATTCTATTCATTTTTTCACAAAAGTTCTTTTTCTTTTTTGTGAGCAGTTTGTCTTTCTCCCAAACCTCTCTATATTTTTTAATCTTCTCTCTCAATCTGTTTTCTTATTATTGGGTGTTTTATTTCTACCATTTTTCTCTCTCTGTTTTTTTGTCCCTGATTGCTTTGGTGACTCAATTTCTAGCCTCCAAATGTATAGTTGCTAGATTTTTTACTGCTATTGAAAATCTTATGTCCAGTCAGATGCAGAGTTGCTCTTAGGGCCACTCGGCTGTGTGCATAGAAGTCGGAGCCAGAGAAGACACCCCACTTTCCCCTCGCCCCCCCTTGTCTTCATCTCAGGAGCCTGTTCAGTATGTGTGGGCTGTGTGCTGGTGTGGTGTGTGTGTGCTGTGTGCTGGTGTGTGTTGTGTGTTGTGTGTTGTGTGCTGTGTGTTGTGTGTTGTGTGCTCTGTGCTGTGTGGTATATGCTGTGTGGTGTGTTCTGTGTGCTGTGTGTTGTGTGTTGTGTGCTGAGTGCTGTGTGGTGTGTGGTGTGTGTGCTGTGTGCTATGTGCTATGTGTTGTGCGTTGTGTGCTGTGTGCTGGTGTGGTGCTGTGTGGTGTGTGCTGTGTGGTGCTGTGTGGTGTATAGTGTGTGTTGTGCATTGTGTGCTGTGTGCTGGTGTGCTGTATAGTGTGTGTTGTGTGTTGTGTGCTGGTGTGGTGAGATAATTCACTGGACTGCAAGGTAGGTTTAAATTTCAAGGTTCAAACCCACCAGCCGCTCCTTGGAAACCCTACACAGGGTTGCTATGAGTTGGGACCGACTCGATGGCACTTAACAACAACAATTCTGTCTATTCTATCTGTGGATCCTAGCAGTACTTTCCAGGGGACAGCCCATGTAATTGTCTATCAATGTGCTAAACATGCTTATTTGTTTAAATAAAGTTAGTTTCATTTTCATCTTCTTTGACCTTCCATGTTACTACTACACAGAGAAAATATTCATTTTTAGTTTAAAAACAAATTGGTATCCTAACTTAGCAGGTTCAGTGATGTTATGTTGATACTGGTGTTTTAGGTACTTTGTTGTTAGTGCCGTCGAGTCAGTTCCAATTCAAAGCAACCCTGTATAGGTTTTCTGAGGAGCAACTATTGGGTTTGAACCCATTGATTTTGTGGTTCATACCGACCTTGTGGTCCATTGCTTTATCCTATACTACTACACCAGGACTTTAGTACCTAAGGGATGGTTTTTCTTTCAAGACAAGTGACATTCACATGTTGAGCCTTGGCGGAAATGTGAAGATCTGGAACCTGGACAGGACCCAGAAGCGGCATTCTATAAAAGACAGGGACAGGGAAGAGGTGCACACTGGGGAGGACAAGAAAATAAGTCATCCAGACTGTGCCATGGAGTGGACATTCCAAAGGGGGCAAGCAGTGAAAGAATCCTTGTGGTAAGCAATTAAATTGTTGTTAGCTACAGCTGAGTTGTCCCCAACTTAAGGCAATTCTGTGCTCAATAGAGCAAAGCACTGCTCAGTCCTGTGCCATCCCATGATTCTCTGTGGACAGACTTTGTGATCTATAGGGTTTTAACTGACTGAGTTTCCTAGTAGATCACCAGGCCTTTGCCCTAATCCTTCTTAGTCTAGAAGATGTACCGACACCTGCTCAGCATCACAGGAACACAGACGCCTCGATTGACAAATGGAGGGAGTCAGCTGGGAGTCAAACCCAGGTCTCCCTGAGCGTGTTATCATTAAGTGCTGTCGAGTTGGTTCTGATGCATAACGACCCTGTATAGGGTTTCTGAGGACCTTGCAGTTCAAACTGACCTTGTGGTCGAGTACTTATCCTACAGTGTCACGCCAGGACTCTAGGTCTCCCTGATGCAAGGGGTGAATTCTGCTCTGGAACCAAAATGACTCATAAGTAATGGAGTAGGAACAGAATCACATTCATTGTTATTGCTCATGTTCACTTTCTCATGTGACTGTCCAACCGTAAGTGGTTAGACAACCAGGAAGGGGCAGAGCTAGAATGTGCCCCAAGCAGCTTGACCAGATAGCCTTGAAACTTCAAATCGCTACTCAACTCCTCTGACAAGTCCCTCTCACTTGCCCTAAGTCACCAGCTAGTACAGGAAAGCTAGGCTTGCATCATGCCCTGGCTGAATCTGGAGTCAGGCCCAGAAACATTCCTGGAACTGGAATGGGACTATTGCTGTTGAGTTTTATATGTTTCTTTAGAGTAAATTGTTGGCTCACCTTGTACCCATAGTTTCTTCACTTATAACACAGCCCTTTATACTGAATGTCCATCTGATTGTCTCATGGTTGTTATTTGTCCTTCTGGTTATGCATTTTCCTGTCATTTTTAGTTTTGTATTCGATTAACTACAAAATATACATGCTCTTTGTTTGTTTCAGGTGTTTAGACCCCATGTTGTGTTTTCCTGGATTTAATGCCTATGCTTTATTTTGCCCCAAAGTGTATGTGTTCATAGAGCCAGGTTTCACACCTCTTTCCCCTTTTCACTTCTGCCTCTTTTCTTGAGTCAGCTTACTTCTGCAGGTCAGACCACAGGCCTGCTCACCCCACATATCACTTCACTTTGTGGAGGGGCACAGGGAAAACAATTCATTGTCTTCATCATTTTGTGGCTATAGGCTCTAACACTGGCTTCTTAGAGTAAAACTCCCATTTCAAACAGAAACATCTTATCAGCAATAGCAGGTTGAAAAAGAAAAAAATTCTGGAAATCATCCTGATCCCAAGATTAATTGTCAATAAATGTCTGTCTATTTGTTTGGCATGATTGTAAGCCAAGCAAAGTCGTTTTTAGAAAATGTCCCTTTATAGGAACAATGCTAGACTGCAGAGTCGCATACCCCAAGAAGAAGCAGCCTTTTGTAAGGAAAATTCCAAGGAATAAATTGCCTTCCAAATACTTCACAAAAACCAAAATAGAGCTTCTGCCTAAAAGAAAAAAAAAAAAAAAATTACTCTCATTCCAAGGCCAGTGACACCACACTGTATTTAATACAGATTCTTTTGTAAAAACTAAGAGCCCAAGGCACAAAGAGAACATTTATGAGAGTCAACGTGATCAATTTGGGGAAAATAGCAGCTAGAAACTGCAATCCAATTTTTTTTTCCAGTCTAGGAAATCAATGAACCTCAATCATCTAATAAATCGGTCAATTATACACAGATGCCAGGCTCCCCAAAAGATGCAATATTCAGTTTTGCAAATCATTACTGTCTCACAGAGATTTTTATGACAGTAAGTTCCACTGATTAAAACGTCAGCATAAAAGATTGCCTTTCATTCAAACAGCGAGCACAGAGTCACCCTATGTAGGTTGGAATGGAATAATTAGATAGTGGGCAAAGCCCACAGGTTAGCAAACAACAAAAACCATCAGATTGCTCAAAGAAAATGAAAGAGTTGGTGAACTACAGCTGAGGTGGTCTCAGGATTACCTCCCCAATGAAAACACCTAGAGCAGACTCAAGTGCTTCCGTGGCAGGCCCCGAACATGTTTCCATGCTGACTCCAAGGCCCTGCTTGGAGATTTCTCCTTGGGGTGGTAGTCAGGATTTCTCTGAAAGAGGAATTAAAACATGTTTTAAGTTAAAAAAAATTAAGAAAATATTCTTCTTACTTATTTTAAGGCTCCCTCACACAATGGCTCCATACGATAAGCATTGGATTGTCAACCACAAGCTCTGTGGTCTGAGCCTGCTGGCCACACTCCATGGGAGAAAGAGGAGGCTTTCTGACCGCATAATCCCTTTATAGGGTCTCTATGAGTCAGAACCGACTCAATGGAACTTAACAACAACAACAAGGTAGGATAAGCACTGGACTGCTAACCTCAAGATCTATGGTTCAAACCCACCAGTCGCTCCTTGGGGACCCTATACAGGCTCTTTATGAGTCAGAACTTACTCCAGGACACTTAACAACAACAGGTAGTGCAAGGAGTTCTGGTGTGGTGCTGTAGGATAGCACTCAACTTCTAACAGTAAGGTTGGAAGTTCAAACCCACCTGCTGCTCCTCAGAAACCCTATACAGAGTCACTATGAGTTGTAAACTGACTTAACAGCACTTAACAACAGGTGTGGTGCTGTAGGATAAGCGCTCAACCTCAACAGTTTGAACTGCAAGATTGGCAGTTCAAATTCACCAAGCGCTCCTCAGAAACTCTACACAGCGTCTCTATGGGTTGGAACAGACTCAACGGCACTTAACAACAACAGTAACAACAACAACAGGTGGTGTGAATAGTTTGCACTCAACTGCTAACCTAAAGGTTGGCACTTCAAATCCTCCCAGCATTACTATAGAAGAAACGGCCTAGCAAGCTTCCTCTGTTAGGATTGCAGACAAGAAAAGCCTATGAAGCAGTTCACCTCAGTAACATGGGGTCACCAAGAGCTGGAATCAGCTCAATGGTAACTAACAGCAATGACAACTTTACTAATTTTTAACATTAAAGATCACAGTTTTTAAATGCCATTGAGTTTTCTCAGCTTCATTGCCCAGGGTACCATTTTCATGACATACATTTTGTCTCTGGAACATTTTGCTTCCTGATGTCCCAGCAGACCTAACTTTGTCTCCACTCATTCTCCTCAAGTCCCCAAGAGTGAGTCAGGGCCTGAGTGAAAAGCCGATGTGTGTGGTGGGATTTGGAGAAATGTTCTCAACGATGATGGACCAGATAAAATATTTCCATAGTATATGCTCTAGGTCCCTTTTGGATCTTATATATTTATTTGTACTGTCTTCCCGCCATTTTTCTCAGCTCTGACTGACTATTCAGGCAACACAAAGGAATTCTCTGTGTTTGTCATCCCTCTTCATTCTGAAGTGGGAGAAAAACCTGTTACTGTTGGTTCAATTCCAACTCATAACAACACAGCTAAGAATCGACAGTAGTCTGATGGTCAGTAATGAGTGATGGTGGTTTCTAAGCTTGACTGCAGATCGTGAGTCACAGATTAGCGTGAACATTGTCCCTAATTGGTGGGTAATATTTCTCCAACCTCTTCCTCACAGAGGGAGACAGCCATCACACAACATTCTCTCTGACAGACACAGAAGGTGCCAGCACTGACAGCCCATGGTCTAGAACAGAAAGTGCCATGCCGTTGGCCTTCATTTTGGAGTAATGGTATTTTGTCCCATACCTACGGATGTGACTGGAATTCCAAAAGTCAGCATTGTTAGTGTGTCTTATGGGTAATGCCTGCTCTGGTGTCTGCCAAGCTTATGATATGAAGGCTACTTCAGTCTTACAACATACTTAAGTTGTTGTTGTGAGGTACTACCAAGCCAACTCTGGAGTACCTCATGGAGTACAGTCATGGAGGCTGTATATACAGCTGTACAGCAGACATTGAGTGGACCTGTGCCATCTTCATAATTGTTGGTGTGTAACAGCCCATTGATGCCTTTGAGTTATGGTGTTGGAAGAGAATATTGAAAATGCCATAGGCTGCCAAAAGAACCAATAGATCCATTTTGGATGAAGTGCAGCCAGAGTGTTCCTTGGAGGCCAGGATGGCCAAACTTCATCTCACATACTTCAGACATATTGTCAGGAGGGAAGGGCCTAGTTGCTGGAGAAGGATATTATGTTTGGTAAGGTGGAGGGTCAGAGAAAAAGAGGAAGACCTCCAGCGAGATGGGTTGGCCAAGTGGCAGCATCAATGGGCTCAAGCATGGCAACAATTGTGAGGTTGGCTCAGGACTGGGCAGTGTTTCATTCTGTTGTACATAGGGTCGCTATGAGTCAGTACTGACTCGATGGAACCTAACAACAACAAAGAGCCCATTGCTGTGCCTAATGTGTTAATCCATCTCATTGAGAGTTTTCCTCATTTTTGATGACTCTCTACTTGATCAAACATGATGTCCTTTTCTAGCTATTGGTCTTCCTTGGTGACCTGTCTAAAGTAACTGAGTTCAAGTCTCACCATCCTCTCTTCTGAGGAACTTTCTGGCTGTATTCCTTCTAAGATCAGTTTGTCTCTTCTATTGGCAGTCAGAGTATATTCAATATTCTTCACTAAGACACTGACTATAAACCCAAAATCAAACAAACCTACTGCCACCCACTCAATTCTGACTGAAAGTGAGCCCATAAGACAAAGCAGAAGTGCTCCATCGGGTTCCTGGGGTTGTAAAGAATCATGGGAGCAGACAGCCTCTTCTCCTGTGAAGCAGCTGGTGGATTTGAACCACCAACCTTTTAGTTCACAGCCTAATACTGAACCACTGTACCACCAGGGCCCCTAGACACATCTATGTTGTTGTTACGTGCCATCGAGTCAGTTTTAACTTATACCGACCCTTAAGTTCAAAACGACCTTGCAGTCCAACGCATTAACCCTCAGTGCCGCACCAGGACTCCAGACACACCTGTAGAACACATTAAACACAGGCCTAACATCTTTCAGGGGGGACACAGATGTTCAGTGATTAAGATGAAGCAACCATTGGTGATCCATAAAGAAATCAAATGGCATCTAAATTCTACCTCAACTTTTCTCCTTGGGAACCACTTTTGGCTACAAAGTCAAGAATTACTTTGACTTCTTTACCAACATCAAGGTTCTCCTGAACACACCTCATCACTTCATTAGCTTATCTGCAGTACATGCTAAGGTTATGATTGAAGGACCTCCTTTATTAGGAACAGCTCTGTGGAAGTATATGCAATAGGAAGAGGGAGAGAAATCGGCCCCTAGTGAGCTGATTGCCATTTGTTCATTTCTCAAAGTAATCAATGACATCTTCTATGTTTTATAAGTCCTCTGGTTGCTACTGCTTGTTCAAAACATTCTTTTCATCAATTTTTTTTTCTTTCCTCCAAATAAGGATTGTCAAAGAGATCTTTGTCCCTGAATACAATTTTGAGGTTATTAGGTATTGTTTATGAAGTATCATACATTGAAATCTAACTACTTGTATTGTTAAAAGTATATCACTGCTGGACCGATTACTCTAGCTATTCTAAAAGAAATTTCCCTGGGGAGCTTGAGGTTTCTGCTCCACCATGACTTTTCAAATGATCCAGGAACAAGCACAAGATATACTCATGCTGGTTTGCAATACAGTGTTGGATTTTGTGTGATGTAAATCCTGTTGCAGACCCCCTTCCTTCTATCTCCATTTTCATCCTAAAGATTCTGTTGCTAGTGCAGCTGTCTGACAGTGATGTGCTGCTAAATGTTTAACAATTGTCTCTCTGGGTGCATGTGTCAGTTTCTGTGGTGTAAACATGACCACCATGACTTATTTCAAGCTACCAACATGCTGTCACCGAATGTGGAACTGAGAAGAGATGCATACAATTGGCTCTCCAGCACCAGTATCTGGCTGGTTCCAACTCATAGTGGCCCTCCACAGGGTTCTGAGGAGCAACTGGTGAGTGTGAACCACCGACCTTGTGATTCAAACTGTACTTCGTACATTCCATGTTCCAATTTTCAATAGATGTTTATTGCTATTTCTCTTCATTTTGCCCAATCAGCAAACGGAGGTCCTGCAGGCTTTTCTCCCATGGGCTTTACTCCATTGGCGTCATCACAGTCAACTTTACTTTGAGGAGGCAGCTCTTCCCCAGTCGCATTTTGAGTGCCTTCCAACCTGAGGGGCTCATTTTCCAGCACTCTATCTGACAGTGTGTCTCTGCTATTCATAAAGTTTTCAGTGACTAAATATTCAGAAGCAGCTCATCACTCCTTCTTCCTGCTCTGTCTTCATCTGGATTCTCATCTGAAACCTGTCCACCATGGGTGACCCTGCTGGTATTTAAAATACCAGTGGCATAGCGCCCAATACCCACAAGCCCCCACAGTAAGACAAACTGACAGATGTGTGGTGGGCTCCAGTCATAGCTGTCATTATTATCCAATCACAATGATGCTTTGAATCATGTGGTTTTTGTCTGCATACATTACCAACATGCACTTTGTCACTTAGATTCTGTTGTTGCCAGTGTTTTAACAGTTGTTGATTTTGTCTGTTTTTCTGGTGTTTTAGCTTCAGTGGTGTGGTAAGTAGTATTATGAACCTACCTAACTTTTCTTTTTAAGAATGAAGTAGTAATTAAAGGAAAAGAAGGAGAAAAATCAAAAAAGACTTCTGCTTAATTACTAATCATGTTGTAACGACTCATAATGTAACTAATCATGTTGCAATCCAAAGTAGAAAGATGTTGTTGTTAGTATTTATATACCAAAGCGATTTTGCTCTTAGGATTCATGTAATCTAAGAAAGATTACATTTAAGAAATTTAAAACTACAGTTGTTGTTGTTCAGTGCTATGGAATTGATTCCAACTCATAACAACCCTTTATAGGATTTCTGAAGAGCAGTGGTGGGTTTGAACTGCAGATAGTGGGGTTTGCAGACCAATGCTGATCCTACAGTGCCACACTAGGAGTCCTAAAGATGACATCATCTCTTGGAATGATACTGGTGGTTGTTATGTACTGTGGAGTTTGCAGCCTGACTGGTAACCACTGCATGACCACAGCATGGGCCATTTAAAACAATACCTCATATTGTTTTATGATTAAAGATGCTAGTCAACATGACTGAGGATTGTGTAAGGTCTGTTAGGGGAGAAGGGACTCAGGGGGCCAACCCTAGGGAGGCCACTGTTGCTCGTGTTCCTTAGAACAGTGCCCAGCACAGAGAAAGCCCTTATCATCATGCCAGGTACATCTAATTAAAAACCATTGGAAGTCATCTGATTTCAAATACAAAGGAAAAATAGGCAGCCATGGCATCTTTGCTTTTTTATGGTACATATTTCTCAGTTTCCCAAACATAGGAAGCCTTTTCATAACTTCAAACTTGGTACAGAACAGAGGATATGTTTTTAGTTTTTCCGTGGCAATCAGCAGTTCAGAAGTTGATCACTCTTTAAATTCAGCATCTGTTAATGTTTAAAGCAATTCATAGTTTTCCTCGGAGCACATGATTTTGGACAAAGACAACAACAAACAAAAGTGCCAAAATGGGCTCGCTGGCTGATTTGCATAAACAGAAAACACTCTAACAAAATCCCTATCTATACTATGCATATTCTCATTCAGTTCCATAATTTTTTAAAAAGAAACAAAACCTTTTAGTGTCCTTTTTCAGAAATGCCTGTGATATTTGTCTTTTCAAATTCTGGAATAGTTGTGCTAATTGTAATGTCACATTCTTCTTTCCTTCTTGGCAAAAATTTATTGTTTTGCTTTAGTGTTTTTTAAAAAAAGTATTTTAATGGTTCCAACATTTCTAACACATGGGCAATTTTTAAAACTTTTGTAGCCTTTTTTAATCATTTTTGTCTTTTGATTCAACAAAAATAGAAAAGAAAAAGCATGCATTTTGCAAAGTGTGCTTTGCAATGATAAAGTTGACGAATGGTGTGTTTTCTAAACAGTTCATTTATCCATTGAAAAAAATATGCACTGAGTCCTTACCATTAGCGGAACTGGACTAGATGCCAGAAATATCTTGGTGAACAAGGACTGACCCCATCCTCAAGAAACTCACAGCTTAATAGGAAGAGACACAAGTAAACAGGTAGTTCCAGTTCCCTGTGACTGGAGATAAATGCTTTGCAAAGACATCAGAGAAGCATCCAACCCAACTTGGGGATTGGGAAAGGATTCCCAGAGACAATTACTTTTATCTGAGTCCTGTATAATAACTAAGAATTAGCCTAGTGAAGAATGTTGTTGTTAAGTTCGGTTGAGTCGGTGCTGATTCATAGTGACCCTGAATAGGGTTCCCAAGGCTTTAAGTCTTTCAGGAGTACAAAGCCTCATCTTTCTCCCTTAGAGCGACTGGTGGGCTCAAACTGCTAATCTTGCAGTTCACAGTCCAGTGCTTATCATACGGAGTCACCGTGTCCCACATGAAGAATGGTATTTCTCTTAAATGTGCTTGAGGAAGGACTGCAACTGAACTGCACAGCACTGTGAGTCTTGCCTTAGCTATTCAGTGCTGATGTAACACAAATACCACAAATGAATGGTTTTAAGGAATAAAAGTTTATTTTCTCACCATTCTTTAGGCCAAAAGTTCAGTTCAGGATTTCGACCACTTTGATTCCTTCCATGAGTCTGACTCCTAGTTTCTGGTGTCTGCAGGAAATGCTTACCATTTCGTAGCTTGTAGGATGGGTTCTCATATGACACGTGTCTTCCCACTTTACGTCTGTGTGTCTAATCTGTTCTTTTCTAAGACTCCACTCCACGTGATTAGGGTTAGGTCCCAACCTCCTCTAATCTGACCTCACTGACATAACAAACAAGCCCCCCTATTTCCAACAAGGTCATATTTACAGGTACAGAAGCTAAGAAACCCACATTTCCATTGCGGGGAGACACAATACAACCCGTAACAAATAAACGTCATGAATCTTTTAAAAAAAACAATTATAATTGTCAATGTCCTATAAACATTTGATTTCTTTATAGGCAGAATTTAAATACTTTGCTGTTGTTAAGTGCTGTTGAGATAGTTCTGACTCACA
>NW_006408700.1:4654396-4657528 GCF_000296735.1 Chrysochloris asiatica
TAGTCATCTTTTACTTTGTTTATAAAAGATATTTGTAATGAATAAGTCATTCATCTTGCAAAATTCTATCATGAGGTCTCCATCATCAATTCTATCACCAAGGCTATATTTTCCAACTAGAGATCCTTCCTCTTTGCTTCCAACTTTCACATTCCAATCACCAGTAACCATGAATACATATTGATTGTATGTTTGATCAATTTCATACTGAAGAAGTTGGTAGAATTCTTCAATGGCATCATCACTGGCTTTAGTGGTGGACATGTAAATTTCATAAGAATGGCATTGACTGGTCTTCCTTGTTGTACTTTAGTGCTAATGAGTTGGTTTAGACTCATAACAACCCTGTAGAGGGTTTCTGAGCACAAAGCCTTTATAGGAGCACTAAGCCTCATCTTTTTCCCATGGTGTAGTAGGTGGGCTTGAACTTCTGACCCTGTGATTTATAGTCCAGTGCTTATCATATGGAGTCACCATACTCCCTGTCTTCCTTGCAGGCATATGGCTGTTATCCTATCATATGCAGAATTGTACTTCAAGGTAGATCTTTAAATATTCTTTCTGACTATTTATTTGGTGTCATTTCTCTTCAATGTGTCCTTCCTGGCATAGTAAACCATATGACTGTCAGATTTGAATGACCAGTACCAGTCCATTTCAGCTCACTAACACCTAAGATGTTGACCTTTATATGGTCCATTTTATTTTCAATGACTTCCAATTTTTCTAGATTCATACTTTGTACATACGATTATTAATGTATGTCTGTAAATGTTTCTTCTTATTTTAAGTTGTTCCGCATCAGTGAGTGAATGTCCTGAAAGCTTAACTCCATCTCTGCTATTAAAGCTAACTCTACTTTGAGGAGCAGCTCTTCTTCAGTTGTATTTTGACTTCCTTCAAGCCTGAAGGGCTCATCTTCTGGCGCTATATCTGGTAATGTTCTGTTGCTGTTCACAAGGCTTTCAGAGGCTAGCCATTCTGAAGTGCTATGCTTTTTCTTCTTCCTAATCTGTCCTGGGGTGGCGCTGTGGGTTAATGCGCCAGACTGCAAAGCTGTTTGAACTGCAAAGTCGGTGGTTCAAGCTTACCAGCTGCTCCTCGGAAACCCTATACAGGGTTGATATGGGTCAGAACTGACTCGAAGGCACTTAACAACAACAACAACCATCTGTCTTAGTCTGGAAGCTCTGTTGAAACCTGTCCACCATAGATGACCCTGATTACATTTTAAATGTAGGTAGAGAGTTTCCAGCATCACAGCAACACACAAGCCCCCACAGTGTGACAAACTGACAAACTAATGGTGGGGGGACATGGTGAAAGATAAGAATGTATAAGGTGACAGGGACAAGGAATCCACCAGGGCTGCGATTCAAGTGAGATCACAAATTACCTGAGATGCAGATATAATAAAATGGAGTTCTTGTCCTTTGATTACCTACATTGTGGTGGTGGTGGTGTGCCATAGAGTCTGTTCCAATTTACAACAACCCTGTATAGGGTTTCCAAGGAGGTTTGAACCACCCACCTTGTGAATCGAAGTCCAGTGCTGATCCTATAGTGCCATATCAAGAGTCCATCATATACCTACATTATAATACAGTATAGAGGAAGACCCCCAGTGAGATGGATTGGCCATATGGCAGCATCAATGGGCTCAAGCTTGGCAACAATTGTGAGGTTGGCCTAGGACCGGGCAGTGTTTCATTCTGTTGTGCATAGGGTCACTATGACTCAGTACCAACTTGATGGCACCTAACAACAACAATGTAGTATATTATAACATAATCATAATAATATAAGTTGTATTTTGACACTCATCTAAACTTATACTTGTCTATTCATCTCCAGAGCTATATCCCCCTTCCTCACCTTAAAACTTCATGACTCATTTCATGCTTATACTTTGATTCTTTCCTTGTTTGGCCCTCCCGCAACAAGGTAATGAATCGACTGGTTGAGTTCTTTTTGTGATGTAGCACATCCTTATAAGTTTAATAAACAGAAATTAGCATATTAAAAAGGAGCTCTGGTAGTGAGCATTGTGAATTATGAGCTGACCTGCTAACCGCAAGGCCCAGTTCGAATCTACCAGTTGTTTCGCAGGAGAAAGATGAGGCTTTCTGCTCCCGTAAAGATTTATAGCCTCAGAAACCCTGTACAGAGTCACTATGAGTCAGAACCGACTCCACAGCACACAGCCACCAACCACCAGTGTATCAGTGGAGTTGACTTCATTGTCCTCGTACCTAGCAAGACTTCTCTATTGGCTAGAGAATTTTTAATCAAAGTAATTAGTAACACTCACTTGGCAGATATTTATTGAAAGCCTGCCATATGCTGAGTATTGTGCTAAATGTTAGGAATATGATTCCTTATGGGATAAATAAGCTCTTTAATTTCACAGAACTAGTTTGCTGTTTCCTACCAGTATAAGCTGAGCTTGTCCCACCGCCATAATCATGACATTTCTAGTACTGATCAAAAGTGTCTAGGGTACTCCATACACAAAATAGACAGGGATGGGCAACTTGGACGTTGGCTACCCAATATGGAGGGACTACAAAGGCAAGAAGTGACTGGCTTACAAGCTTTCAGGAGGAAACTTAGATCCAGAGGGCGTGGAGGAAGGTAGAATCTTCATTGAATAGTATCCAATCTGTCTAGGCGGGGCTGATGAAAGGAAAGGCAGATAGGTCTCTTGTGATACAATGGTGAATAGTTGTTATCAGGACTGATTGTGAGGGTTGGAAATGTAAAAGTAGATGTTTTGTAGCAAGGAGGGGAGTGCTTAACTTTTCAGTATAAGAGGGGAGGTCCCTGAGACAATCAAGGGAGAAATGTGGAGAGCAGGACCCTACCCAGAGAAGCAGTAACGCCTGAGATCGAGGCAGAGATGATGACGTGGAGAGATGGAGCAGCTGGGAATTTTAGACCCAGAGAGGGAGAGGGGCTGTGTGCTGACACCCGGGGAGCAGGCGTGTAGTGTATACACTTTGGTTGGTTGATGATGCATGGAGGGGATTATAACCATAGCAATGAAATAATATACGATAGGACCCGACTCGATGGCACTTAACAACAACAACAACAAGGATGAATGTAAAAAAAATGTTCTCCCATGTAAAC
>NW_006408700.1:4657708-4663616 GCF_000296735.1 Chrysochloris asiatica
ATACATATAGCTTAAACAATGGTGAGTTCATTATTCATATTCCAAGAAGTCTGAAGGTACAGTTATGCCATCGTTGGTTAATTCAGTGACAGGGCAATGTAAGAAGGCCAACCGTCTCTGTTCCAGGATAAGGGTTTCCTGGAACATAGGATTTTCTGTGATAAAACTGGAATAGTCTTGGGCACACCAGCATAGTTGGTCACCCTGTCATATCACCAAGGGCTCAGTCCTTGGCTTTTGTCCTCTTGGAGCAGCTCGGAGCATTGGATCTTCATTGAACAATTTTCAAAAGCAAAAATGGAAGTGACGTTCTATCTTATGTCCATTAACTGAGAAAAAAAATTCCCCAAAGCCTCCTGATGGACTTATTTATCTCCTTAGTCAAAGTTGTGTCATAAGCTTATGCTTATAATAATAACTCTCCAGGGATGTGAACTGCCATGACTGGCTACAACAAATCAATATGTATTCCTTGGGACAGGGAAGGGACACATAAAACATTTTTCTCACAGAATATGAAGAGATACTAAATCTACTAGAAAGGAAGTAGCTCAGAGGAGTGCTTCTCTATAGACAACCAGCAACATCTGCCACAAGTTAATTCTATACGTGCATATGTACACATGTAATATACATAGTCACTGTAAGTTAGAACTGAGTCACCAACAGCAATGCATCCCTGGATGTTAAGGATGATTCTCTTAATAATAATACAGAAGAAACATTTCTTGAACAATACACGTGTATAAAATTGAGAAGACTCAGTATGAATATTTAAAAACATACTTATTATATACATTTATTTGATGATATATATTTACCACCAAATGATACATGGTTAATATATTGTATTAATGGCACTGTTGGATCAGCACTGGACTGCCTACCACAAGGTTGGTGATTTAAACCCATCAGCTACTCCTTAGAAGCCTTATACAGGGTCACTCTGAGTCAGAACCAACACAACAGTACTTAACAACAACTATGATACTATTTTTTCCACCACCACTCATCTACCAGTTTGTCATACTGTTTTGGCTTGTGTGTTACTGTGATAATGCAAATGATACCACCAGTATTTCAAATATGAGCAGGACTACCCACGGTAGATAGGTTTCAGTGGCGCTTACAGGCTAAAACAGTCTAAGAAGAGGGGATTGGCCACTTCTGAAAAATTAGTCACTGAAAATCTTTTGAACAGCGGTAGGACACTGTCTGCTTTGGTGCCAGAAGATGAATCCCTCAGGCTAGAAGGCACTCAGAATAAGATTGGGAAAGAATTGCCTCCTCAAAGTAGACTCGGCCTTAGTAATGTGGAGAGAGCAAAGCTTTTAAAACCTTCATTGGTTGATGGGGCATGACTCAAAATGAAAAGAAACAGCTGCAACATCCATTTAAAATTGGAACGTGGAATGTACAAAGTCTGAATCTAGGAAAACTGCAAGTCATCAAAATGAAATCGAACCCACAAACAGCGGTATCCTAATTACGATGTTGACAAAGAATATTGAATATACCATGGACTGCCAGAAGAACAAGCAATTCTGTCTTGGAATAAATACAGTTAGAAGGCTCCTTAGAACTGAGGATAGCAAGATTCCATCTCAAGTATTTTGGACATATTACCAGGAGAGACCAGTCCCTGGAGAAAGGCATCTTGCTTAGTAATGTGAAGGGTCGATGAAAAAGATGAAGACTCTTCAGGAAATAGCTTAGCACAGTGGTTGCACCAACAGCCCAGACCTAGCAATTGTGAGCTTGCTGTGTGACAATGTTTTGTTCTGTTGTGTGTAGGGTTGTTAGGAGATGGAACTGAGTCAGCAGTAACTGTCTCAACAGCAACAATTTTTTTTTCACATGCACACAAAATATTGAAGTTCCTCCAAGTGTTCCTTTAATAGGATGTCTTCCCAATGATTAATCTCATGTTTAAAATGTTTAAAATAATCTAACCCAATTTTCCAGGAAACACTGTGTTTACCTCAGCCTAAAATAATGGAAATACAGCACTTTAAAAATCCTTCTAGTGTGTTATCGCTGAATATTTTATCCCAAAACGTAAGTGTCCATTTATAAAACATTAAGATAAACTTGTTGCTGTTGTTGTTGATCCTGTAGGTTATATGTAAAATCTCCACAAGTATCCATTCTCATTATTGTTATTTAAAAGTGTGTTCATGGAGTTTCCATTCATGTTGTTATACTTGTAAATTAGGTGTGAAAACAAAATCTGTGTTAAATCTTTTCACTGTCCCTTTTGTAAAAAAAACTTGACAAAATTGTTAAAAACAACCATGACAACCATTACAAGAGACAAGAAAATGAGCAAAGGCCCACAAATTGAGAACACATTCATGAAAAACTTCTATTGCCTCAGGTAAGAACCACAAGACTGTGGGTGTCTTGACTAAAAGTGTTTCTATCTTTTTTGCACCCCAGTTCTGGTGGTAAAGATGATAGCTTTATCCAGTAGAGGCAGGTTTGTTTGTCCCCAGGGGTGAAAACCTGTATCTTTATCAGTTTGGGTTGGAAAAATATATTGTGGATTGAAATATGTTCCCTACAAAGATAGATTGAAGTCTTCACCCTTTGTTGTTGTTGTTAGGTGCCATTGAGTCAGTACTGACTCATAGCGACCCTATGCACAACAGAACTAAGAAACACTGCCCAATCCTGGGCCAACCTCACAATTGGTGCCATGCTTGAGTCCATTGATGCTGCCACTTTGCCTATCTATTTTGCTGGGGGTCTTCCTCTTTTTCTCTGACCCTCCACCTTACCAAACATGATATCCTTCCCCAGCGACTGGTCCCTCCAGACAATATGTCCAAAGTATGAGAGACGAAGTTTGGCCATCCTGGCCTCCAAGGAGCACTCTGGCTGCACTTCTTCCAACACAGAACTGTTTGTTCTTTTGGCAGCCCATGGCACTTTCAAAGTTCTTCTCCAACATCATAACACAAATGTATCAATTCTTCTACGATCTTCCTTATTCACTTCCTTTGCATGCATATGAGGTTACTGAAAATACCATGGCTTGGGTCAGGCTTACTTAGTCCTCAAACTGACATCTTTGCTCTTCAACACTTTGTTTTACTGTCTTCACCCTTAGTACATCTGAATGTGTTCTCATTTGGAAATAGGGCCTTTGAACCTATTGTGTGAACAATTAAATGAATAGTTTCATTACAACAAAAAGGATTGTGGGAGAGGTTTCTTTCTCACCTTCAGTGATGGGTATCCTTCAACAAGCAGGAAGCCCAAGGAGCTTCCATATCCAGAGCCTTTGTTGGGAACTCAGCACTTAGGCTTGATTGATTGAGTTTTGACCTGCCCCTAAAGTCAACTAGTATCTCACAATGGTCTCATTAGCATAATAAGTCTTCATTAGCATAAACCCTCTGGTGTGCTCTGAAGGCTTCACCAAAGACACTTCAATCACTAGGGAAATTCAAAGGCTTAGAGGTTATCTCTCAGGAACCAAACATGAAGACCAAATTACTTGGGTAAAGTTGACTTCAAACCCCAAAACCTCAATTAAACTGCAAAAAAGTCCTTGGCTATACATGTGGCGCTGTAGGATAAACCCTGGACCACAAGGTCAATTTGAACCTCAAGGTTGGTTGTTCAAACTCACCAGCCACTCCTTGGAAACAATATACAGAGTTGTTATGTGTTAGAACCTACTCCACAGCACTTAACAACAACAGTGTGCATGTATTCTGTTAGTACTCCAAACTAGCATTGATAGATACAGTCTTGAACCTATATGACTTCATGAAAATATTCAATATTTCTAAATAATATGTAAATCGCTGGCGGCACATTGGTTAAGCACTCGGATGCTAACTGGAGGGTGGCAGTTTGACTCCATCAGATACTCTATGGGAGTAAAATGTGGCAGCTGTTTCTGTAGAACGGAGGGTAGGGAACTTTATTCTGCCAAAATTGATATCACCATTCACGGGACATACAAAATTATCAACTTGAAAATTAGTCTGCTCTATATATTTGGTTAAACATTTAATTAACTGACACTTAAAGCAAAGAGAGCTCTGGTAGCGTAATGGTTACGAATCGGGCTGCGAACCGCAAGGTCAGCAGTTTGAAACTACCAGCTGCTCCATGGGAGAAAGATGAGGCTTTCTGCTCCCGTAAAGATTTACAGCCTCGGAAACCCTGTTCAGGGTTGCCATGGGTTGGAACCGACTTGACGGCACTTAATAACAACAACAACAAAAGCAAAGATGTCAGCTTGAGGACTAAGGTGCACCTGACCCAAGCCATGGTATTTTCAATAACCTCATATGAATGTGAGAGCTGGACAGTGAATAAGGAAGATCATAGAAGAATTGACCCTTGTAAGTTATGGTGTTGGAGGAGAATGTTGAAAGAACCAACAGATCCATTTTGGAAGAAGTGCAGCCAGAAGAACCAAAAGATCCATTTTGGAAGAAGTGCAGCCAGAGTACTCCTTGGAGGCCAAGATGGCCAAACCGTCTCACATACTTCGGCTATATTGTCAGGAGGGACCAGTCACTGGAGAAGGATATCATGTTTGGTAAGGTGGAGGGTCAGAGAAAAAGTGGAAGACCCCCAACCAAAAGGATTGGCCAAGTGGCAGCATCGATGGACTCAAGCATGGCAACAGTAGTGAGGTTGACCCAGGATGGGGCAGTGCTTCGTTCTGCTGTGCATAAGGTCACTATGAGTCGGTACCGACTCGATGGCACCTAACAACAACAATGTGTGGTGTTGTGAGATAAATCACTGGACTACAAGGTCAGTTTGAACCACAAGGTGGGTGTTTCAAACTCTATGAGTCAGAACAAACTTGATAGCACTTAACAACAACAATCTGGAGGCTGGAATTGGGGTTGCCTTGGCAGGACCAGACTAAATGATTTCACAGGCCTTATGTGTCCCGCAGACTGGATTTCCCCACCCTCTGTCCCAGAGGGTCACTGTGAGTCAGAGTTGACTCAATAGCACGGGGGTTGATTTTTGGTTTAAATCACATAATTGAGAAGAATATCGCATATTATGAACCACTTTGAAAGAACTACAGTATGATTATCCATTTTCTGAGGTATCATTTTGGGTGAGAGGATGGGTGGGCAAGTGGGAATATTTTCCTTATTTTGGGGCAGATACTACATTTTCTGTCAATCTAGAATGAGTATTTCTATAGATGCAATTTGGTAGTGGGTATTTCTAGGTTAAGGAGCTCTGGTAGTGTAGTGGTTAAAAGTCAGGCTGTTAACCTCAAAGTCAGCAGTTTGAAACTACCAGCAGTTCCATGGGAGACAGATGAGGCCTTTCTGCTTCTGTAAAGATTTACAGCCTCAGAAACCTTATACAGGGTAAAAATGAATCGGAACCCATTCCACGGCACACTACCACCATTTCTAGGTTTGTCTTGTTTTTAATTCAAACTAAAGACTTCTCTATTTAAATAGTGTTTCATCTTGAGAGTTATTTAAATTTTTAGACTGATAATATTCCCAAAATCCAAACTGTTTAATGAGCAATTTCACTTTCCAAGCAGTTTAGAGTCCTGGTGTGGCATTGCAGGCTAATGTGCTGGACTACAAGGTCAGTGGTTCAAGCTCTCACCAGCCGCTTCTCGGAAACCCTATACAGGGTTGCTATGAGTTGGAACCGATTTGAAGGCACTTAACAACAACAAGAAGCAATTGATAGGAAAAATAATAATATGAGCGTTCAGATGTAGAGCTTGATGGTTATTGTAGTTAGGTGCCTTCAAGTTAATTCTAACACTCAATGACCGTAGGAACAACAGAACAAAACACTGCCAATCCTGTGTCACCCTCAGAATTGTTGTAAAGCTTGAAGCCATTTTTCTTGCCACTGTGCCAATTCATATCATTAACGGCTTCTTCTTTTT
>NW_006408700.1:4668206-4682406 GCF_000296735.1 Chrysochloris asiatica
ACTCCATAAAGATTGTAAGCCAAGAAAAAACTCTATGGGGCATAGTTCTTCTCTGTAGCACATGGGGTCACCATGTTCGCTAGCTGACGTTAGAAACTAAACCATGTTAAAATGTCTATTACATGTTAAAATGTCTATTACAGAAACAACAGTAACATTTTAGACAGCCTTTATGGAAGAATTTCAGGGAATCTTCTAATGCGGGGTGTTACCGGGAATGGATGTGTGGTGATTTCAAGTCTACTTGTGAAATACATTGCTGAAGAGGTAGATCTTTTGATGCCTTTCAACAAAAACTAAGAGTGGGTGAAGGAGGTCTTCCAGTAAGATAGGCCCTATGGAGATTTAGTTACAACCTCTGTATCACCAGTAATAGAAAGAGCTGTTCATCTTTTCAGAAATTGAGTACCAATAGGTTATTGTACTTCATTTATTCCTTTATGACAGGATTATATTGCAAAGAAATTGTATAGTTTTCTTTGCTTACGTATTTCCCTTCTCACTTGCTTCCTCACTGGTACCCTGCAGAGGGAACTCCAAGCCTACAACGAGGCAGAAACCAAGTCTCCAAAGTCCTGCTAAACTGAGGGTGAGACCAGAATATGTGGATGTGTGCTTTCCTAGCCAATACCAATTTGCCTTTACTCCCAATTCTACCCACAGCACATGCCTGAGAGGACCCAGAGCCTAGGTCAGGGGAGAGACAACTGGGCTGGCAGAGGAAGGGAATGCGTTTCTCAGTCAAGAAAGCAATCTCATGAATTTCATCTGTGTCTCCAGTCTCTCAGATCTGCCCAGAGGCAGGCGTCCATGAAACTGACAAAGTTGGACCTACTGTGGAGGCCTGCATGTTGCTGTGATGCTGGGAGCTATGCTACGGGGATTTCAAATATCAACAGGGTCACGCACGGTGGACAGGTGTCAGAAGAGCTTCTAGATTAAGACAGACTGGGAAGAAAGACCCAATAATCTACTTCCAGAAATGAGCCAATGAAAACTCGTATGTGTAACAACAAGGATGATGCAAAACCCAAAGCTCATTCTGTTATTTGGACGGTTGCCAGGAGTCAGAGCCAAGTCAACAGCAGTGAAGCCCCCAGGGCCCTTTACTCACACATCCCTCTGGTGGGTGGGCTGACAGTATTCACCCAGTCAGATGTGATTTGTCAAACAGAGAATTTCTAACTGTTGCTATTTAACAGAAACAATTGAGAGAGAAGTACCTTTCCACTCAACTTTCCCTTCCTGCTCACTTTCCCTTTACTGAGGTGGCATCCAGTGGCTGTGGATGTTGGTGGGCTACAGCTGAATTTGGAATGCTTAGTTGAGGAACCCGTTTAAATTCGATTCATAGTGGTCCTTGTCACCGCTGACCACCAGGGGCGCTAGTGGAGAAATTATTTCAGAATGATTCCTACTGCCCCTTGCACCATCCAACTTTTTCTGACACGAAGGTGCAAGACCAGAGGACATATCGCCATATGACCTTGTGCAGGGCCCGCACCAGCAACACGCAGTTAAGCAAAAACGAAACCATGAGTACATTCTAACTGACAGCGACCCTACTGAACAGAGTAGAACTGTTCTCTAGGGGTTCTAGCATTGTAAATCTTTATGGAAGCAGACAGCCTCCGCTTTCTCCCTTGGAGTTAGCAGCTCAACGCCTAACCCACTGCGTTACCAGGACTCCTTGAGCAAAGATAAAACAAAGCTAAATTTGTAGGAAAGCCTAGTAAATGGTACCTTGGGTTCTTACAGATGCCAGGTTAAGACAGACGTTCTCTTGTGCCAAAAATGTTCTAAAAGAATGCAGCACACAGAAAAATTCCCTGCAGAATGTCTTTTCTTTTAAGATGAGAATTAAAATAGATAAAATGTAACTTTCTCAAAGTTCCTGCAGTAGGAGAGCAGATGTTACAGTCCTACGAGAAACAAGGGTGTCTGTCTGGGTGAACTTCCGGTTGATACATGCTGTGCTTGTTAACTGCCCTCAAGTCGAATCCAACTCAAAGCGACTCTGTATAGGGTTTCTCAAGAGAGGCTAGTGAGTTTGAATTGCCGACCTTGTGATTCAAACCCACCTTATAGTCCAGTGCTTACCCACGGTGCCATGCCAGCACTCCATTTATGTACCCTAAATATCAGTTACCAAATGTGTAAACCTTCCCATGCTAGAAGAAAGACTTGATTCACTTTCTCTTTCTGTGTAAAAATTTATTATGAAGTTGTTGTCACATGAAGAGACAATCAAAGAATATGCAGTCAAAATATGCAAATAAATAATATAATAGTTAACTATAATGTAACTAAGCAAGACTGTAGAAGAATTGATGTTTTAGGGTTATGGTATTGGAGGACAATATTAAAAGTGCCATGGGCCGCCAAAAGAACCAACAGATCTGTGTTGGAAGAATGCAGCCAGAGTGCTCTTTGGAGGCCAAGATGGCCAAACTTCGTCTCTCATACTTTGGACATATTGTCAGGAGGGAGCAGTCGCTGGAGAAGGATATCATGTTTGGTAAGGTGGAGGGACAGAGAAAAAGAGGAAGACCCCTAGCGAGATGAATTAGCCAAGTGGCAGCAGCGATGGACTCAAGCATGGCAACAGCAGTGAGGTTGGCCCAGGATGGGGCAGTGTTTCATTCTGCTGTGCATAAGGTCGCTATGAGTTGGTACTGACTCGATGACACCTAACAACAACAATAGTAATGTAACTATTATAATCAGCTAGTTAACTACTACAAATGCTATGAAACTTTTCTGGATTTTGTGTCCTGTGTAATATAAATCAGCTTTAGGAAATTTAAATTTTACTGTACTTATATTTTGCCATTTTAAATAAACAGTGAACAAATCTACTAGAAAAGATTTTTAAAAAGCAAAGATGTCACTGTGAAGACTAAGCTGCCCCTGAGCCAAGCCAGGGTCTTTTCAATCACTTTGTGTACATACGGACGCTGGACAATGAATAAGGAAAACTGAGGAAAAATGGATGTCTTTGAATTATGAAGTTAGCAAAAACATGTTAAATATACCATCAACTACCAGAAGAACCAGCACATATGTCTTAGAAGATGCATATCTGGAATGCTTATTAGAAGCCAGGACGGGGAGATTTTCATTTCACAAACTTTGAACCAAGCCCTGGAGATGGAAACCATGCTTGGCAAAGTAGAGGGTCAGGGATAAAGAGAAAAGCCCTAATGAAATGGACTGACACAGTGGCTGCCACATGGGGTCTAGCCTAGGAGTGATTGGGAGGATGGTGCAGGACCAGACAGTGTTTCTCTCCGCTGTGCACAGACTTGCCTGCACCTAGCAACAGCAACAAATAAACTCACATGCCTAATCTATATTCATTAGCTTGTATTCTTGTCTTTAAGAGTGTCCCCCAAGTTACATATGCTTCAGTCCTACAAAATCTGGGATAGTTCTCCCTTGTTTCCTTCTTTTTCTTCTGAATCAATTTAGATTTCAGTGCCTGGCATCCTTTGCTTTCTTTCTTAAAAAATGTTTTATTGTGAATTATATGATAGTTTACATGGGAGACCATTAGCTTTACATTCACCCTATCGTATATCATTTCATTGCCATGGTTACAATCCCCTCCATGCATCATCAACCAACCAAAGGGTACACCCTGCAAACCTACCCCCTGGTCATCAGCACACAACTCCTCTCCCTCTCTGGGTCTAGAGTCCCCAGCTGCTCCATCTCTCCACATCGTTGTCTCTGCCTCCATCTCTGGCATCACTACTTCTCTGGTTGGGTCCCCAACTCCTCTCTTCTCCCTTGATTGTCCCAGGGACCTCCATTCTTGGGCTGCAAAGTCAACCACTCCCCTCCTTTTGCTATAAAACTTCTACTTTTACATTTCCAACCCTCACAATCAGTCCTGATAGTAATTATTCACTATTGTACCACATGAGTGCTATCCCCATCTCCTTTCAGTCCCACCCAGACAGATTAGATCTTTTTGTTTCTTTTGCAAGCACCATTAAAAACCATCACAATGCTTTCTATTTCCCTAAGACTCGACAGCACTTAACAACAACAACAACAATACAACTCCAGTCAAAGGCAAGTGCAACTAAGCGCCTACTCCCCCCCTACTCTCAAACAGCTGAGTGGGATACAGTAAAACACCATTAATGCTGACTAGATACACTTTGAAATCAGGACCACCAAAATCAAATGACTTCAATACTGTTCAGCAATCCTACTCACACCTTCTTAGCATGTGTTTCTTTCTTACTTGCTGTAATCATCGAGTTACAGCTTGTTCTCTTTGCTCAAACCTCCTACCCTCCTTTGAACTATGGTATTGGCAAAGAATACTGAATATACTGCGAGCTGCCAGAAGAATAAACAAATCTGTCTTGGAAGAAGTGCAGTCAGAATCCTCCTTAGAAGCGAGGATGGTAAGATTCCTGGACACATTATCAAGAGGGACCAATCCCTGGAGAAGGCTTTCATTCTTGGTAAAGTAGCGCATCCATGTTATCTAAAATAAAATTGAGATCCCCTTGCCCTGTTGTTTGTTGTCAGTTCTGACTCATAGCAACAATGAATGTGATGCCATCCCTCTTCAATTTGTCATACCCTGTATAGTAAACCATATGATTGTCAGAGTCAAAATGGTCAATACCAGTTCATTTCAGCTCACTAATGCCTACGAGATCCACCTTTATGGGTTCCATTTCATTTTTGATAACTTCAGCTTTCCATATTCATACTTTAAATTTCCATATTCCAATTATTAATGGATATTGGCAGCTGTTTCTCCTCATTTTGAGTTCTACCCCATCAGCAATGAAGGTTCTGGAAGCTTTACTGCAACACGACATAAAGGTCAACTCTACTTTGAGTAAGTGGCTCTTTGCCAGTCATATTTTGAGTGACTTCTAACCTGAGGGGCTCATCTTCCATCATGATACCTGACAATGTCCTGCTGCTATTCATAATGTTTTCCATGGATAACCATTCAGAAGTGATCTGACTCTTCTTCTTCTCTTAGTCTGGAAGCTTCACTGAAACCTGTGCACCATGGTGTTTGAAATACCGGTGGCATAGCTTCCAGCATCACATGTATGTTGATACAAGCCATCACACTACCACAAACTGACAGACAAGTGTGGACCCCTTGCATTAACCATGATCTGGCATCCTCTTTTCTCCCATTTCATCCCTTGCTTCTCTCTAGTTCACTCACTGTGCTTTATAACCACACCAGGTTGCTTGAACAAGTGAATTTCTACCTCAAGGACTTGATGCTTTCCCTTCTCTCTGTCTCATGTACTCTTCCCGAAGATTCTCGCCACATCACCCCCATTTACTTAAGTCCATTCATGTCCCAGGAAGGTCTCCCTGACCATCCTATCTTACTCCACATCCCTTTCCTCAGCTTTATGATACTCCCAACACATGTCACTGCCTGGTCTTCAGATTTACCTGTGTTTGTTATCTTTTTATGTGTTTGTTCTTTGTTTCTTTCGATTGAATGGAAGATCTATTGAGGGTGAGGGCATCATCTCTCTTGTTCTCTACTATATCCCAGGGCCCAGGACAGTGCCCAGCACATGGTGGAAAGAGTGAGTGAATATACTTGCTTTTCAATCTACTCCTATTAGGTATCTGTCACAGCCGTATGTCTGAAACTGTCAGGCATCAGTCACCAATCGCCTCCATGTTACTTGTGTGTCTTCTTTCTTGGTTTGTAAATTAGTTAGGGCACAGACTAAGCTGCAGAGATTCTAAGGTCAAGTCCAGCAAGTTGTGTAAGTCTCTCTTCTTACAATCCATTGACTTGAACTTAGCAATCTATCTTCACGTAACTGTTCAGGGAAATGTAGTCTCTATATGAGTGTCCATGTGCCCAGCTAGAACTCCCTGACCACCTACTGTTAGTGAGTCCATTCTGACTCAAAGCAACCCTGTACTATGGTTTCTGAGGCTGTAAATCTTGATGAGAGCAGAAAGCCTCAACTTTTTCACTTGGAGTGGCTAGCGATTGGTGGGTTTGAACTGCTAACCGCGTGGCTGGCAGTCCAGTGCTTATTCTACAATGCCACCAGGGCTCCTTCTAGCTAGAAGTAGGAGATTTTTATTACTGCAAGGAAAATGAATGAAATGGGCAGTTTCTGCTACTGTGTCTTAGAAGCACTTGCTACAGTTGATTATTCGTGCCTTCATGAAGTTCTTTTGTTCCCTTGGATTCAGGGACACAATGCTGTCCTGGTTTTCCTCCTACTCACTGCCTACTCTTTCTCCATCTCTAACTGGCTTGGATTTTCTGTTTGGTTTCTGAATGTTTAACTCTTCCAAGGCTAGATCCTCCACCATCTTTTATGCTCTATCTGCGTGCTTTCTCTAGCTAATTTTATTCAGTTATAAGATTTTATATACCGTCTAGATAATGATTCCTGAATTTATGTCTTTAGCCATGACCTTTCCCTGGAGCTCCAAACCCATTTATCTAGCTGCCTATTTAGCATTTTGGGAACATAACTTCAGGGCCTTGCTCCAGCCCCACCCCTCCGTGTTCTTCAGCTCAGGAAATCGCTCCAGTAGTAATACAGTGGCTGTGACTAAACCCTGGGAATTGTCCTTAGTTTTACCCCATTAGCACCAGCATTCCCACATCTAGTCCATCGCTAAGTCCGAGCCTCTCTACCTCAAAAACAGACCCCATAACTGTTCACTTTCTTCATTCGTAATCATTACAACCTTGGGAAATGCCAACATCATCCCTTTCCCCAACTATTCATTCCTCTTCTTTGACTTTTGCCCCCCAACAACCCATCCCCACAGAAGGCAGAGTGATCTTTTGAGAACATGAATTAGTTCATGCCACTCCCCTAAAACTTCGTTGCACTTAGAATCAAATCTGAATTCTTCACTGTGGTCTACAAGGTCCTGTAAGATCATGATACTTTGTCTCTGAAACTTTGGACATATTATCAAAAGTGGAAGGTCAGCAAAAAAGAGGAAGACTCCTAATGAGATGTATTGACACAGTGACAGAAGCAATGCGCTCAAACATAAGAATAAGTGTCAGGACAGGACAGGACCAGACAATGATTCATTCTGTTGTGCATGGGGTGGCAATGTGAACAAAATATTGAATGATGCAGGAAACCCACAAAGAAGGAATACACAAAATCAGTGTACAAAAAAGAATTGGCCAATGCTCAACCATTTCAAGAAGTAGCAAGTGATCAAGAACCAATGAACTGATGGAAGAAGTCCAGGCTGCACGGAAAGCATTAACTTAAAAGAACTCACCAGGAATTGACAGAAAACAAATTGAAATGTTCCCACAAACTGATGCAATGCTGGTGGCACTGACTTATCTATGCCAAGATATTTGGAAGTCAGCTACATGACCAACTGATTGGAAGATATCCATATTTATGTCCATTCTAAAGAAAGGTGGCTAATTGGAATATGGATATAATTGAACAATATCTTTAATATCGAATATAGATAAATTATACTGAAGATACCTAAAGTTAGACTGCAACAGTACATCAACAGGTAACTGCCAGAAATTCAAACTGGACTCCAAAAAGGATTTGGAATGAGGGATATCATAGCTGACATTGGATGGATCTTGGCTGAAACTAGAGAATACCACAAAGGTGTTTGTGCTTTATTGACTGCAAAGTCATTCAACTTTTTATACATGAGTCATAACAAACTATAGATAGCACTGTTAAGAATGGGCATTCCAGAACACTTAACTGTGCTCATGAGAAACCTGTATGTAGATCAAAAGGCAGTAATTCAAACAGAATAAGGCGACAGTGAATGGTTTAAAATCAGGAAAGTTGTGTGCCAAGGTTGTATCACTTCACCATACTTATTCTGTGTACTGATCAAATAATCTGAGAATCCAGGTTATATGAAGAAGAACATGGCATCAGGATTGGAGGAAGATTTATGACACAACCTTGCTTGCTGGAAATAAAGAGATCTTGAAGTACTTACTGAAGAAAAAAACCAAAAAAAACTACAGCCTTCAGTATGGATTTTATCTCAGTGTAAAGAAACCCCAAATCCTCACAAGTGGATCAATAAATAACATCAAGATAAATGGAGGAAAAATGAGGTTGTCAAAGACTTCATTTTGCTAAGATCAACCATTAACGCTTATGGAAGCAGAGCCAAGAAATCAAATGCTGTATTGCAGTAGACAAATCTGCTGCACGAGCCCTCATGTCACTTTGAAGACTAACGTGCGTCTGACCCAAGTCATGGTATTTTCAATCTCCTCATATCTATGTGAAAGTTGGACAATGACTACAGAAGACTGTAGAAAAATTGATGTATTTGAATTATGCTGTTGGTGAGAAATATTGAAAAGTACCTTGGACTACCAGACAGAGAACAAACAGATCTGATTTTGAAAGGTGTAGTCAGAATTGTCCTTAGAAATGAGGAGGGCAAAGCTTCATGTCTCGTTCTTTGGACGTGTTGTCTGGAAGTGTCAGTCCCTGGAGAAGGACATCATGCTTGGAAAAGTGGAGTGTCAGCAAAAAAGAGGAAGACCCCCAACTGGATGGAATGACACTTTGGCAGCAACAATGGACACAGGTCCAGACAGTGTTTTGGTCTGTTGTGTGTAAGATCACTATGAGTTGAAATAGACTCAATGGTACCTACAACTCTTACCCTCAGCTTTCTACCCCATGGCGCAGGCTTCAACAATTTACTGGAAAGTCTCACAGAACTCATGAGCTGCTAAGGAAATGGCTCACCCAGTTGTGGAGGTTGGCAAGTTCTAAATTCACAGTTCAGACATCAGCCTGGAGGATTCTCCTCATTCATGATTAGTCAGGCTGTTGCTTCACAAGAATACAGAAGCTGTCAAATCAAGTTAGGATGCTGGCTCCAATCCCAGGAACCAGAGGTCAGATGGAGGTTAATTAGTCAAGCAAAGAAGTGTACATCCCACTCATGTCACCAAGATGACTCATTTTATACCCAACAGATGGCAAAACTGACCAAACCTCTTGTTAGATTTCCAGATTTTCACAATCATGGTCAACCCTTTTAATAATCACACAAATTATTTACATAATCCATCAGCATCTGCCCCCACCTTCTCTTAGCCAGACCCATCAGGAAAAAAAGTCATTTGGTGAAACTTACAAAGACATGGCTAGATATGGTTGTTGTTGTTATTAAGTGCCATTGAGTTGGTTCAGACAAATTGTCAGGAAGGACCAGTCGCTAGTGAAGGATACCATATTTGGTAAAATGGATAGTCAGAGAAAAAGAGGAAGACCCCATCGAGATGGATTGGCCAAGTGGCAGTATCAATGGCATGGCAACAATAGTGAGGTTGGCTCAGGATTGGGCATTGTTTCGTTCTGCTGTGCATACGGTTGCTATGAGTCAGTACTGACTCGATGGCACCTAACAATAACAACATCTCCTCTTCTGAGTCTGGCTTAAATATCTGGCAGTTACCTGTCAAGGTACTGTTGCAACCTTTTTTGAATTATCTTCAGCAAAAGTTTACTTGCAAGTGATATTAATGATATGGTTTGAGGATTTCTGTATTCCGTTGGGTAACCTCTCTTTGGAATGGGCACAAATATGGATCTCTTCCAATCAGTTGTCCAGTTAGCTGTCTTCCAAATTTCTTGATATCAAATTAGTACCTCCAATGCTTCACCAGTTTTCTAAAAGATTTCAGTTTGTCTTCTGGCAATTCTTAGAGCCTTGTTTTTTGCCAAAGCTTTCACTGCAGCTTAGATTTCTTCCTTCAGTACTATCAGTTCTTGATTATATGTTACCTTTTGAAATGGTTGAATATTGGCCATTTCTTTTTGGCACATCATCTTTTGACGCTTTCTGTGCCATTCGGTATTTTGCCCATAGAATCCTTCAGTATTGCAACCCAAGACTTGAATTTTTTTCTTCAGTTCTTTTGGCCTGTTTTTCCCTTTTGATTTTTCTAACTCCAGGTCTTTGACCATCTCCTTATAATGCTTCATTTTTCCTTCTTGAATAGTCCTTTAAATTTTTCAGCTCAGCTCTTTGACTTCCCTCACTTCTTTCAGTTGCTGTAGCCATCTCCAGTCTGAAAAGCAAGTATCTGAGTCTCTTTTGACTTCCATTTTTGTCTTTTCGTTCTTTCCTTCTTTTTAATGATCTTTTGCTTTCTCCCTATGATGTTCTTGATGTCATTTCACAGCTCTTCTTATCGTTGGTCAGCAATCCTAATCCATGAAATCTGTTTTTGAAATGATCTCTGAATTCAAGTAGGATATGTTCAAGGTCATATCTAGGCTCTCAAGGACTTGTTTTCATTTTCTTCAGCTTCAGCCTGACCCTATGAATAATTGATCGTCTATTTTACAGTCTGCCCTTTGCCTGGGTTTAGCTGAAGATATGGAGCTTTTCCACCATCTCTTTCCACAGATGTAGTTAATTTGATTCATGTATATTCTATTTAGTGAGGTCCATATATATAGTCTCCTTTTACATTGTTTAAAAAAGGTATTTGCAATGAATAAGTCATTGTTTTTGCAAAATTCTATTATCTCCTATACCAGCATCATTTCTATCACCAAGGCCATATTCTATATTGATCCTTCCTCTTTGTTTCTAACTTTTGCATTCCAATCACCAGTTAATTACCAATTCATTATGATTTCATGTTTGATCAAGGCTGTAAATCTTTATGGGACTCATAGCAGGGTCGCTATGAGTCGGAACTGACTCCACAGCACATAACAACAACAAGTCCTCATGTGGCGCTGTGGGCTAATGTGCTGGACTGCAGGGTCAGTTTGAACTTCGAGGTCGGCAGTTCAAACTCAGTGCTCACTCTTCAGAACCAACTCAATGGCACTTAACAACAACAACAACACTTAATAGTTGACATATGGTATTATGGAATAGTATAGGCCTTTTGAAAAGTCGGATACTGGGATATTTTAAACTTCCACCTCATAGACTAGCCTTGTGTTAATCCTTCTAAAAGAAATTGTTGTTAGAGGGATTATCCTAGATTATTCCTGTAATTCAAGGTTTATATTTCAGTGTTTGTAATATGTGCATCCAAGTGACTTTCTCTCAACTTTTATTTCCGCATTGTAAAATGAGAATGATAACAATGCTTCTCTCGTGAGATTATTATAAAGATTAGTAAGAAGCATGTGTATGTGTCTTGTATGGAGTGGGACAATGATCAGTGAGTGGCACAAAGAGGCAGAAGTGTCTCATTGAGCAGACAGATAAGAGATGGAGTCAGAAAGAGGGCCTGAGAGGTAGGCAGAAGCAAAACGGGAATCTAATTGTTGAGAAAGGGCCAGCGTGGTGGAGAATAGTCGACACAGAGTCTGAATGCCCAGAATTTACCCATGCCCTGTAATTAAAAAATTAAAATAACAATTATAGACAATAGCATTGGCAAGAATGTGGAAAATGAACATTCACGGCTGGTAGGAATGTAAAGTGTGGTAGCCTCTTTAAAAACAGTTTGATAATTCCTCAAAAATGTTCAATGTAAAGTTAGAATTTGTTGTTGTTGTTGCAGTTAAATGCTGTTAATATGGTTCTGACTCATAGCAACCCCGTGTAGGATTTCCAAGGAGCAGCTGGTGGGTTTGAATTGCCAACTTTTCCACGATCAGTTCAGTGCTTATCCTACAGTACCACAGCAGGACTTCAAAATTACCATCTTGTTGTTGTTATTAAGTACCATCAAGTTGGTTCCAATTTATAGTGACCCTGTATAAAATTTCCAAGGAGTGACTTGTGAGTTTGAACTGCTGACCTTGTGATTTAAACTGACTGTTTGGTCCAGTGCTTTATCCCACAGTGCCACATCAGTAATTCTTCTCCTAGGTATATTCATATTCGTTGTTGTTGTTAAGTGCCGTCTAGTCAGTTCTGACCCATAGCGACCCTGTACAGGGTTTATACACCCAAAGAAAAACTTTATTCATAATAGTCCCAAGTTGGAAATTGAGGGAGGTAAGTTTGCTGACCCAGAGAACTCAAGCTTAGTGACTTCAGGCTGTAGCTTTTAGAGGAATCGAGTGTCCTTTTGGTATTTATCAATAGCCCTAAGAGAGCTTTGTACTGTCGCCTGAGCAGAGCAGAGACTGGGCCGAGGACCAAAGAGAATCCTACCTACAGGCACAGCTGAGAAGAGGTTGTCATTCTGAGCACTTCTGGTCCTGCATTGTAACCTAATAAACTTCCCTAATACACCCCATAGCTATGAGTATGGTGGCTGAGTCCTGTGTGGCCATTACAATGAATTCTTGAGCCCAGTTGACTAGCCAGTGCTTGGGGAGGAAAAGTTGGTGTTATTTTTTACAGTAAGGATTCGTTGAGTGAATGTTTGAATGTGGCTTCACTCCAGAACATCCTTCAGTAGCTCAGGGATGTTTTAAAGACAGTAAAAATTTGAATGTTTCTGTATTTCCAATCTCACTCCAAGACTTTTCCCAAACCACATTAAAACCATAATATCTGCCCCTTTTTTCTGTCATGAGGACCAAAAATGATACTGATATTCTCATTTGGCCACTGTATCCAGATACATTCACAAGAGATGGCAGACAGTAGTCCAGAATGCAATGGTTCTTTATCGGGTTCACTGTCTCCTAAGAAATCTGGGAATGGGCTAAACTTATAGGAAAATGGATGCATACTTTCATGGGAGGTGGTTTCACAGCTCTTGTCAGATTCTCAAAGGGCTCAGTGGCTCAAATGAAAATCACTTCATTGTAGGTAAAGTTTAGAAGATGGATTCACAAGAACTGTCTTTGAATTCTGTTGTTCTCAGTCACAAACAAAACAGGCTTGTGCAGGTTGTACCATTCATTTGGATTCCAGTTTCCTTGTTGCATGCAGTCATCTTTTAAGTCTTTACTTAATGTACTGGCAATGTGAAAATGGACTTAACTTCATCACTGGATGCTAGGAACTTCATGGCATCTTGTGGAAAATGACAACGAGAGTCAAGGCACCTGGATAACTTGACCAAGATAACGTATGTCACCAGGTAGAGTTTTGGGTCAAGACCCATGCATCTTCCACCCTCCAAAATGCCTGCTCTTTAAACAGGGTCCATACACTTTCTGCAGACCTATTTCCCCAGGAAGGATAATTTCTTGGACCAGTTCATTGCAAGTACCAGAGAGAAAAGCAGCTAAATGGTCGAGTGCTTCCCTTCCCTGCCAGATTAACTCCATTCTGGTCCAAAGAACATCCTGGAGAATCCACAGGAGAACTGAACTTACAGACGTGAAAACTGAGGTGCAAAAAAAGTTAAGTAACTGACGTTAGGTCACAAAGCTAGTAATTTGCAGAGCTGGAAGATTAACCTTCAAATTGTTAAATTTTCTTAAACGTTCCATTCAGATGACCTTGGGAAAATTGATTCTACTAAGATTTTTGACTGGAAAGCTGAGTCCCCATCTCCATAGTTCAGTTTTTGGCTGCTCTTCAAAAAATTATCTTAAAGTCCTTTGCAAAAGCTGAGCAGTATTTTTCTTGAAGCAGACAGGAAGGGATGTGGTGTGCCCATTGAACAAGGACTAATGACGTTGTTAGGAAGAGAGGAGAAAGGATATCACCTTTACATCGATTTCAGCTCTTATGCATTTACACCAGACAATGACCTCTAAAATGACAAAAGCAGCAGCTTAACATTGTAAATTGACAAGGATCCTGGAAATGAAGAATTAACATTGGCCAGAGATTCACCTCAAGAATTACATGACAGGATAAGAAGCGACAAAAAACCAGGAAAGCAACTCAATATTTGACTTGCAGTTTTAGGGTTCTTTTTCCCTCTTTTTCTCTACCACGTGTCTACTATAATGCCTTGTGAAAAACGGAAACACTGAGATCATTTCCAAAAGAGCCTTTGTTATTGTTAGATGCTTTCTAATTGTTTCTAACGCATAGTGACCCTGTATATGGTTTCCAAAGGAGTGACTGGTGGGTTTGAACCACCAACTTTGTGGTTAGCTGTCCAGTACTTATCCTATAGCACCACAGCAGGACACCAACAGACCTCTTGTTGTTGTTAGGTGCCATCAAGTCAATTCTGACTCATAGCGGCCTTACGCACAAGAGAACAAAACACCGCCCAGTCTTGCACCATCCTCACGATCATTGTTAGGCTTGAATCCATAGTCAATCCATCTCCTTCCTCTTTCTGTTTTTT
>NW_006408700.1:4690301-4691231 GCF_000296735.1 Chrysochloris asiatica
AATCCCATATATATGCAAAAGCTGGACAGTGAATAAGGAAGACAGTAGAAGAATTGATGTATTTGAGTTATGGTGTTGGAGGAGGATATTGAAAGTACCATGGGCTGCCAAAAGAATTAGCAAAGTGGCAGCATCAATGGGCACAAGTGTGGCAACAATTGTGAGGTTGGCCCTGGACTGGACAGTGCTTCGTTCTGTTGTACATTGGGTCGCTATGAGTTGGTACCAACTCAATCACACCTAAAAATTACAACAATCACTGAAAGAAAAAATGTTGCCTCCTGTTTGAGGGGGAAAAAGCAGCTTCTGGAGTAGCAAAAAAGAGATGTCATACTGTTTAAACAGGGTGACTGATGAGGGGCCAGGGCCAACTGGATCCACCCTGCCAGAGGCCCAAGTCTATATGTGTATAAATGGGATTGGTCTGAAGGTGAAGAAGAATTAAGTTGAACTTGAGTGTTTTTAAATGGTGTATGTGTTTGACTGCCTTATGGATATTGGTTTCTCCTGCATATTATTGTAAAATAGATATATATGTGTGATAGAAATGAATTTTGGGAATTAAGATTACAGACAGTTTATAAATCCACTTTCACACTTGATTGAATTTGCTAAAAGGGGTGTAAGAATCTGCCCAGCAAGAAACAGGTTTGTTGCTTTAAGCTTTTATAACAAAGAGTATGAGGGTTATAGGTGGAATCCTGAACCCCACCTAGAACTTTCAGAATTTGGTACATTTGCAAGTGAAAAGACTTATAGACCAACCCAGAACTGTCGAGAGAAGAGGAGATTAATGCAGAAAAAACCTGACTATTGACTTTTTGAGTTTCAAGCAAATCTTTTGCCTTGGATACATCAAGGCCAGAAAAGTCTGTGTCCATCACAGAAAATCCCCTTCTAGGACTGAAAGTTAAAGGAATCTGGTAAGCA
>NW_006408700.1:4693567-4694732 GCF_000296735.1 Chrysochloris asiatica
ACCATATTTTTCTATGTATGCTTCAAATGTTTTTAGTTTGTTCATTCGTGACATATAAGACATAAATGGGGCCAGTGCATCTTCAGTTGTATGTTTTAGTTATATCATGTTAGGTACAAGTATGACTTTATAATTTTCTTTATTTAGAGATTATGCATATAGCTTATAGATGTCAAGGTTATAAAGGATGGACTGTAATAGTTAGGGTTATGTGACAACTTGACTAGATCAGGATTCCCAGTGATTTAGTAGTTGAGATGTGCTTATCCCCAGGGTGATGAAACCAAACACAGGTGTAATTAGTTCTATGGTGAGTGGCTATGTGCAGCCTATTACTTGAAGGGGTGTGACCTGCTCCCAATATAATGGACACACGGGAAAGTCTTTCTATCTCTTCTGCTGGGGACCTGGAACTCTATAATTGCTAGCCATTTCCTTGAAATAAACTTCTCTCTCTCTCTGTATATGTGTCTATATATATAAAGCTTCACTGATTTTGCTTCTCTAGAAAACCGGGTCTAAAACAGGGAGCATTGTGTCAGTAGTAGAACACTTGCCTTCTCTAAGGGAGACCTGGATTCGATTCCTGGCCAAATCACATCAGATGTACTCATCAGCCATCTGTCAGTGTTGTTGTGTGTTGCTATGTTGTTAAATAGGTATCAGCAAAGCTTCCAGACTAAGACAGAATAGGACAGAAGGCCTGGTGATGTACTTCCAATGAAAGTAGTCTGTGAAAACCCTGTGGGTCCCAAAGATACGGTCCTGTTTTGTGTGCTTGGGACCAAACGATGTCTAGGATTGACTTTATGGTAGCTGTTGTTGCTGTTTGCCGTCAAGTCAGTTCTGACTCATAGTGACTGCCTAGACAATGTAGAACTGCCCCATAGGCTTTCAAGGCTGTCAGTCTTTATGGGAGCAGATTGATGGTCTTTTCTCCTATGGAGTGAGTGTTGGGTAAAATCACTGACTGCTTAACCATTGCATCACCAGATCTACTTTGATGGCAGCTAATAATGCACATCAAATTCATCTTCAAAGGCTGAAGATATTGTTATTGTTATTGTTGTTATTGTTATGTGCCATCGAGTCGGTTCCGACCCATAGCGACCCTGTATAGGGTTTCCGAGGGTGTAAATCTTTACGGGAGTAGAAAGCCTCATCT